>NC_053401.1:3347968-3657968 GCF_016859285.1 Xiphias gladius | reverse complement strand
AGCAACAGGTTTGCATTCTGGTTTATTGTGGCCATTGTGATTGACAAGCATGAAGGGCGAGATGACTGATGTGTTGTTAATAGTTTTATTACACAACAATGGAGCTCTATGGCACAGAGGAATAAGATATATCAGGCTCTGGATACGCGGAATATTAGTATCAGTTCAGTGCTGGTTTGGTCTTTTCAGGGGATTTGCTGAGAGTATGAAACATATAGAATACCGTCAGCCTTCCCCTTTAAGCAAAAGGTAGCAAAACTACAGTATAAAACTTTTGCCTTCCGAATTTTACTGAAGTTAAAGTACAGAAGTAATAGCAGCAAGTAAGTATTATAAATAAAAGTAATCATTATCCAGAATGGCTGCATTCAGAGTATCATTTTTGTCCGCATGTTATTTTATCCGATAATTATTACTGGTGCATTGACATGTAAGTACCATTTTTACTGTTATAGCTGGTCGAGGCCGAGGCTTTTTAATCCTGTTTGGTGATTGAATTTGAAACACCGCACCACAATTTGTAAGCTGGTCGTAATATTCTGCATGTAAATTTGTAGCTATAGCTGTAAAGCGGATGCAGGGGAGGTAAAAAAAAGTACAACTCTTTCAATCTGAAATTTGGTGGAATCAATGTAGAAAGTATCAGAAATTGGAAATACAAGTACATCGAACTGTATGTAGGTGCAGTGCGGCGTACTTAGTTACATTCCGCAACCAGGGGACACCATTACCAGAGGTTACCGTTGTTAATCCTTAATATATATTTATCTATTATACATAAAATACCCCCTCAACAGTAAAGCAGACTCATGCATGGTATCATCCATAGTAACAAATGTTTGTTTGTTTTTTAACAGTTTGAAACCATTTTAAGGTGGATGTTTCCTTATAGTAACTACCTCATCTGTGCTAACCACACCCCAATGCCAAGTAGAAAAAAAGAAAAACAAATAAAAAAAACCCATAGACACACAATCATCTCAGGACATCGTGTCACCCATGAAGCATCAGCGTGTTTACACAGGAGCACCGTTCAGCTGGAACACTCAACTATTCCAAGCATGTATTACATTCAAGTGTTGGGCCATTGTGAGCTGGAGAGCGGCTGTTGTTCGAGTGACTAATGTAAGAATGACACGAGCCAAGTGGGCTTAACTTGAAGTATACGAAGTTCGCTGAATGCTCGCACAACTTGGCAGCCGGAGCGCGGCGGCGGCGGCGGTTCAGAATCCATCACGTTTAAATCGAGCGGGAGGAGAAACAAGTAGATTGAACCGGAGCGAGGCCTTCCTCCGCCGCCATCATCCACTCTCGTATCATCCGTAGGCCCAATCCCAGCCGCCCCAAACAGCCAGTTCAATTACCCATCATGCCCTTGACCTTGGGGGTCAGCTTGCTTTGGAGGATGAAGCCTTAGATGTCCGGAGAGAGAAATAGAAAGTGAAAGAGAGGGAAAAAAAAAAAAAGAGAGCACAGGGAAGGAGGGATTGAGCGTTAGGAGGGGTGAGGTGGAGAGATGGATTGTGGGGAAGGGTGAGAGAGAGAGCGAGATGGAGGGCGAGGGATAGTGTGTGTGTGTGTGTGTGAGTGCGAGTGCGAGGGGGGGGGGGCCTCAGCCCTGCTCTCTCTTATCTCTCCAGCTTGGTGGAGTTTTAAATTATTCATTCCCTGCTGCTCCCGCCGACTTACACATCTCCATCACACGGCTGCCCGCATCCGCCCGGGGAACAGGCGGTCGCCACGGCAACCTTATCGCAGATCGCAGATTTCGGCTCCAGAAATGAAATAAAAGAGGAAATTGGCTGTATTAGCATAAGAGGAGTCAGCCCGGAGTTGAATACACACATCAGCCCCCCTCATCCTCCCACCACCGCCGCCGCCGCCCCCCAAAAGCTCACAGCAACACCCCACCCCTGCCTCCTCTCCTTATCAGTGCTGTCTGATCGCTGCTCTCCCTTTCTATATTTTTTTTTTCTAATTCCACTCTCCCTCACCCACCACCTCCGCCACCAGCCCGCCCTCCAACCGCACACGCCATCCCTCTCTCCCTCCGCCGCCCCCGCCGTCGCTCTTTGTTCCTCCTTGCGCTTGGAGAAGAATGGGGTGAGTGGATGGGAGAGAAAAATAGATGTGGTCGCCGTGACCTCTGACCTTTTCAGAGGGGAGTAAACAATAAGCAATAACCTGGGAGATGTGACTCTGGCAGCAGCGCAGCTACTGACTGACAGCACACTTTATTTCCTGTCCAATAGGACCTTTTTTTCCCTCCTCATCATTTTATTATTGGTGCCCCCCCCCCTTCTTTCTGTCCATCTTTCATTCTTGGTCCTGTCCCCTGGGATCTACCATCTCAATTTTTAGAGTACTGGGCGCTGGTGTGTAACTCTGACCTTAAAAAAAAAAAAGAAAGGTCTTAGATATTTGTTTGGTTTTCAGGTGAATGGAAGTTTACTCCCAGCTAGTGCGAGGCCTCGCCAGTGTAGCCACCCTTTGCAAAAAAAAAAAAAAGGCCCAGGTCCACATTAACATCCTCCGTCAATACATAATCTCCTATAGCCATCAGCAGTCCTCCATCAATGTGAAGCCACAAAGGCCGGGGCACAATGCAAACTCTTTAAGAGACACCCATAAATGTGTCTCCCCCGTTAGCGACTATTCTGCTGCCATTTAACCATTCGCTAACAAGTCGTCCCCATTTCCCCCTCCCCACCCTTCCCTCTGCTCCCTCCTTCTCCACCCTCCCTTGCCTAATTGAAGTTAAACTGCTAAGAAATAGCAACCATGTCCCCCCCCAGATGGTTATAAATGTCAACATACTCTCCCTCTTAGATTGACACTTCCCTGGGGAAGAGTGCGTCTGCAAGTGTGTGTTTGTTATGGTAATCATCTTCCTCCCTCTCACATCTTTTGTGCAAATCAAACCAGTAGGGGTCCAATAAGGGACAATGACGCCCACCGCGCTCGCTGGTGGCATTCTCTATTATCATCGCCATCATTATGGCAACTTAGTTAAATGTTATTTTAAAAACGGTTGTGTTTTCTGTGGGTCTCCAATGCCCACAGATTTTTTTTTTTTTTTTTTAAAAAGCATGACTGAATCGATGAGGGATTAACTGCGGAATCCACTTTGTTCACTCGCTCAGTCAGCCTCCCCCTCACTTTCTGACTTTCTTTTCTCTTTTGTTGATCAGTGTGTGCCACTGCTTCAAAACTCCCAGCTTCAAACAGTGGGTTTTGGCTGGGATCCGATCCGACCCGGTTTTGACCTTTCTATCAAATCCCATGACAGTACAGTCTGTCTGGGAGCATGCTGACCACACCGAAAATTCCCAACTGGTGTCAAAAGTTTGGGGTGCAACTTGACAGGGGTTGTAAAGGGTGAAGCTAACACTTATTTTTGGATCGAAGTCAGAATTGTGCTACTACTATAATACTGGTTATGCCCAGAACTTTACTCTTATAATTCAGGCCACAGAATTCTGGGTTGTTGGTAAAATCATTTAGAGTATTTTTTATTTTACTACTTTGATTTCCTCATTGAATATTTCCTTTTAGTGATATCCTCGATGTTCCTCAACGTTAAAATCTGGAATCTCTTGAATAACTTAATGATATAGTAATGTATACTTTATATTATGGTATGGTTATCGATTTTAATCATGTTCAACATTATTTTTGAGAAATCTTGTTTTTTTTTTTTTTTTTCCCTATCGGTTTCTTATGGATTGGTTTATACTTATTAGGATTCCCGGGGGCTTCAGTCACTATTGCTGTGAAAAAGAACCCTAATTCAGAATGCTTTATTGTTGGTTTTGGAAACAATTAAGAGACAACCATAGCTGCTAAAGTCATCCAAAGTTGACCCAGAGTCTGACAGTGAAGTCATTTAATAATATTTGGTTTCAGCTTAATTTTTCAGCTCGCTGATTGGATGTTTTTTTTTTTCCCCCCGAGGTGGTCCCCTGGAGTCAGAGTTGACTCCTCTCCTGACCTTTTTATGTACTTAGTCTTCTCCTTAGGACTTTCTGTTGTGTTTTCAGGCCATTTTAACTTTTATAATAATGGACTCAGCGGAGACAATACCACTCCCTTGCCTCCTCCTTGTCTGCTCTATTCTTATATCAAGTTGTCATTGTGCTTTATTATTTACACTTTCATGAATACGTCTGTTGTCTAAGTGTTTATATTACCAAAAAACTAGATCATACCCACTGTATCAGAAGTGGACAGCACTGACTGGCTTAAATCCGGAATCATAACAGGCCAAAAATGGCAAACCATTACATTACATTAGCCCATAGGAAACGATCAGACGCATAGGAGTCTAATCTGATACATTTCTCCCACACTTAGCACTTTGTCCCAAAAGACAAAAAAACTAATCAGAAAACTGTGGAGGAAGAGGAAGGGGGCATGCCGGCAAAGCTTCATCACACTCGGACCATCCGCCTCCACTGTCTCCAAAACATGCCAAAATGTACAGAAATAAGCTGACCTTATTGCCCGAGGGCTCAATTTGGCTGTCGGTCTTTAGTTCAAATACACAGTTAAGAGATGTTATTGTACAACAAACAAAATAAGGAACTACTGCAGACACCATCTAACAATCTTATCTATTCATTTGAGTCCAGAACTGAGCTTTTGAAGATAATAAACATAAATAATAAACACATAAAGTAGCTCCTTTCCCATGAAACAATCCAAATGTCTCTATTCTACCCCCTTTTGTTCATCCATTCATCTGTTTCATCACAAGCGCCTTAATATTGGAACAATCCTGACTGGTTCTCGAGGCGTTATCTCCTGAAAGGCTTCTTTCCCTTTCGTCCTGCTCTCTAATTTCCGAAACCCTCCTCCTGTGTTTCCCCACTTCGTAGCATCGGGCCTGTTTATTCCCCAAGCTCTTAATCTGTTTTAAGTGGTGAATACTTTGGAACAGTGAAGAAAAAGGCCTTAACATGAAGACAGCCCAGGCATCCTGTGCCATGCTGCTATCCTTGGTGGTCTTCTAAAGCTCCCTCTCCCTCTGTTTCTCCATGTGATTGTGCCTAGTATGGTTGGAGGCTCATCGCAGCCTACATTTGATTTCACATGGGCTATAGAGACACTTAGTGCCTGTGGCTCTGTCCCTCCCACACACAGTCTGCTAGGAAGAGCTGTACTACGCACAATCCGATGTGTAGGTTTGCTGAGAAGCGCCTGTAGTGGTGACAGTGTGTCTGTGTATGGAGAGTGTGCGTTTGTGGAAAAAGAGAGAGTGTATGCTCGCTTGTAAAGTGCACGTGTGCGAGTTCGATGCCAAGACCACACATCTAGTACGGTTTTTGTGCAATCACACACACGGAAATACACAGGATGTTAGCTAGTGGGTTGGTAATAGTAAGTGACAGGGTGAGACGGGAGACAATGATGATCCTTCACTGTCCTAAAATGGATCAGTGCTGCGCCCAGTCCAACCCCTCCGTCCTACGCCTGTGCCTGCTCCCTGGCCCTGAGCAGATAACCACAGCGGGACCACAACTGGGACGGCGAACGAATCTCAAAAGGTGCGTCCCGTAACGGTGACGCTTTGTTCCATCAAGGGAGCGTGGGCGCAAAGGGGCTGATACCCCACTGGTTTGCGGGTAGAGGCGTCACACTCGATTCAAGCCCTCGAGGGTCGAGGCATAAGGGGACGCTGTCTTTTCTTGTCCGTTCGGACGGCGTTGGTCACAGTGGATTTCCCGACCAGGATGAGGAGCAGTGCATGGTCCCACACCATGTTAAAGACTGTGGGACGGCAGCCATTTGTAGTTCGGCTTGGACAGGCGTCAGTGTGCGGTGGGCTGGTGATATGGACATTGGAACAAAGGGGATTGAGACAAGTGTCAACAACAAAAACAGCTACAGCCCAGCCTGTGTTTGATTTGATGTAGTTTGCTTCAAGCCAAAGCAACTGCTTTTAATTTTACAGCATCAAGGGACAAAGCCCAACCAAGATGTCAGATGTAAAGTTTCTCTGCAGAAACAAAAACACACTGAAACCCACAGAGGTACTTTCAACTGAAGTTTCTGATGGTAGAAATTCTTTGCCAAATCAAGCACCTTTAAAATCTGATAAATTTTCTCTCCCAAATTTAGAATAACTCATATTACCCCAATTACTGTATTATCTTGTTAAGAAACAAACAAACCAGAGGTAAAATTTTTCTGCAAAGACAGAACATCTCGATGAACATACACAAAATTTGACAAGGTGATGACCATGGGACCAAGACTCTGTAAGGTCTATTAAGTGCTATTATAAGCAAAGTTCATACTAGGAGCCACTTTCGTTTTCAGCATTGAGGGACACAAAAAGGCCAACAAATATAAGAGATATTTCACTGCAACAAAAGGTAGCCAACTTTCATGAAGCTCTATTTTATTAAACCAGTCAGAGGGAAAAATGTCAAAGTATTTCCTCGTCCTAAGAAGAACCTACATATGCACAGAGGCAACTAAAAATAATGTACTGACAAAAAACATGACCTAATGACATCTTTTTAAGGCCTTGTGTAACCGGTTGAGTGCTTTAGAAAACAAAAGTTACCTTTCATGCACCCATTGTAAGTTTGATAGGATAAAAAAATAAACCCAATAAATAAAGCGTATCCACGAAAAAGAGCTTACAGATCTAAAGTGGTAAACTGACGAGACCAGGAGCATAACAGAGGTTTATTAGGCCTCAAGTACTGGGCTGATTTCAATAAACCATGAGAGAGACAACTCAAGATACTTATGAATACGAATAACATACGTGCTATGCTTCAGTGCAAGGCAATGTGCGGTAATGTATAAGCCTAAAGTGTGTGTGTTTGTTGTAGTGTGTGAGTGCCAGACCGTTATAGCAAACAAGCGAGCAGGGCCCATAAATCGTGGCGCTATCAGTGGTCCAGTCTCGGCCACCCTTGTGTTCTTTTATTGAATGTTATTGTAGCTGGACGGCCCCTTGGTAGATATTTCCTGGTCAGAAATCAAGATCAAAGCCGGTATGGGGGGGTGGGGGAGAGTAGAGGAGAGGAGGAGGATGGGAAGGAAACAATGACTGATGGACATTGGAGGAGAGGGGAAGAAGAGGGGATAAGAGTTGGAGTGGGTGGCCACTGGCACTGCTTTAAAGCTCCAGCAAAGAGTGAGTGGCGATGTTCGACTTACAGTGAAAACTGGGGGTGTGAGGAGAGATGTAATGTGGATTTAGGATCATCCTACGATGAAGGATGGAGACAACCTCACTATCATTTGCTGCGATTGGTCAGATGAGGTTGTTATTTTCCTTTTTTCTTTTCCTTTCCTTTTTCTTTTTGGAGAGCGTAGGGGTAAGAAAACACAGAAGAGATCAAAATATCACAGCTTCTACAAGTTACATCCACCAGAGGGAAATTACTAAAGATACAAACTTATTATGGAATGATGTAATTGTGTTAGAGGTCTGTGACTGACTGAGAATTCAGTGGGTGTATTTCTTTGTGAAATACTGATCTACTTTCCTATGATCTTTTGTAGGAGTGTTGAGTTTGTAAAAGTTTGTTATTCTGCTCTGTGTGTTTGTTTTGCTTCAGTTGTCTTCTCGTGTGGTATGCATGTGAACGTTTTTATGAAACACAAATATATTTTGAGATTTTAGCCCATCTTAGCCGTAGAAATTCAGAATGAGCATCTCAAAATGAATGTTTTTTTTCTCCACAGGTTTTGTGACAAAAAAGGCAGTTTTCAAACCAAAAGAACTCCAATAAATATAGTAACAGATGATCAACAAAAAAAGCAAAAAGACCCTTTTATTTTCAAGTATTTGTTACCCTTTCCACATCCCGTGAATTTCTTCTACTTTGTTACATTACACCAATCTACACATGATAAACCATGACAACAGTGGTCATTTAAGTTCTTTTACGACCTAAGCATAAAAATGAGCCGAATTTTGAATCCTATCCTACCCTGCGGCATTACATGGATACTTAGGTGTACTTGGGTATTTAGTCTTAGTCTTCCCATAAAGTCTGAGGATTTACAAGAGAAAGATTAAAAGAATAATAGTCATAATTGAACCAGTATAGGAGGAGATATTCCAGTTTTCAGTCTGTACTATGGGTCAAGCTCCAAAAACACTAGATCCTAAACTTCCCACAATGCAACCAATTGCATTTTTTGATAGACCCTCACTGTTCTGTAAATGCATCTTTCAAGTTCAACATCCCCAGTTTGTAACACAGGCTTTTCTTCATAAATTCGTGGGGTTAACAGATAGATCAGGGTTATTTTCTCTGACACGGGAGAGCCTCTGCCAGATCACATCATACAACTGTTTTCACAGGAGTAGTACTCAGGAGCACTTTGAAGCCAAGCATTCAATTTCAAATTTCTAAATTGCATTTATAGTTCTTGGAATCTCAGTTTGGGCATCCTCACTGTCTTTTTCTTGGTACCTCTCCATATGAGCAGGATGTAATACATTTGTTAGTAAGCCCAAGTGCATCTACACGTAGGCGTGATTTGTTGGACTTCCCTGTGGCCTCTCTCTCCTTGCCTCTAATTGCTGTGGGGATCACAGGGCGGCAGGGACAGAATGGACTCCAGAGATTGTGGTTCCACCGCTGCTTCCCAAACTGGCTTTTCTCCCCATGCCCCCGCTCGCCAAGCACTCCCAAATTCCCCCATTTGCCACCCTGTCACCCCACACCTCGCCTGGGTAATGGAATCAAAAACAAGTGCTTCTCTCCAAAGATAGACACTCATTTCCAAGAGGAGGCTGGGTTGACTCTGTCGCTCTTTAGTGGGGAGTTTTAAAGCGTGGAATGGTTCCGAATTGGCTGAAGAAGCCATTACACCCATCATCTAACGCCCACGTCTGGTCTTCTTCCTTCTCCTCTTGTATCGACACCTTACCTTTTACCTCCTGTCAAATGTCTTCCTGTCATATCCCTTCTCTTCTAATATCCTTCTCACTGGCTCCTTTTACTTTCCTACATTTTCCAGTGCACTTGTCTCCTTTCCATTCCTTTCCACTGTCCTTGTCTCATCTCTCTTCCTTTTCTTTTCCTTTCCTTCCCTTCTCTTTTCTACTCTTCCCTTTCCTTACCTTTCCACTGAGTTGAGCTTGTGTCCTTTCTATTGGCCTTCTTTCCTTTCCACGGGCTTAGTTTCTTTTAGTTTCCTTTCCTCTCCTTTCCTTTCCATTCCTTTCCACTGGTTTAATTTCCTTTCCTCTAACTTTCTCTCCTTTCTTTTCCATTGAGATCCTACCCTTTCATTTCCTTGCCCCTGGCCTCCTTTTATTTCCACTCGGCTTCCTTTCATTTTCTTCCTTTTCCCTTCTACTGAATTCCTGTCCTATTTTTTCCCTTCTCCCTACCTCTTTTTCTTTTTGCTGGTTGCCTTTCCTTTGCTTTCCCTTCCACTGGCTTTCTTTTCATAACTGCTTCTGTTGCTCTCCTTTCCTTTCTGCTGGCTTCCTTTACTCCTCTCCTAATCTGAGCCGAGCACTGGGAGCAGATAAGGCTTATTTAGTGTTTGGAGTTTTCCCCTCCATCCTACTGGCACTAGAACATCTCCTACCAGGCCAAGGTAGATGAGGACAGCAGATACGTAGCAGGAAGCTTTTTGTATATGGAGGATTTGATCTCATCCTGATCCCAAACACAGAAATACACACTCTTTCTTAGAGTGACATACCCGCAGATCAGAAATACGCTTCTTTTGGCCCACAGGGCATGTAAGGCAAAGTGTTGGATAAGCCTTATTGCATATTTATTACAGAACTGATCAATATGACACTGGCTGTCTTTGCCTGAATTGATTCTTGTGATATTTTTGATCAGATTTCGCAAAAGGATGTATGCATGTTAATCTTAGTATCATCAGCAGCTGCTGTCATGTCCCATGATGGAGTAAGTGCTGTTTTAGAGACCCCCCCCCCAATTCTCACAAGAAGGAACTCAGGGAAAGTTACACAACACTTGCAATTTTCTGAACATTTCCTCAGCATTCATCTCTGTGTGCTCAATAAAAAGATAAGCCCAAAACAAGGTTAGGCTTGCTTAGCAGAAAGACTGGAAGAGGCAGAAAACAGCTCACCTCTATCAAAAAAAAGGAAAACTACACTTTCCAACAACTCCAAAATTGTATAGTAAATATTAGCTGATTTTATCCAAACATATCTGTAGACTACTGTTATCAGCTGTCAAAAACCTCTATCTGTATAATCCTAAATTGACCCCATACAGGTCTAAGATGCACACAGAGGAGTAAAACAGCAGCTGCTCTGGTTACTGTGATTAGAGCAGTGTTTTAGTGATTTGGCAAGATGCTCTGGTGATAAACAAGTGATTATGTACATGATCCACTGCAGCCCCCCCCCCCCAATCCTCTCCCTTTTCCCCCCCAAAAGCCAACATGTTGGATCTGTGTGTCTGAGTCTCCGATCTGACGCTGCGATTCAACGGAGGCTCTGGAGCCCGGCTACCTCGGGGAGGTCTACACGGATAAGCATTTAAAAACACTAATCTCCCAATCACTATTGCGCAAAGATAACCGTCTGCTTGGGCAGCGATCAGCGTGGAGATTATGGATGTGATCTGGATCTGATGACTCCTCCTGGTGATACAGTATCAGATGGGTGTTTGAAATAGATTTGGGGAGTTCTGCTCCAAAACTGAAATGATCCAGCTTGTGAAAAAAAGTTAAACTCATTGACAAAAAAGTACGAGACCACTGTCCCATCCAGACTAAGATGCTTCCAATACAACTTATGTTCCTTGGAAACTCCCCCTGCAGCGTGTGATGAATCAAAAGATACCAAAACCAGAGCTGATAGGGTGAATATTGGACTTACCTATACCAAGTGGCCAGAAACGTTACTACAAATGAATGACAATGTTGCTCCATGTATGTTGGTTGTGTAAATAGGCAACTGTTAACCAAACTCTTTGCCATATCCGCTTAACACATGATTATATGTTAGAAGTGTTTACAGCTTTGTTTCATTCATGTCTGACTGGCAATTTCCTGAGCACATTTCCTGGTCAAAGTTCACCGATATCGATCCTTTGAGCGCGAGTTTGCACAGTCAACCAATAGAAATAATTCTGTCGTGATGTGTCTTGCGTTTTAAGTTAAATTTGTGGAGGAGCCATTCATCGTACCTGTATCACATCGCCTTGTTTTGTCCATTAACACACGATGAGACCAGTCACATCACACGTTTGACAGGATCTTGCATGTGCAAGGCAACTAAAGCGCCCGGGTGAACCTACAGAACCTTCAGCGCTAATCACTGGCCCAACATGCTGCCCCATTACATGCTTGTGTGTTACTGTATATCATATATTCTCTGCTTTACATTCGTTGTCATTTAGAAATTCATGCCAGAGGAGACTACCCGCTATTTGAATGCCAATAGCAGTAAATTAAAAAAGGGAGTTTTTAAGTGTTTGACCACTGAACTGAACCAAAATCCATGTTATTTCCTGAAGAAAGCGTGAATTGGGGCTTTTCCTTTAAAAGGTCAAAGCAAAATTACATCAGTTTTATGTAATTTAGTTTGGTATATGCTATGATTTATGCCATAAAAGGTTTATGTCAGGTGGAGAAATTGATTTTAGGTCTGTTTTTCCTCCACTACATGCTTGATTCAGTCATTTTTCAGCCTGTCTCTCTACCATTAGGTCATGCTGTACCACTGCTCTGATCCGTACAGTGGATACAGGCTCCTTGTTTTGGTTGGGCCTCAGGTAAGCGTCAACCAAGCAAAGGCTTCCCAAAAGGCCTTTCTCATCTTTCTACACGAGCGTGGCGTAACCGCAGCACAGACAAAACACCAGGTCCAAAGCTGATCAACATCAAAGCCACCACTCCTATATCTTCTCTCTGTTCTCTGCCATCGCTCCTTTCACACCCCTTCTCCACAAACCCAGCTTCAACCAACTGTTTCTTCGTCCTTTCCCTGACCTTGTATACCTCTTTTTATCCGCTGATTATCAACGGCCGTAGCTGTTTTACCCTCCCATCCTCTTTCTCTTTGCTCATCCCGCTTTTGCTCTCAGTGTGTGGGCTGCTGCTCAACAGGAGGTCGTCCACAGGTAACTCGGTGGAGCGGCCCACAATGCTAATCCACAGAAAAAGAAGAAGAAAGAGGGAAAAGTAGGAGAGAGGAAATGGGATTAGTGTGGGGTGTGTGTGTGTGAGTGTGGGGGGGGGGGTCTAAAGACACCATCATCATCATCATCGCAGCCTTAATCAAGCCCTGTTACATCTCAAACCAGCCTTGAATGTTTGCTGCTCGTAATAATGTGCACCTTCTGTCTAATTTGGCCATTATTCAGGCCTGTCAGACCGCAATTATTTAGAGCTTATCTCTCTCGCACACGAGATGACGCGTTTGTCACGCTTTTGCTCCACGCACACAAACACACACACACGTACACACAAACACGCACACACACACACACACACACACACACACACACACACACACACACAGGGCAAGCAAGGCGCTTTAGAAATTCCATTGATGACTGCCTGCGATAGGGTACCACCCCACCCCGCTAACCCCCCACACACCCCCCCCACCCTTCACCCTCCGCCCCCCTCGTCATTACTGCATTGATTACCTTGGTTGGCTTATCATCTACACATATTCAATCTCATCAAGAGAAGCCACACACATGCACACTCCATATTATTTACGCGTAGATAGAGATTGCATTGTTGTCTATCCCCCGAGTTTGTTTATTCTGTCGGCTGATTTGTGTTTAGTAATGTCATCTATCCCCCTCTGGACTTGGGAGCCAAGCAGTGGAAAAGAAAAGAAACACAATCTCTCCATTCAGATTGGCTGAGAATAGGATGCATGATATTGGGTTTCTATGATTTTTTTTTGTGAGCCGTAATTTGATGCCACACAAAGTGTTTAGCGGAACAAATATAGAAACGTTGTTAAATTATATCATAAATTAGTGATCAGGAGGAAGCGACAGAGGGAGGCAGACAGAGATATGTATGTATTTACTGCAGTGATTGGGTTACATTTGCCATAACAAGACCAATGTTCCACATAGTGGGTTTTTTGACATCCCA
Organism: Xiphias gladius; assembly: GCF_016859285.1. Lineage (NCBI taxonomy): Eukaryota > Metazoa > Chordata > Actinopteri > Istiophoriformes > Xiphiidae > Xiphias > Xiphias gladius. The sequence continues at coordinate 3,644,876 of NC_053401.1, read as the reverse complement.
ATTTAGTTAGTGTTATTTGGAGAACAAACCAGCCATGTAATATACAATAAAAGTTGCAGTAATGATGTTTTTAGGCAATAAAGCCAATGGATGTGGCTGTCATTAAAGCATTTTTTACAATTGCAAAACAATTCTTATCAACTGGGAAATGCTACATTTTCCGAGGATGAGGAAATGAGGCAGTGAACAAAACTAGCCATCAGATAGTGCGCCTCCTTAATTCTCTCATCCCCTGTTAAATAATATCATTATCATTGCCTAATGACGATGGTGCAGCAGTGCTTATGGAATAAGCCGATTAGGACAGAGACAAACAGCATGGGGCCAGGAAGCACGGCGAGGCCATTTACCACTTCATACAGGACAAATGAGTGTGTCCCTACCATCTTTCCTTCTCTCATTCCCTTTTACAATCTCCCACCCCCTCCACACACACACACACACACACTCCACCACTTCCATCTATTTCATTTCTGCTTTTTTTTTTTTTTTTTTTAACACCAGGCCATCATGAAGTATTTGATTTCCTCTCCTCCCTCCTCTGCCTCCTTCCCTCTCTCCATTCCACCCCACCACCACCACCCAAACCCCCCCCCACCCGCACCCCTCACCACCGCCCCTTCTTCTTTGTGCGGAGGTAATCGTAGATGCAAAGGGAAGGGGGCCGCAGGGCTCTTATCAGCCCATAACATCTGTTGGCGTGTCAGGTGATGAGATGGAGAGCTCGCGGCCTGCCGGCGGCCTGGACGGCTCCTTTAATGCAGAGAGGGGAGTGTGCAAACAAACAGCGGCTGATAGGGTCTATGCTTGTCACAATCGCTCAGGACCATGATCTATCTTCCCTCTGCCTTTTCGCTCTCTCTTTCTTTCCCCTTTCTCCCTCTCTGTCTCCATCTTCCCCTCTCCTACTTGAGTACCCATGTTGTTCTTCACTTTCCCCAAAAACCTCTTCTCTGTTTCCTGTTTTTTTTATTTTTTTTATTTTAAATCAAATCCTCCCTCCTACTGTATGTTCATGAAGTTTCTATAATTTTTGCCTTTTTATGTTTTTGTTTCATGGTTGTGCATATGTGCGCGGCGGCGATCAGGTTGTTGTAATGGTTTTCGGGAGCCTGCAAACAGAGAGGAAAGGGAAGTGGATTTTCTGACAGTGAGATGTAGTAGATAAGATGGTCAGTGGGACTATCACTGTAGACTTACAGTAGTGTTATCAGGGGCCATGCATGCTCAAAGAAAATGTTTCGGCCTTATCAACATGCTCATTTCCACAATCATCAGCAGCATCAACAGTGCCAGCACCATCACTGGGAGCACCATCATTATCATCATCATCATCATATCCATCATCATCACTGTCAGTATTAACAGTATTGGCTTTGTGACGAGGAAAACCATCAGGATCATTATCATCATTATCAAGGTCATACATTTTCCCATCGTTTCTACCCAATCTGCCGGGTTCCAAAACTCCAGACTATTTCAGAAACATTAGCGGTCCAGAAATATTTAATGAGGGCTTTGGTTTTGTTTCGTTTTTTAAGTTTTTATAAAAGTAAAATATTTCCGACTTTGTCAGTGATAAAACATTTAAGTCTTGGGCGTTTTGCCATTGTTGTCCCTGGTTTTTACAGTCAACCAACCTTTTTCAAGACTGAGATAAGCTTTCAATGTTTGACATTAAGAAATATTAGAAAATATGGACTAAAGAACAAGAAAATCTTGTGCAGTTTGGCACCGCAAGAAGTGTGATGCCGAGAGACCAACAACTGCTATTTTAACACAATGTGCATTATCATTTATATACTTGAATAGGTTTTCACTATGTCAAATGTCCCCTCATTGTAATGTTTGTATTATGTTATGTACTTTGTCTGTTTTGTCTTTTAATTTGTTTTGTTGTTATGATAGTGTTGTGTATTTGCCAGCCGCTGTGTCCTGGTGGTGTTCTTGCGATGTGTTGTATTGCACCTGTAGGTTATGTCCTTAAAAACAACAAAAACACAACAACTTGATGTTGCCGTTTTAAACGTACTACGGTCAGCACATCACTGAATTTACTGTAGTCACAACTGACTCTGGAACTCAGCACCCTCTAATATTCTTCAATCCAATTTTCTAAACCTGTCATCCTGTTCAGGGTTACCAGGATCTAGAGCCTATCCCAGCATACACTGGGTGGGAAGCAGGGTACGCCCTGCACTGGTTGCCAGTATATCACTAAGCCAACACACAGGAACAAACTTTCACACGTATTTAGAGTCACTAATTCACCTAACAAACATGTCATAGCAGTCCCATCAGGCCTTTTTGCAGCATTTCCACGAGTCTGGTAAGCTCCCTGCAAATGTGAATTCAAAGGCTTTGATGGTCCAGAATATATTAAAAAGGGCGCGTTTTCTTTTTACACATTTCATATCAACAAAGCTGGATGAATAATTAAAAATGTGGGAAATTCTCACAGTTCTCGAAATATAACATGTTGACGATATTCTCACAATGGTCAAATAATCAAGTTTGGTGTCATTTATATGAAAACACACACACACACACACACACACACACACACACACACACACACACACACACACACACACACACACACACACACACACACACACACACAGTTACTGTAGCTGGTTAGCTATAGCCATAAGAACCTGTCAAATAAAATTTTTTGCATTAGCTTGTTTAGCTGCAAAACATCTGTTTATCACTCGTCTAGGAAAAAAAAACCCAAACACACAGTGTTTCTTTAGCAGCTGATATGAAAGACCACATTGTCAAGAAAACAGTGAAAACTACAATTCTTTCACTAAGCCATAGAGTGTTTCAAAACAAAATGATAAAAACTGAATCAAATTGCAACTTTAACCCACAGCCAGCAGAAACCCTTTGCTCTCTATCCCATCACAAATGAAACAGGATTTCATCCCCATGTCTAAGTGCTTTGCAGGGACTACATCAGCGCCTGTGCTGAACTGTACTGCTTCTTCTGAAGCTACACAACTATAATGTCATTGTCAGATGGCTTGTGGCAGCAAGATCAATAGTTAGTAATTCCTTGGCTGGGGGTCTGAGAGTCCTCGCCCTGCCCTCTCTGTCTATGCCCCCCACCCCCACCCCCCAAAAGCTAGAATGTCCTCTAATGGAGCAGGCCAGATCTAATCACTGCAGTAATTGAAGTTTACTTTGAAGCTTTCAATCTAGGAGAATATTTAAAGACAAAGCCACCATGAAACACTATCTACTGTCCCAGGCCCGATGTGATCTGGATCTAGTGGCCTCTTCAATAATAGATGAGAGTCTCAAACATACTTTTATCCCTCCCAACGTCACGTTTGTGCATCAGATTTAACTCAATTCAAGATTCAAGGGCCTGACCATCACGAGCTGTTTAAAATGGCCAAAACTAATGTAGATATTGCAGCGTGAGTGATGTACGCTTCTACAAACCATTAGTCTGCTTGTAAATTTGGTTCATGTGCGGCAAAATAGTGAATGATGAGGCTATGTGAATAAATATATATTTAACTTGTTCAGGGATGGTGAAGCAGTTGCTGTGGTTCAGAAGACAGTTTCTGGACAAGCAAAAAAAAATAAAAATAAATAACATTCCTGATATAGTCCTGATATAGTATCTGATATTAAATGCTGTATCATTAGCTTGTAAGGAACATAAAAATGTGGATGAAGACATAATAGCAGAGGAGTTGTGTAATGATTGACTCTGCTGCTACACAGGCTTTAGTCTTTTACCATCATAAGCCAAAGATAAAGGAAATCTCTTGTCATAACTAAAGCCACAAATTGCACACACCTCCCCCTTTCATCGCTAGGATTGGCGGATGCAAACCTCTACGCTGACAATTGTAACAATAACCATTTACATGTGTCGATGCCCTCAGCTGTGCCACAGCAGTTTGTGGAGTTTACAGGCGGATGCTGGGTTGGCAGTTATGAAATGCACCAAAAATAGCAGCAGCTGTAATAGTGTGAGTGATTGCGACAAAAGTTTGCAGAGGCAACAACCTGGAGCAAAGCAATTCAGCCCGTAAGAGTAGTATCACTCAAACGCAAGTATTCATACCACTCTGACCACCATGTAAATCAATCAACACCAAAGCATCATACTGCACATACGAAGAAACCAAACAGAAAAACCGCACAGCCACCACAGGAAGGTAACTTACAATTAATACCAATGCAATAAAAATACACACAAGCAGATGGCAGCAGCAAAGCAGCAGAAATTGTCAGTAGATGCCCAAAAAAAGCTACAAGGAGATCAGTGACACAGCAATAAAACTGCCAGGAGCCTCAGCAGCGTCGTAGCATACTAATATTATTAGGCAACACACACACATACACACACACACACAGAGTGTGAATAGGAAAAGCAACATCTACCTTGGCAAAGGGAAGCAGTGACTCTTAATAAAAGCGATGTGTAAAGCCTGTCAAGCTAAGGCTGAATGATTTGGGGGAAAACTCTCCAATTGCTTTTATTTATTTATTTTTTTATTTTTATTTTTATTTTTCATAATTTTAGAGTTACAACCAATATTGTAAATATTATCCTTAAATTACACTCCATGTCTTTATAACCTACTTAGTAGAGTATCACACGTTTACCAAAAATAACTCTGCATGATAAGATTTGGATTAAAAAAAAAAAAAAAAAGTAATAATGCTATTGCTTTTTACCCAGTGAGGATGACACTAAAAAGTCAAATCAGTCAAATATGCAGATTCAGCCCACGTTTGGTATGATATTACATTAGAGGTATACTTGTTTTTACAGAATACTTCTCAGAAAGAAACATAAATCATTCAAAATGTATGTTTTATTAATTGGTAAGAGTTACATAGCTGTCCACCGCCGGTTACTGTGCAATGACAAACTGCCAGAAATCCTGACTGACATCGTAAGAACTAGCTTATTTCTAGCTTAATTCTGTCCGACTGACGATCCCTAAGTGACACTGTCTACAACTGTACATTCGAGCTGCTTCAGCTGATGTTAGCTTCACATATGAACAGCAAATGCATATTTCTGAATCCCAGAAGTCTTTAAGCATAATAATATTGATGCGACATGTTTAACCACTTGAATAAGAGATTCATACTACTTGCTATCTGGCAATTCTTGGTCATTTACTCTTGACAACTACCTAGCTAGCTGCTAACCACCTAACTCAAAATGATATGATACGATCAACTAGATTGTTTAACTACACAAAGGATTCACCAGCTAGAGGGAAATAGTTTAACCCTAGCTGCGACAACCTCACGCAGGACACTCCACCTTCAGCTTGAAGAGCATGTTCGAAGCCAAAAGCTATCATATTTTAAGGCCAACAAATAGACTCACACAGCTGGCTGAAGGGAGCGCAGCACAAACACATTCACTTTTCCCCAAAGCAGTATCGAAGCATGCAAAGTTACAGAATACGACCAGCAGCAGCAGCGATAGCAGCAAGTATTTGAGTTTGTAATGAGCTAATAGGCAACCCCCAACAAAATGACAGCGCCAGTCTGCCATGAAACACGTTCAGCAATGGGTAAATCAACAGTATGAATGCATCATAATGCACATGCCAAACAACAGCCAAATGCCATATGTTATTGTTTCACAATTAACAGCAGTAGCAGAATTTAGCAGCCAGCAGACAAAAGACAAACACAAAAACAGACAGGTTCATGGCATTTGCCACACAAACCGAAGCTTAGCAAAGCCAAGACGTTCAACGAATATGCATGTTAGATAAAACAGCACTTACCTTGCTGGAGTGAAGCAGTGATCCCCTGGCATCTCGGCGACATATGGGGCTCAAGCTGGAAGTGAGCCTTTGAGGCCGAGATGTTACAGTATGTACCACTGACAAGCAGCAGGTGAACATCAGCATGACTTTATGGTTGGCAATGAGTGACACTGAATGTAGCAGCAGTGTAAACCATTGAATAGAAGCTCTGAAGCTTTGCCAGATATGAAGTGTGTGGAGAAAACGGGAATGTGACAACCTATGTTGTGTGACAGAAGCCATGCTGAGTTTCCCATGAGTTCCATACTGAGCAGAGAGCAGTCATGTTTAGTCCTTAATGCCAGCATAGAACAACCCACAGCAAAACAGCAGAAACGTGCTGCAAAACTAATTCGACTACCAAAAGGAAAAATAAGGTCAGCCACTACAGGAGATCAATTAAAATGGAAACACTACTAATAGCAAGTTGAAAGCACCATAAAAGCAGAAATTAGCAACCAGCCAAGGCAAAGACATCAACAACAAGCAGATGTGAGACAAAACAGACAGTAGCACCAGCAGCCTTTCAGCAAGCACACCAAATGCAACTTAACAGAGCCAAGACATGGACTCATAACATAAATGTTAGCAAAAGCAGCACTTACTTTGTTGAGTTGAAGCAGTAATCTCTCAAATCTCTGGTAGAATAACCTTTTTGGGAACCAAAGTTCCAACACCAGGACACAAAACTCCGGTATGATGAAGAGCCAGTACAAGTCTCCTCCTCAAAGAAAGTCCTGAAGCAACATGACTGGAACTTTTGGTGACCAGCTGGCCTGCTAGCTTAAATGCTACATGAACATTAGCATCTCTACCACTAAGTTTTTCCTGCAGGAAACAGAGTTAGCCATTACCTTGACATGGTGCATGGACAGGTAGGCCTGATGGTAGCCAGGCCTAGCAAAACAGTGGGCAGGGCATTGACAGCTTAAATGGCCCACCTGACTGCACCGAGGTGGTGTTAGATATATGTTCCAGCCAGTGGAGTTTGTCATGTGACTCTAGAGGCCTGACCTAGCAGAGGCAGGCCTTGTATTTAGTCTGGATTGAAGCAGCTGATAGCCACCATTATGTTCTAACATTAAGTGTATTTATTTGGCCATTTTTTTCAATCCAAATTTAATTTTTTATAAAAGAAAGAAAGAAAGAAAGAGGACACTAATGCTGTGTCAAAAATCACTCAGTCACTATTCCCTTCATTACCTCCGGCTAGGAGGTGATGTTTTCAGCCTTGTCTGTTGGTTTGTTTGTTGATTTGTTTGTCAGCAAGATTACGCAAAACGTACTGAACCGATTTGCACCGAACTTGGTGGAGGGACGGGGAATGGGCCTGGGTAGAACCCATTAGATTATGGGTCACTTACCATGAATCTGATTTTTTTTTTTTTTCTCTCTCTGAAGTCTAGTGTTTGACATTGGCCTTTGCGGAGGTCTGCGCTCTCTGAGTGCCCTTCTAGTTCTTGTTTTGTCAATTTTAAATGATCAGAAGGCTAAAGGAAAATCCATGACAAAATTTATATAGTGTCAACAACAACAGGGGTAAGGGGCCATAACTAGAAGCATTTCGAAGGTCTGACGATAGAGGTTTTTGTAGATTTTAAAGATTATAAAGCCTTCAGATGCAAATACGTGATTTTTGGGCTGTATAAATCAAATGGATGTGAATCTGACATTGCCTTGTAGGGTCATGGTGGCCTAGTGCATAAGAGAAATACCATAAAACTGCCTCTGCCCCTGTTCGTTTCTGGCCAGTGACCTTTGTTGCATGTCTTACCGTTCTTTCTACCTATGTGTCCTTTCTGTGTCTCAACTGTCACTGTCCAATAAAGAAAAAAAATTCCAAAAGAGAAAAGGTCGATAAAGTTTGTGTGCATTCTACGAAAAATCCATTTTCTTCTTAAACTGTTGTAATTTAAGGGGCACCGTATACTGCTGGCAGTTAAGTAGTAATGTGTCAGGCGGGTGTCGCTAATGTTTAATCAAACTGATTTTGTGGAAAAACAGGAAACATCTGTCACATGTGAAGTAGACGGCTTCAATACTCGATTAGATATCAGTCCAACCTGACTCTAAACAAATCATAGTCTTCCAGATTCCACTATATTGGACATCGTATGCTAAACATGCCAAACATTTGCCTCAACTGTACTTTGTTGTAGTGATTGAATGACTCCTTTTAATTTTGTTAGTTCTGTTTAATCACTATGTTGTGGCAGATGCAAGTTGTGTCGGTGTTTGCAGTTGCGTCTGTGGCATCTGTCCTGGCAGTGGCTCTCTGATTGATAGGCCTGAGCACAGAGGGGCAGTGGGAGATGAAGAGAGGTCTGATAGCGGGCCGCTAGATACTCCCTGATTCACTGTGTGTCAGATACTGATAACACAGAGACTCGGAGAGAGAAAGGCAGGGAGAGTGTGTGAGGGAAGCAAGAAGAGAAATAAGGGCATAAATGAATAGTTGGAAGGGGAGAGGAAGGAAGGGACAGGGAAAAGAGATGCTTTAGATGTCACATCAGTAGACAGTGTGGAGTACGGGATTGTGACCGGTAGCTTATTTCATCACACTGACAAATTGAGGTGTGAGGCGCATCGCTCTCGACTTCACGTTGTCAGGCGGACAAGCCTCCTCACAACATGATCGTCCTCCTTCGTCTTTCCTTTTCGACTCTCCATCAGTCTTTCTCATCTGTTTTTCCTCCTTGTCTCTGTGGCTGTGTGAGTGTGTGTGTTTGTGTGTGAGTGTCCTTGTCCTGGTTTTTATTAATAACTATCTGTGGGAGATGAAATAAAGGTGGTGTGTTTTTTATGTGGTTGGCGTAGTCACAGGGCTGTCATTGTAATGTATGTCTTCCAATAGCCCTTTGAGGGAAAAAAATGGAGTGCACCTTCCTCTCCTCTTTCTGCAGCTTCAGTGTATCAATAGCATCACTCCTCTCAACCCCCCCCCCCTCCCCATTTCCTTCTTTCTCTCTCTCCTCTGTCGCAATCTATCCACTTTCCCATTTTTTTTTCTCAGATACCCCAACCTTATCTATCCATTTTATCTCCCTCCAGTTTTCGGCGCCATTTCTCCTCTTCTTCGCCTGTCGCTCATCCTGGTGTCACCAGGTTCTCTGTCGCCGGGGGAAGAAGGCAGAAGGTTTCGGGAGGAAGCCAACTGAGTCAGGAGGTCACTGATGACATACATGTGCTCATGAATGCACTGCACAGTGCACCTGATGGTCACGAGTCATTTAGTTTTCAAAAGAGTTGAATATTTCTGACACATACCTGTCCATCGCACTGGCTATGACGCTCAGGCACCTGATCGATCCCTTGAATGCATGGGGCCGCATTCCCCGAGTGACAATCATACCTGACTGTCTCACATGCTCATCATCCACACGCAACACCTGCACGAAGAACAGTACGTGCTACTGATGTGACCGTGTGGTTTTAACCTCATGACATCTTACCTGTGTGTCATCAGCTCAACCTCTGCGTGACTCCCCCCGTCTGATTGAGGTGTCGGCACGATTGTGTGTGTCTGTGCGTCTTGAGTGGATTTGTGTGGAATTATTCATTAGAAGGTACAAGATATAAGTTCATCATACAAGAGTAATAGTAATTCAGGAAATTCTTGTGCGCAAATCATTCAAAAAATTGTTCCGGATGCCTTCTGGGATTCATACAGACATGATTAGGAATCTCAGCGGTCCCCTTTACTCTCTACTCCACTAAATCAGATGTGGAGGGAAGTGTGCTGGACTATTTGATGGAACCATAAAGGAAAAGGCCACCATTCTTTTAACACAAACGCACCCCAGTGTCTCAGAGTTCAGAGCAACGGGAGATGGTGGCAGAAGGTGAGAGTTGGAAAAATCTCTCACAATATGGTTCCGATGTTAGAAGTAAGACCAAAGCTGCCAGAGGGGAGGACAGGAGACATACAGTATCAGACATACGATAGTGTTTATTGGAAATGGTGTCTTAATTTTCAGAAATGCTATTATTAACATTACTGCATCCTATATAATATATGAGCTGCTAGTCATACTGACCCTGGTCTCAGCAATTTACTGTAAATACACAATGGTATCACCATCAACATGTTATAGTTACATTGATGTTTAAATTTTAAACCTTCATTTCGTCTGAACTCGGCGGAAGGAACATTAGCTCAATGGGTAGTTCTGGTTATTGAGCCAGTAAAACCCAGATCTGGACCAATTGTCACCCAGATCTTTTTCTTTTTTTTTTTTTTTCCTCTTTATTTCTCACCTGGCATTGGAATTCTCCGAGTCGACAGCTGAGTGTGAATGCCTCTATCAGTTTTCTATCAGTGGGAAGAAAAAGCAGCTCTGCGGTGTGTCGTAGTATTAAAGATACTGTTGAAATTACAACTAATGACAAACCGGCTAAGATTATGATTTCCTATGTATCATTCACCAACCATTGTGCAGAGCTTAACTGCTCTGTGGACTTTAAAAATGATACTGAATTTTGCCTTCTTAAAGATTCTTCTTTGGTAATCACTATAAGGATTGAGTTACACACAGGGGATTTCAGGATGTGCATTCATCTCCTGCTTTAAACCACGTAATATCCTTACCACTTAAAGTCTACCACCGGTCCACTGTTGAATAGACCGGTTTGTCAATATACTGGGATTGTGTCTAAATACTTTATGTGATTTTATAGATATTAGCCAGCTTGCTTTATTACCTTTATTTATTGTATTATTTATCGATTCTACATTGGCTGTCTGTGGGAGGCCTTTAATTTTACATCTAGGCTAGAACTGGGTTGAATTTGTTTGAAATGTGACAGTTTTTTTTAGACGTTTCTGTTGCGTAGACCTGCTGTTTCAATGACCATATTTCCACATTCATCTCACTGAAATATAGTAATTTAAAAGTCATTGAAAAGACCGTAATATATGACCCAGATGTCTCTCAATATGTCTTATTAACCTTTAACCTGGTTTTAAACCACAAATCTATATATATTATGACCTGCAAATTACCACACACATGGGTCGTAGTGTTCTGTGGTCTCAAATGTGTTTCAAACATGGAATACAATAGCATCTACATACCATAATACCTGTACTTTTTTTGGAATTTCAATCTGAAAAATAGCCAAAAGTAGATTTATCAGTGGGCAATTGGCTTCCTCAATCCCAAAAAAAAATTTGGTACCAGCTTTCAAAAACTCATTTAGATTGAATCCTGCTAACAACAACTGGTTATTAACTCCATACCAGTGGTGAGCTCCCAGTAGAGGACCAGTTTGGCAGGTGAGAGTAACTACAGTATAGTGGTCTACAGGGTGGAGGTTGAAAAATAGAGGATGTGCTCAGTGTTTAGCATCGATCAGCAGGAGATGGAGGTCTGTCTCCCAGCCCGGTGTTGTGTTGGCCTGCCCTAATTGATGTAATGAATGTGATTAGGTTCTATCTGTGGGATCGCAGAGTCTGGCCCGCTGCCCTTTTTCCTTATCTCCCAGTGCTTCCTGGGCCCAACAGAGTGGACCAATAATGTATCAGAATGGGGGGAGATTGATTCATGGGTCCAAAGATGGAGGAGCTACCGGACTCTCATCCAAAATGCGACCACAGTCACACACATCAGCGCAGTGGAAATGGATGCAGAAGCTTACACATGTAGCTTATTGAAAAAGGTGGAGAGAAAGCCATTCGTAACCATGTACATTGATGGACTTTCCATTTGAGAAAATGTTGGCTTTAGCTTTGAAATACTAGATAAACTATGCTCTTTTGCTTTGTGTTACTAATTCAGGGGTACTTCCGCCAATAGTTCGATCCAGGTGTCTTATATTAGTTGACTGGTATCACTAATGTCAGTCAACTGTGTTGGTGGTTTAAAAGGTGAACCGAGAAGAGGCAGAAGACTGAACACAGAGAAGTATTCACCAGCGCAACACTGGCATCGTGTGGCAGAATGGAGCCCTGCAGGGGGACACAGCCCAGGAGTTCACTGTCAGAGACTCTTCAGTATGAGAGGACCATGGTCTGTTCATCTGATTGGATGAATGCAGGATTTTGGAAAGTCAGTGGCAACATCCCAGTTGGGGGGCATCATGGGAATATGTAAATGAGACGGTTTAGTCTTGTTCGAGTCGCCTTGTTAACATGTAATGTTTAAAAAAAAAAAAAAAAAAAAGTTTATGAGCAGGAAGTTGCCCCAGAGCAGTGTTCAAAGTTCCATGATACCCAAGTTTGCAGCTTTAGTTGGGATGTATCACCTCAACATATGATAGTGAACTATCAGTCAATAAAGATGGTACACGTACATTCTGCTAAGAAGGAAAAAAAAACACTCCATTATTTGCATTTTGCAGTGGCTTTTTCACTGGTCCACATTCGTCTGAGGGATTCAACATTATGTCCGAATTACCTGGTAAATAGGACTCGGTCATGATATTTCCTGGCTCCATGAGCTACCAATGACCATCTGAAGGTACCACTACACATCTGACTGGCAAAACAATGGATACATGGATACCAAAAGCAGCAACAGACAAACCGGCCGCTTCTTATGTACAGTATGTGGGTCAAAGAAGGCTTCATTTCTGTAGCATAGTTCAGGAGCCTTTTGGGTTTTTCTAAAAGTTTGTCAACCTATTAATTCAGTTCATTTCAATTAAATTCAAAACAACTTTATTTGTCCCTGTAAAGGCAATTGTTTGCGGTAACTCATCACTCACATCAGCAGATGCACAACAACAACATGACTCCGCAACAAAATGTTTAATACAATACAGAAAATTAATTTCATTGCAGTTTTTTTTTTTTTTTTTTCTTTTAGAAACTTTCATCACAGTGATGGTGGATGACAATCGAAGGCCAATATCTGGTATCTAATAAAAGTTCAGCATTGGTCTGTGATACCAAATCTATAAATTGGTCATACGCTTCATTGAAATCAAACAGCCCAAGAGCCTCATTAAGAAAAATCAATTAATTTAAATTTAGTTTTCAATTCCATCTCAGAATAAGTTTTCTAATTGGGGGGGTGGGGCGGGTAGGGCAACTGGTCAATACAGTTGCACAGTTCCCATCAATAAATTACATATTCATCGGGAATCAAATCATTTTCATCGCACTGGCTCAAACGCCCTCGACCAAGTCGTTCTTTCCTTTTGCTCAGCCCCGCTGTGCGCCGCAAACATTGTACAAGCTTTCATTATGGGCCGGTCCTACTCAAGCTGCGCCACTCTGAATGTTGGGGGGGGGTCAAGCTCTAGTGCAATACCACAAATTCCACCAAAAATCTGTGGTCACCAACATATATGAGGATAAACTCGGCATACTGTATTCTGTAGGGAAGTAGGGAAGTGAAACTCTGTGATTGTTCCCTCTGTCTGGACTAACCCCCCTAAAATATCCATTGCATTTACATTAGAGGCATAAATGATGTTGTGTAGGTCATATTCTCACTTGATCCACACACTGTGGGATCTTTGGCTTCTGACATGGCGTACAGCTGGCCGTGTTTAGAAATGGATAGGAGAAGAAAAAACGTTTTTGCACTGAAGCATCTAATAAGATAATCCGGGACAACAATGTCATGTGTATACAGTCACGACGGAGAAAACTACTCTTTTCATATTCAGCAGCAGGCAGACTCTGCCCCTCTGTGGTTACGTCAACGATCTCTTTTCCATTCCACCTCCTGTTATCACTTACGTCCTATATACACCCTAAAGAGGGCAGTGTTACACAACAAATACACTTCCCAGCATCCATCCTCTTTCTTACCTGATGAACAGCATCATTGCATATATGATTCGATGAGATTTAACCTTTAATTTGCTCAACAGATAACAGAGAGCCCGCTGTCTGTGAACTCTCTGTGAGGGTCTTCTGCCCACTGAAAAGGAGCAGACTGGGATGAAACCAGCGAAAGCCACGAACATACTGTACAGATGTTCAATATCTTACATCCTCAGATTCCTGGTCGCATGTGTAATTTTCCTGAGCCGGAGTCTATCGACTCAGGCTGTCACAGCTATGCTGGTGATTACAGCTTTCATGCACATTGATCATAAGACACCCCGCAATGTGGTGATGCAATTAATTGCAGCAAATGCTGCAGAGGTTTCATATCATCAGAGGCCACTGCCAATCACTGAAATGACTGTGTGCTATTAAGCTCAGTGTAACGCTGAAGGTTTGTATCTCCCCCTAGAATTCAATAAGCTCTCGGGACCTCGTCTTTGAGCCGGGGAGTAGTTTGTGTGAGCTCAGATAAGAAATTCCGGATCTGATAAACAACATTTGCCAGATTTTCAGTTTATGAAGCGAAAACTGATATTAGGATAACAACTTAGGGCTCACTTGAGCGCTATTATGGAGGCAATTAAAAAAACCGTGTCGATATCATTTGCATTCCTTACAAGTATCTTACTTCATATTAGCTCTTATGAAAAGCATCCTCAACTGGTACGAAACTGATAAAGCATTGATTTATTTCAATGGGAAAATTGAAGAACAGCAGCCAACAGAGGACAGCGCCGGAGGAGTGATATTGCATCAGGTGAGAAATCGTACATTGTGCCATTCGGAATCTTTGTGCTAAATGTTTGTGAACCAGTGCTTTTTTTTAACCGGCAGTGTATCTCACAGTCCTTTTTGTGGATTCCTGTTACCTAAGCCACAGGATTAATATTCCAGGCGGATGTGGGTGATAAATTGTTGGCCCTGCTCCTTGGTACCAAGACCCATCATTCTGGACTGCGTCGAGTCATGCGGTGCCAAATTAAAAGAGGCGATTTCTGACGGACAACACATGACCCAGCCTTTGCGGCACATAAAGCCAAGTGGGCGGGTGTAAAGCCTGGATTCAAAATGTGTCTTTATCTGACTTTACAACAGCCTTTTTGATTAGCCTGTGGTGTCTGGCGATCGTAATGGTTTCTTCATTATTTATTTATTTCTTTGCCACAAGGGCAAACTGTCGGGGCGGTGTAGTCTTTCGGTCACGCCTCGTCCGCCTCTACTCCTTCTGATCAGTCTGACCACTTGTCTCCACAGAGCTTCCGTCCCTCACCTGTCCACCAGCTGCCACTGCCGAGTTTCCAGCTCGTGGTCTTCACCCGAAACCAGTCGCTTGCGTGCTGGCCCCTGTCTGCAGCCAGCCAAGTTTACTTTGGATCAGATTGGTTGCCCGGTCACGTAGGCTGTCTAGCCATTACTTGTTGTGATGACCCATTACCTGCCTTTTGATTACTGCCAGCTTTGCCTCGGCCCTTTGTATTTGTTTCGTGCCTCCTGGCTCTGCTCTCGGGTCCCAGTTGTGGACTCGGTTTTCACATGACCCAGTTACACAAGGTTTTGTGATAAATGACAGAAATTCTGAGCATGACCTGATGCATGTAAACTTTTAAACAAACAAAATTCCTCCCACAAGAATACAGTCTCCTTGAAACAGATTCTTTTCAACCCAAGCCAATCCAAGTTTTAAAAAATGAAAAAAAAAACCTTGGCTCATCCAATTGTTCCATTTAAAAGTTATGTAAATATTATTCAACTCCGAGAGACAACTTGTGGGGAAATTGAAAGGGAAATAAAAGGACACTGTGAAGGCTCGTAGCGACTCAATAGCTCCATCGTGTGGTAAAGAATTATAAATAGCATTCACTTGATGAGGGGAAAGTATACTTTCCAATATACTGCAGTTTACCACGTCCCCTTTGTGAGGGGGGGGGGGATTCTCGGCTAATGCTGTGGTAAATTAATCCACAGAAGCAGACAGACGAAAGCGGTAACAGAGCAGATACCAGCAACAATGTGTCTGCCTGGAGGATGTCTGAGGCTTTCATGTATTTCTGGTAATGGGT
Organism: Xiphias gladius; assembly: GCF_016859285.1. Lineage (NCBI taxonomy): Eukaryota > Metazoa > Chordata > Actinopteri > Istiophoriformes > Xiphiidae > Xiphias > Xiphias gladius. The sequence goes on along the minus strand of NC_053401.1, from coordinate 3,629,235 downwards.
AGAAATGGAGTGATAACGGGGTGTTTGACTCTGAGAAAGAAGAAGTTTCACCTTCCTGTGAAAGATTACCAAGAACGTCACGAATGATACTGGTGAAATCTAGAGTTCGGGCCCGATGGGTTCATTGTGGAAAAAACATTGCCGTTAGGGGGGTCTTCAACTTCCATCTGTATGATCAGCTTAATTCATGACCTCAAATGATCCATAATGATGAGCGATTCATGGTGAGTCCTGAAGGGCAGCCATCTCTTCTTTCATCCTACTTCTGCCTCTCCTTGTCTACAACATGTCTCAGCTGAACTGACGAGGTCTCTTAAAACACACCTTCGCCTCTAAAAGTGTGTTACTGCCTTAACCGCGTAATGCAGAATGAGACGAATGAAGACACTGGCTCTCCGATGATTTAGAGACATGCTGTAGTGACTGATACCTTTGTTTATTGAATCGTGTCACATTTTTCATCATTCCTTTTTTTTTTTTTAAAATATTCTTTTTTCTTCTATATTCTTTTTTTTTCTCCAGTTTGACAGGTTCAAGTATGGGCTCCAGGGTCGTGCAGCTTAATATTGCATAGGATGCAGTCGTAAGCTTGCATCAGTTCTTCTGGCTGTCATCTGTTTGCTTGACTGGATAAAACGCTGGAGCTCGAGGCTGATGTAAGCTGGTCAGAGAGAGTTAACACTTTGTTCACATCCCAACCAATGTGTTTTCCAAATCTACAGGCGCTCATCAGCACCTGACCACACCTTATGGTGTCCAGTACCCTCACACATGAATTGTTTTACCAGTTATGTTGTACGATTGTGCATTAAAAGTCGAACGGGCAGCAGTTTAATACATTTCCTGATAAGCTGAAGCAAAAGGCACTCACAGTAACCGTCGCGATGCTGGGATTTTTATTGTAGCTTGGACACAGTATGGCAGGGCTTGTGTGGCAGCATGAGAAACGGAGTGAAAGGAGCCCCATTAATGAGAAGAGGTGAGCAATGGGATGAGGCCGAAAGACAGATTCTGTGGAGGGAAGTGTCAATGAGCTGGACGGAGAGAGAGGAATGTGTGTTGGACGCCGAGCTGTCGATAGACACCTAGACGAGCAGTTGTCCGGTCTCTGTGCAGCCATAACAAGCCGTGGAGCCTCACCCCCCCCATCCAGCTCCCCTTTGGCCTCGGCTGGGCCCGCTGTCTGGGGCCCGGCTGCCTGAAACCCTGGTAATAACGGTGGCATTGATCGCTGTGCCTGGGATGGCCAATTACAGCTTCCATAGCATCTAATGAGGAGCAATCGCTCCGGTGGCAATTACTGCAGCTGTATATCGCCCCAGAACTGAGATGGAGGGCTGCGAGCACGAGGAAGTGCAAGTGAGACAAATAAAGAGTACCGCTATTACTACTGCAGTCACATAAACACACGTGTAGTGCACAGTCTCGCAATTCAAATGTGGAATTAGTGCAATCAATCTAAAAAAAACTGAAAGAAATCACACATTCTCATTAGTCTAACTGAGCAGGTTTTAGGTATAAATGAGTGCATTTGGAGTATTTTTTTGTAAGTTAGTGCTAATATTTAAGAGTGTTATTTTCTATTTAATTGCATCCCTTATAGTGCACAGATGCTGTAGGCTCTCTATAAATAAGGCTGTACCTACCATTAGGGAAACTGGGGGCCATGTCATAATTATTTCTAGGAATTTTAGTGGTCACATAAAACGGTTTACATTTTACAGCGGCAAAAATAAAACCCACGTCGCTTTTTAGAGGACATCTTGTCATTTGAGCAGCTTTAAATTTGACAGTTGTGTAGGCAAAAAACAAACCAACAACAACAACAACAACAACAACAACCCCCCCACAAAAAAAAAAAAACTCCAAATAAATTAAAACAAGTAAAAAAATGACCACCGGAAGACCTGGCACCCAGAAAGCAGCACAGAAACTCTTTGAGACAACATTTAGACTGCGATGTCGGGAAAGATTATTTACAGGAGATATGACTGAAAAGTAAAATGAATAAAATGCGAAATGATGTGATTGTTGTTTAAGGACCAGACAGACATTTCTTCAGTGGAAAGGGCTTTGAAGAGGAATTTGGACCTATTACCTCAGCATTTCTGAAAACCCGGCTGCTGCCATGTCTTTGCAATTTCGCAGGTATTTCATCAATATCTGGCCAGTAAACGCTGAGGAGAGAGAAGCAGTTAAAGTAGCCGTAGTTCTGGCTTTTAATTTGAGTTTGTGTATGTTTTTTCTGTTTCTTTTTTTTTTTTTTTTACCTAAAACAATTATAGAATAAAATAGCATACAACCTTTATTGTCCTCCGGAGTGATAAAATGTCTTTGGTTACCCAAAGAATAAAAAAGCAAAAATAAAAATGAATAAAAAAAAAACGTTTTCTTACCCTAAAGTACTTTTTAACGCCACTTGAAAAAAAAACAAACGAAACAAAAACACTTCTTAACATCTGACAGTCAAGCTTTGGGTCAGGCAAGACCGAGAAGTCCGGTGCGGTGCTAGAGCTACCCGTCAGACGGTACTCGCTGTGACTTATATGAAACGCACCCTTGGGAACAGGTGGTTTATTTAATTACGTCCATATTGTGCTCAGTGTTTTTTTTTTGTTTTGTTTTTGTTTCGCTTTGTTTCGCTTTAGTTCGGAAGGGCTCTGTTGTTTGTTTTGCCAGCTCTGCTGAGCACAGTCCCAGCGGTGCTGGTACTCTAGCAGCATTTCCTACGCTGGCCAGTCCGTCAGGAGGCCGGACACGCCGCTCGATTTGTGGAGGGATAGTAACGTTAGCAGGTCGCCGCCCGAGATGCTAAACCTCGAACGGGACGCGGGAGTTTCGAGTCCCTGTGTCGGGGGTAACTTTACGTGGAACCGGCGTCAACTCCTGACCAATTTTTTTTTTATTCCCAGTTCTTCGCTTCAGCCAGGGTAAGTCCTGCTTTCTCTAACGTCTGTGTCTTGGTTTCGAATCGGTTGGTGTTTGTGCGGTTGGAAATATTAGCAGGCTTTGAGGCCGCCTGTGCTAAAAACGGCTAATTTCTGCTTTGGCTACTGTCAGCTTGCTACGTGTAGCAGCTACCGTTGTTTGTTTGTTTGTTTGTTTGTTTGTTTGTTTTTGCTATTAACTTAGTGTCAGTCCATCTTAATAACACACATTTTTTCCTTTTGCTGAGCTCCTTTTCGGTGGCTGTTTGGTACTTTTAATAACAATACTTTGGAGCTGTGAATTTATTTAGGGGTGAAATGCTCTTGGTTTACGGCATGTTTTGCCTCTTGCCCCCCCCCCAGGTTACCAGAAGAAGGTAATATTACTTTATGGATAAAATATGAATGCCTTTTTTTTTTTTTTTTAAATTTATTTATTTATTTATTTATTTATTTATTTATTTAAACACAGGACATTTTCACATTCAGCCCAGTGCAACACTTCCTCATAACCTTAACTCCATGTTTAGCTGTCAGCTCCTGTGTTTTCCAGTTCATCCCGCAGCCACAACTCAGCCTCTGGCATTGGTACCCATAACCTCCTGTTGATGCCCTGAAGGTTTTATGTTGTATTATGTTGGTTTTACGTGCATCTCACGGTAAATAATGGTCTGCTGCATGGGTGACATGATGCAGGTGCTCGCCAGATACTGTATTCCCCCCTGTGGTCTGTCAGAGGAACAACCACTGGGTTCACACCAGAATGCTCTGTGCGTTAGGGACAGACATCTACCATTGCCCATCCTCGATTTTCCGCTCTGTCAAGCTTGATGTATACCGTGGGTGAGCGGTGAGGTCGGCACCCGGATGCAGAATCTCAACTCTGCACTTACGCCGCACTCCCATAATGCATCGACCATATTGTGAGTTGGTGGGGACTGAATGGAGAAACATTTTTGCCCTTGGCCCTTGCAGCTCTTTCTTTCAGGCCGTGTGCCGCTTTTATCAGTTTAATGCTTTGTAAGAGATGGTTACGGGGCAGTGGTTTCGTGCTGAGGGTCTACCAAGTAAAGCAAAGGGCGCAGTGCAAGAGGATTGTATATCCGATGGGCTCAGCTTAGGGGGAAAAAAATGTTTTACTGGGCCGGGAGTCTACACTAGTCCTCCAACAGGTAGTGCCCCTGGACCACCTTATTATATGTCGTTATGAAGTTGAGAAAATTGTCGTTTGAGGTACAAGTTGGCTGCATTGCGGTTTAACAATACCAACCAACATACATGAACAGAACTTTTTTTTTTTTTAATTTTTTTTTTTTTACAGCAAAGGATTGGTGAACAAAAACTACACCTATGAAACAAATTGGCACTATCTTACAAGAAAATGCAACTGTTTTCTAGTCACTGTGATATTTTCATTCTTAACCTCATTGGACATTGGATGATTACTCCCCATAATATAATGCTAACTTGGAGGACTGATTCATTACTCGCCGATCAAATGCCTTACGCTTGTAAGATCTGCGTGTTCAGTTGTATAAAATAAAATTAAGTGACATTTATCTTAAGCAAAGATTATGTAAAGTGAAGCAAAGTGTCAACTTATGTTGGTTCAGACTACAAAACTTTTTTTTTTTTCCCTCAATGTCACTGTCAGATTAAACACTCACAATGTCCTAAATTCTTGCAGTTACTTAGCCAAGAGCCATGAAAGAGTACAGGTGGAATGCAGGATAAAATTAAGAATCGTTGTGCCGACCTGATCTTTATTTTCATTCCCAACACCCCATGTTTATTAGATCGGGCCGCTATTGTGCTGATAACACGCAGTCTGACCCAAGCTTATGTTTAATACTTGGAGTTAGAGACAGCTGTGCCAGATTGGCATAAATGGTTTGGTTTGAAATCGGCAGCAAGAATGCAGTCCATTACAACACCACAAACAATAGTCTAAAAAAAATGAATCCATGCCTCAACAAAAATGAATAAAACCGTTTTTTGCAAAACTACTATTCATGCTGTTGGAATGCAGTGCATAGTAGGGTGCTCTTATTTTTTTTTTTTTTTTTTTGGTCCACCCAATTTACAAACTGGCATTACAGCAGAAAGGTGGGGTGCTGGCATTAATAGACTTTGATAGAAGAGCAAAATACCTTTCATCCTTTAAATTCTGCTCGTTCATCCTCTCCTTTTCTATTACCATCTCATTCTGTTTGTGGGAGCTGTCTGCAGATCTAACCACGAGTCTGTCTTTATGATCTGTGTGCCTGTTTGGATGTCTGACTTTCAGAAACTATTCCTTTTACTCTCCCACACCCAGCTTTTTTTTTTTCCTTTTTTCTGTTTTGTATAGATCTTCTGTAATTTCTCCTCTTTTCACTTGCCCCATCTTTGCCGCTGTGCAACTTTAATATCTGGGTTTAGAACAAGGACAGAGGCAGCAGCTGAGTGACAGTCAGACATGGGGGAGCAACACAAACACCCTTCAAAGCTCTTTTTTTATGTAAGTGAGGAATAAGAGAGACCCCGCACATAGACACAGCCATGAGAGAGTCTGATTGAGGCTTTGGCGTGAACATGCAAAAGGAAGGTGTGGGCCTGTAGCTTTCATTAGACTAAACACACAAACACGTACACATACACACACATCAACATTGTTAGCTAAGAGGGAGCGAGATGTTGAGAGAGGGGTGGTAAGGTTACAAGATAATCAACACTCCCTCTCCACCGTAAACCCACACAATAAAGACTTGACATCAATATGCCAGTGCAGTCATCACCACAATAGTGCCTGGCACCGAGGGGGGAAAGGGCCTCCACAGTACATCCGCACTGATTAAACCATGATGAGCGTGTGTGTGTTTGGGTGTGCGTTTATGTTCTCTGAAATGTGGTGGAGAGTTCGCCCACTTTTAATTAGCAGAGAAGAGTTGATTTGGGCTGGTGTGCGAGTAACAACGCACGATTACATGACCGAATGTAAGAAAATAATGGACCTCTCTGTCAAGTGTATTATTTTGTAGAAAGGGAAACGTCAGACCAAAATGTTTTGAAATGACAAGAGTCGAAAACTGTCACGAGAGAAAACCGGCAAAGAGAGTCTGATCAGATTCATAATCATTGTTACTTCTTGTATAGGCTCAGGGTTTGTTTTATTTATTTATTTATTTATTTTTTTTGGAAAAACCACAGGGATCACAGCGGACTACCCCGTATATACCACAGCCATTTGACAGCAATCGAAACATACGTGGTGTTTATTCATACAAATATATGAGACAAATACATTTCTTCAGTGAAAACCCTGTATTGGCACTGTCTTTGACAATTTTGGAGTGAACTGTACCTGACAACTCCCAACAAGTGGGAAAAGTTGTCTCCTAGTAACAGCTGAAATGGGTAGTCCTCCAGGCAGCTGAGGCCACCACGTCAAAGCTGTGTGGTTATCTAAAAATAAATCATACTCTCGGCCAATCAGAAGTATTCTCTGTGAACTTGTTATGAGCACTTAACGGACACCTGCCCGTCGGTCAGATAACAGTATTTACTGTTGCTATGTGTGATGAACGTATGTGTATATTTATGACAGGTTGTATGAAACGGATCTTAAGAGCTTTATGAGCCAGTGAATAAGCTTTCTATTCAAGTTTTTGAATTGTAATGCCGTCTAATACTTATTAGAAAGGGTTGTGCGGTATAGCACACCTCCCCTGAGGTTTAAGGGCTTAAGCTTCACAATGTAAAAAACATGTAAAAAAAAAAAAAAAAACCTGCTTACTTTCTCCAAGTATAAATTGTTATTCATAATGTTAGATAAGAAAATGTGGCATTGACGATGATTGTATTGTTATTATGTACATAACAGTTGTAGCTCACAGTGTTTTGGGTATGTGCAACTTCCAACATGCCATGCAGAGTATCACCCAATGCATGTACAGAAAGCCTTACAACCTCAGTTTAATTACTAAACGTATGTTTGTCCAGCTGTTATACCTGCTCAGGGCTAGCAAGGGATTAAACTGTTATCATCACTTTGTGTTTCTGCCTGTACACAGCGGCATTAGTTGTCTAATCAAGTTCCTCACATTCCTCTTTCTCAACCTTTCACCCCCCCAGCAATAAATCCTCAGTGACAAGTGGCACTTCGAAGCCATTAGTTGATCATTTATATTTTACACAGGATAAGTATTTCACTTAGACTGAAGAGAGATGTATTGGATAAAACTGTAATGAAGTGTTTCACAGTTCTGTCACACAAAACATTGGATAGCCCCTTTAGTAAAGTTGTCTTATACCTTTAGATGGCAGCAGCATGCCACTCCATCATACAGAGAGAGCAGGAGAGAGACAGAATCTGGAGCAAAGCTGTGAGCGAAAAACAAAGGGGGACAGTGGAGCTCATTATTTCTTTAATTCTGTAATTTTCCTCATGTCTTCATTCTTTGTTATTGGTTTGTTTTTGCTCTCTCTTCCAGTGAGATGGAAAAAAAACGTTAATAAGAAATAAAGAAAAAAAGCAAAAAAAAAAAAGCCCCATCCCAAAACTAGAGCTGCTTCGCTCGTCTTGTTGTCTAAGTTTGATGTCTCTTCCATGTAATTGAAGTTGATGAATGCTGGCGTTGTTTTCCTGCGAACACGCTTTGTCCTTTCAACCTCATCTGACATATCTGGGCCGGCCGGTTATTTTCAGAACACAATCGGTACCTGTCTGTCTTGTGAAGAGCTAAGGTTTGAATTGTCAATTATTTCTAGGCATGAGAGAGTCTTTTTTTTTTTTTTTTTTTCTGAGAGTATTGCTGCAGGTTTTGCATATGGTTGTGGAAAATCTGTATGATTCTGTTGCACTGCCTAAATTAGACGCTGATTGTCAGTGGTGAAAGACTCTGAAAAGATGATACTTTACAACAAACATTTTGGCAGATGTTCCCTGTCAATTTGACACTGAAGCCGAGTAAAACGCTGTAATAAAGCATCTTTGGAAAATGTCTCGAAATTTGGGTTAGATTTTCACGCATACATTTTCCCGTTAGATTTTCAGCTGTGGATGACATTGTGTCAACTCCCATTTCGGCACTATTGTGACGTGAGTTTCTCGGCTGTTGCCAGGTTTTTAAAAATACAGAAGTCATGAGTCCAAATTTCCTCATTGCAACCCCGCCCCCCATGAAATGCTTGGCTAGATACCAAAAAACCTCTGTAAAAGTATTTTTCCATGTTTATATTTACTTTTTTTTAAAGCAAGAATGCCAAACATTTGCTGGCTGATGCTTCTTCAACGAGGATTTGTTGCTTTTCTATGTCTTATATAATCAAAATTAAATATCTTGGCTTTTGGACTGATGATTACACCAAAAAAAAAAAAAAACCCAAAACTTCAAAAATGCTTTGGGATCTGGAAAATTGTGGTCGGCATTTCAAACTTTTTTGACATTGTCAAATCATGGTCAGTTGCAAGTTTGCAACCCTAATTCAATGAATTGCCCCGTTGCATTTTTTTTTTTCCCTAATTTTATCCCATATGTGATGGATTCAATTTTGTTTCAAAGAATTCTCCACGCTGCCAGGAAGATAATTCCGGTGCAGTAATACTAAATCCTGTTACTTTATTTTAACCTACTTACACATTTAAGGATAGTGACTGCGAAGAACATCAGAATTAAAACCCCACTACGTCGAATGTGGCTGCAAACGCCTCTTCAAATTCCCAAATTCCCAGAAACAATAATGAAGACATGTCATCAGTGTCTGCAGTGGCAGCTATGGCCCTGATGAGTTGTCAGTGTTGATGCGAGTTGTCTTTTAAGCATCTATTCAGTATTTAAATGTTTCCTTATTTTGGATCAAGCATTAGAAGTTATTGGCGGGTTGAGGTGGTCAAAGGAAATTCTACAGATCAGCAGGTTTACAGGCGCTGGTTAAACTAGACTTTGTGGTGTGCTGAGATTGTCGCAAACTGGTGTAATGGAAAGTGTGCATGACTAAACTACTGGACATTCAACTTACATGTCCCAGAAAGAAAAGGAAGGGAGAGAGCAGGAGAGAAAAGGGAGGGAGAAACACCTATGAACTTAATTACTCAATGAATAATTAATGTTTGAGTGCAGCGTTCCCCCAGGCTGTCAACACAAGATAATTTATCATAAGATTATAATTTATCACTAATTGCTTTGGCAAGAGGTTTATGATTAGAATAATTTGCTTATTAAATGCACAAATTTTATTAAGCAGCAAACTTTTGTGTAAAGTATGTATCGATTTAGCTGCGCCCACATTGTCAGAAAGGGTGCCATTAAATTGCATTTAATCGAGTTACACATTCGGGATTAAAAATAGTTGTTTGCTCAGTGATAATGCAGTACTGTTTTCCATAATTTAGTTAAACAAAACAGGTGATTATTCTAATACAGTGAGATACATACGACCCAGGGAGCGATTTTAGCACAGAGAGGGGCCTCAATATCCTCAAAGCCAAGAAAAGCACAACGGCATCCTAAAGACTTAAGCTCCTTTGTGAATCCTGTTTACTCCTCTAAGCTGTAATGCCTATTTAGATGAGGAGAATTTGAATTGTTTGTCTCTAGCATAATGAATGTTTGTCGTCTGGCACGGAAATCTTTTTGGAGTAGTCACAGTATCGTAGCTGTGGGCAGGACAGGTGGATAGTTTGCGTTTGGTGACTTTTTTACAGGCTCTCCATGCATATATAGATCAGTACTCTGTGTTTGACTTTGCCCTAGTCTTTGTCTCCACGGCCAACTTGAATAATTACACGTTTGTTCTGTTCATTCTTTTTTTACTGTTTCACAGGTATAATCCTGATTGGTTGTATGTGTTTCACCCATTTACCTGTTTTAACATATTTATTGTCTCTATTAAAGATTTCAGATTGTAAATTTTAAGTAAAGTTTTTGCACCGAAACCAATACGGGCAAAAAATTGGAAGCGCCAGCAGAAACATCGGAAGTAACAAATATCAAAAATAATAAAAGCTGCTCCGCAGGAGTCATTTTGAGGCATAGGGCATTTAACTATATGAAGGAGATGCGGAAAACATCACTGTTGTTAGTGTATGACTTTTGAAAGCATCACGAAGCATCCTGCAGTTTCAAAAGGTGCAATTGCTGGTGCTCAAGTTGTAGAATTACCTGTCATAAAAACTGCATTATTATTAATGTGAAGACGGGGGACCAGAATTAAAAAAAAAAAAAAATTGACAGCATATTCCCTACACAGGCAAACTGTACTCGCAAAAGTAACAGCGCAACAAGTCAAACCTCTCCAGCAGGGAAAGACAGACTCTTACAACAGTCGTTGCTAAAGATCCCAAAATTAGAGCCTTAAAAAATAGCGCAGATTGAATCAAACGCTAAGAGGTATAGTTTCAATGAAATAGTATGTTTGAGTGTCACAGAAATCTAAAATCTGGCAACACTGCCATTTAAATTTAGAGAGCCCTTGTATCAAAGACCCAAACACAAAGATGTGTAACCTAGTGAAAGGAGCACAAAAGCTGTAGCCCTGAGCAAAACACAAAATAATCTTTGGAGTTTCTCCTGCATTTAGACCAGTTTACATTCAGAAAAGGCCAAATTATCAAATAACCCACATTCAGATTTTAAACACAGAGGAGGATCTGATATGTAATGGCAGCATCTACTGAGAGTTGTTGGACATGGTTATGGTGTTGAAGAAATATGAGGCCAAGAAGCACCCTTGGATGCAAGTGTTGCTCTCAGGCTGGCTGAAAGTGCAAAGTCCAAATCCAAAGAGCTGAAACCTGTGCGGTTACAGGTGCTTTTTGTGTTGCAACCTTGCTCGATGAATATTTCCCACGGTCTATTTTTTTTTTAGCTTTAAACCCTAGTTCCTGTTTTTCTTCACGACCTTTAAAATGATCATGTACACAACACTGATGTAAAGAGCTAAATTTGCAGACCTCGAATCTGGATATGTGCTTCCAGCCCAAAACATATCTAAACATCCTTAAATCTTTATGGTGACTAGATTTATGTGTAGAGTTTAAATATTTGTTTCTTTTGTGTTGACTGTGCTTTCTTTTTAACCGTGATACTGGTTCATATTTTTTATTCTATTTTGGTGTATCGAGTCGTTTGTAGTCCTGAGCCACGTCAAGTAAAATCTACTGAGTAGTTTTAAGTGATAAAAGGCACAATGGTTTTTGTTTGTTAGTGGTCCTCAAATAAAAACCTGGATTCTCTGTCCTCGTGCATCACAAACTTGCAAGGGGCACAGCTGATGGCACCTTACAATAAACAGGGTCCTCTAGTGGCAAGGAGAGCTAAAAAAAAAAAAAAAATGAAAATGCCGAAAGAAATCTGTTATTTCAGCCAAACGTTTTGTCTTAACCGTATTTATCGAAATCACAGATAAAGAATAAAAAGTACCGCTGTCGGTCCTTTTTAAACAACACAAATGGTTGTTTTTGATGAGCAGAATCCACAAGTATTTTGTCAGACAAAAGTAATACTGACCCGTACATGCACACATGTACTGTGTCTTGGCATTTAGAGGGAGGAGAAGACTTGAGTGGGCTGCTGGTAGCCATGCGTGTTCCTTGTCCTGCTGTCCAATCAATGTGAGAGGACAGTAAAGGCAGGGCTGAGGGCCAGTATAGCACTTTGTAACACTCTCACCTCACAGTGTGCACACGTCGCTAAACGTTACTCTCAGCGCACATACACTTGCACACACAGACCTCCAGGTTTTGTCTCACTGGCTGGGAAAATGATGGTTTGCGTGTTTTTTATCAGTGCAGCTGTAAGTTGCTCTTATCAGCCTGCTGAGGAAGCTGGACACACATCAGTTCTGGTGGCAAAGCCATGGACTACATATGGCACAGATAGTACTCATTTTGACGCACACACACACACACTAGCACAAAAACACCCACAAACACGCACACAGTAGGAGACACCCCGTGTTAAAGGGTTTGGCAGCTGTGCTGAAACCGTCAGACAGCCAATCAGGGGATCGATGGCAGCCGTGACTCGCCCAATGACCCACGGTGTTATCTCCACTGGCCATCCTCCCATCTCCACCTCCCCTTTCTGTCTTTTCCTGGATTTTCCTTTCGCTTTTTTGCCTTTCTCTTCCTCCCCTCTAACACTTCTTCTTCTGCTTCATCAGTCGGTAAAAACTTTTCCCTCTTTCTCTTTCTTTCTACGGCTCGGTCCCAGCCCTCCCTCCTTCTCCTCCTTTAATGGCAGTCTGGTTTTTCTGGTCTAATGAACCTGGGGGGTCTCAGGGCAGCCTCCGCTGGGTTGATTAGGATCCTCATTAAAGAGAGGACCAGACCAGACCCCCTTCCCTCCCTGCCCCCCTTCTCCGTCCATCTCCCATCTCTCCCTTCCCTCCTCCTTCCCCTCCCTCTGCCCAGCCGTGTTACACAGAATGCCATTTTTAATTAAAGCTGCTCATCATAAAAGAAAGACCCATTATACATATCTGTGGGGGTGTGTATGTATGTGTGTTTTTGTCCATCCTATTCTTTTTCTTTCTTCACTGATCTGTTGTAATGAACTCTGTGTGTGGTGTAAACTCCATGGGAAGGTTCATCATGAAAACAGACATTACTGGCCAACTAGTTGGCATTTTTAACACAGCGAATACACAAATAAACACAATAGTCTTTAATGTTCGTGTTAGACTAACTTTCATGCCTCTAGAAGGCTGTAATGAGAAAAAAATAACTTGTTTAGAAAAAAATGTGCAGAGCAAAGAAGAGAGAGGCGGACTGCAGAGCACCAAAATAAATGAGGTAGTTTAATAAGTTTGATGTTAGAGAGAAAGAATGGAAAAATGGAGTTGTGGAAGGGTGGAAAGAAGAGGAGAGGAAGGTAGGATGGAGCAGGGCAGGGTTAAGTCTGGGTTTTTGCTGTTGTGTTCAACGATGGGATCAGATCAGATCAGCGCTGCTCCAGAGGATGCTCAGGGCCAAAAACTAAATCTGATTATGTCGCCTGAGAAGACTAATCTCTCTTGAATCTGTCTCCGTCTAATTCCAAAAACAATACTGTAATCTGTGTGTTTGTTTGTGCGTGTGTGTGTGTTTGTGTGTGTGTGTGTGTGCGTGCGTGTGTGTGTGTGTGTGTTTGCAGGCCGTTCTTGCAGCTGTTGTTGGCGTTACTTGAACTGACTTTTATTTTCCAGCAGTGATTAACTGACTTTCATTCAGTTTCCTGATAAATTCAAAGGTGTGTTTTAAAAAAAACAAAACAAAACAAAAAAAAAAGTTTAGTTAAACAAAAAAATTAAACAAAAAAATTCATTTTTTTTCATTTCATCGATCTTCATCAAAATGTCCGCGTTTTACTTTATCTTTTTAATTCTCTGTTTCAGTCGTCTTAAAGTTTACTTTATCTTCAGTCATACCCTTTTCAGGTGACAGCAAGATGCGCGCAAAAGATTGCAAGCGAGTAATAAAGCAGTAGTTGCAAGAAGATATTTTTGTTTATTTTGGCCTAACAAGTTGGCGGTTGTTGTTGTTTTGCTTTGTGTTGGTGTTCAGGTCATTCACTTGAACTGCATTTCATTCTTTTTTTCAGATTTTTTTTTCAGTTTCCTTTCAAAAAGAGTTTTCTAACAAAACAAAACAAAAAAAAAAAAAAAAAAACAAAAAAAAAAAAAAAAAAAACAAATTTTATTTGTTTTGAACTATTCATTTTTTCTTTGTGTTTTGTTTTTCTGTTTACTGTATCTTCTATCTTCATGTTTCAGTTCAGCTGTTTTTTTTTATCTTCAGCAATCAGTTGCTGACGGTATAGCAGCCAAGTACCCCCTTTTCGTGTAAAGTGAAAAGCCTAGTCCCTCCAGCCTAGTGTCCCCCCAAAACTAGTGTTCTTTGCTTGGAGATATTTGAGCTGGAGATGCTGAGATCACTGGAAACTCAGATGAAAGTTTTTCTTTGAAGCTTGATCCCGTGGTCCAGTATGCAACTATAATGTAATGTGTACTGTGGAATCTTCAGGCCTCCATGTTCACAAAAACACTGAGACTGGGCTTTTCAGTGAAGAAGAAGACATCTTCTGTATTTGAACATTTTTAATTCTTAGATTCAGGATTTTTCAATGAGGGAGAAGGAATAGAAGCAATTGTAAGAATTTTTAACTCTTAACTGAACTTCTTTGTGGTAAAACCGTATCAAACACAAGTTATTCCTAGCAGAGTATTTTTACATGTCTTACAACATGTCTGGAGAGGTTCTTTTAACATTTGTGTACGTCAATTCGAAGAAATGTGCCAGTTGAACAGTTGTTATTTCTGTAGGTGGACTTACAACAAGCTGCATGGCTGCATTGTTCTCATCTATGCTTGTTGCATAGATTTGATGTCCTTATTCCTGGACCCGCCTACAGAGCTCTGATTGGCTGGGTTGTTTTTCAAAGCGGAAAAAAAATTGTCAGTGAGCAGAACACTTGACCTTTTTGAATCACCGCAAAAATCTAAGGTGTCTGGAGCCAGGATGGATAATTAGCCAATCAACTAAAGATCAATCAAAAAACTATTTTAATCTTCGGTTAGTTGTCATTTATCAAGCAAAAATGCCAAACATTCTCTGAATCCAGATTCTCGAGTGCAGGAACTGGTCGCTTTACACAGGGTTCATTTATCATTGCTAACTGAACACCATTAAGATTTATAATATTGTAAACAGAAAATATTTGGGTTTAGGACTATTGGTAGAGTAAACAAGCAATTTTGAAGATGTCATCATGAGCTCTGGGGTGTGAGACGGGCATTTTTACTATTTTCTGATAATTCATAGACTACAGAATTCATTAAATGTGAACACTAGAATGATCAATCTATATTGAAGATGTTGTTAGTTTCAGCCCTAATTAAGTATAAAATTCCTCTTCTGATATGTCCTCTATTTAATATGTACAGTCCAGCAACCTCTGAGAAAGTTCTGTTCTGTGTTGCTTGTTCTTATAGACATACATGCATGTGAACACACACACATTCTGTCACAATGCATTAGGTGTCAGAACTGTTCAGTGAGCAATCAGATAAGGAGCACACACACACACACACACACGCACACACGCATGCTTGTTCTGCTCACTGACTTTCTGTTAGCACACCCGTCCACTAATTAGATTCCATTAAAGGTGGCGTTCATAACACCGGAAGTTTCTTTGGCTGATGCACCACTCAATGTTAAAAATACCACCAATTAGACACACAGCTTCAACACACGATCACGTCCGACCACCCAGAAAGATGAGATGTTGCTCCGCCTCGACAGGCGTTCCACTACCAACCAAAAGCCAAAAAAGTCGCCGAAGTTTTTCTCCTGTGTGTAATGGTCTGGCAACTCCTGGAAATTGAGGGTAGAGATAGAAATCATCCTAACGGGGGGAGAAAGAGAGGAAGCAGAGCGTTTATCAACAAAAGCAGCACTTGGGGATTTAGTGGACAAAGTATCGGACTCAGGCTAAACTCCCCAGGTGGCTGATGGAAAGGCAAAGCAGGGGCTTTTCTCTGGCTAAATATCAGTGTTGTCTTCTCCTCTTCTCTGCTCTTGTCTCCCTTTGGTCTCCTTATGGTGCCATCTTTACCTGTCGCGCTCTTTATCAGTGACTGAAGCACCTGCTATTAGCTTAGGCTGCTAACTTGTGATAAAAACCTCGTGACAACATCTCAACCCTCTCCTCCACCTTCACCTTCTTTTAATTTTGAAGAATGAAGAAGGGATGAGGAAGAAGAAAGAGTCGGTCCACTGGTATTTTGGGTACCCCCCCTCCCATCTCCACAGCTCTGTCTGTCAGCATGCCAGCAGCATCTAAGCTAACCCAGGCCGGCGTCGGAAATGTCACTCTGTACATTAGCATTTAGCCACCACGCTCTGCTGTCAATCTGGTTTTATCTTTGACACCCCCTATGGTCTATCACCTTAGCTTGCAGCCCTCCCCCCCTTCCCAGTTAGCCATTGTACTAATAAGGCAGGGGGACAGTAGAATTTATCAGGGCTAGACACTCCTGCCCTGCCAGCCATTACTCATCCACAGACCAGGACGTGCCAACAGTGGCTAATTGCTTTCTTTAACATTGGCACATGTGACATTTAGCAGAGTCTTCACTGGAGGAAGATGGGCTTCTTTTCACAGCAACTGTTGTGTTGAGCCCATATAGAGCTGTATTTGGAGAATAGGTTTTGTGCACCTCCCGTTTAAATATATGACACATAATGGGTGCAAATCCATACAGAAACATAACCTAAAGTAAAGGGTCTGATAATTTGATTTGTATGAAAAATTTGTGTTTCTGTGATGCAGCAGTGCCTTTAGTGAAAGTTTCTGCTTTCAAACACTGGGCTGTGTTAAGATGTTGAGAATCAGTTATCCCAAAGGGTTTTTTTTTGTGCTTTAATAGACTGCTAACCAAAAGACTGTCCTCACCAGTTAGGCGAAAGCACTGGCCATTTGTTTAAAATGAAGTCCCATGTTTCTTTTTTCTGTCCGTTCTGCGAAAATGGGACAAAAAGGATCTACGTGATACGGCTGAGCTGAGTTGGTGGTAAAAAAAATAAAATAAATATATATATATATATATATATATATATATATATATATATATAATATATATATATATATATATATATATATTTATTTTAAAATATAGTTTGATAAATTGCAAATGATATGAAAACCTGTGGACCTTCTTTATGGCCACAACACAAATAGACCCTGGAAACCTCTTGCGTGGCTTGTTCCACATACCTCTTAGTGTGAGAGTAAAGGTAGGCGCAGAGGAATCTTGGTTAGGTGGCAAAATTGTACAGTAAGCTATATCTCTTTGTTGCGAGCAAAGGGGGGTTATTCATCAAAGCTATGGTGTATGGTCCAATATCTAGCAAAGCTCTTTGTTTTGTTTGGTGGCAAAAGATTAATGAACAGACTGGACTGACATTTTCAGCAGGAAGGACATTGATCTGGAGGTCTTCTGAAGATCTTCATTGTCCTGTTTACTCTGCAAACAATGGATGACATTGAAGAAAAATGTATGCTATCTATGCACTGTAAGCACAGTGGCTGTATGAGCACTCACACACAAATACACTCACTAATCCAAAGGGCAAACTCAGACTTTCATAAGCTGCTATATTTGTTATTAATCAGGAGTTCCTTCATAACATCTAAAGAGATTTTTTTTAATGTGTTTTACTTAAGAAACTGGCTGGCGATAGATAATGCTGATAGAATTTGTTGGCAGCAGTCGAAAGTCAATGGAGACCTAAACTAATTCTTTTTGAAATCAAACGCATTCAAGCCATTTGGGTTCCTGACCTATAGTAAGAGTAGAAACAAGTAAGATAACTTTTTGGGGGAGATTTAAATGAGCCAACTGTCTGAATACCCTTTTGACTTGATCTAATGTTGCGAACAAATGCTGACTGGAGGTTGTTGCAAATTTTGGGCTAACAAACTTTTTAGATGTCCCTTTGTTTTGGCAAACTTATAAAATGGCTGAGCCTCTTCCGCCACTATTATCATTAATGCACTCTCTTTTACTTGTTTAATGTGGGCATCAGTATGTCAAGTTGTGGCATTGACCGTGTCTTCGTCCAGTTTGGTTTGGGGTATTTTTTCAAATCTGAACACACTTACAGGGGTGCACATGAAGGGTAGGAGAGGACAACTCCCCTTTTTTCCACTTGCTGAGTACCACAGTTACATTTTTTTTTTCATTATTGACACCAGGATATGTGTGTCTCCTGATGGGATATTTTTTATGCTCCTGTAAAACCAAACCAAGTCTTGCTCTGGTACTTAAGTGGTCCAAGTTGGGCTCTTATCAACTCAAGTCCACACTATGATTTGACCCAATGCTGCCCTTTGTTTGCTTTGAAGAGCCTCAATCATCAACAAAGCAACCAATGAAGCCAATCCATTCTTAATTTTTTTTTTTTTTTTTCCCCAACAGGAGGAATAATGCCCACAATGGGACAGAAACTGGAGTAGGAGGAACAACAGGGTAACTTGAAATTGAGGAGGGTGGGTGCAAAGGCAGGCTGCAGCAAGGCACAGGTACACGGGTACAGGACACAACAGGAACAGGGTGCAGGGGGGCACTGACTAAAACCGGGAAACTGGAAACCGTTATAAGTGGACAGGGAAAATCAGGAATTACTGCAGGGCAGGTGGACTTGGAAGTCAGGAAACACGGAGCTGTGAGGAAAAACTGAGGGCATCTGTTGGGTGGATGGAGAACGGCAGGAGACAGAGGCAGAATGGCCAAAACAAACAGGGCCGAGACAGGAATCGTGAAATCAGCCATGCAAATAACCTTTTTTTTTTTTTAATTTTTTTTTTTTTGTGTGCTTCCAACTGGTCGTGACTACATGGTCTTTACACACCCTGTACAGTAAAACACATAACATTGCACTGTCTTGCAAATCCACATGGTGGTTGGGGGTGGTTACATGTACAACAGTCCACCCCTAACCATACCTACATGTGATGAGTGTGGTCAAAAGTGCAACGGTCTTGTACCTTTCAGTCCGTAGAGAACAGAGCATCAGTGCTTATTCTCCACATAAGAACTAATGTTGAGTTACTCTTCAAGTGGTCTCAGTTGGCCTTATGAATGACCCCACTGCTCCTCTATTTAGTTCAGATGTGACCTTGAAATAAACATGTACCTAATCATGCACTCAAACAGGCCCTTATTTTTGCCTAGAGCAGTTTTTGCAAACCACTGCATACTCTTTGTTACTTAGGAGCTATTTCGAGGCCGTAAGAATAAAAAGAGAATCATTCAGGAGCAGTGTTCCTGCTCTGCTCAAATTCTGTACCCTCCATTGGCTTTTTTTAAATGTTTTATGTAGGACCAAATCGTGATAGCTTTGCCAGCTTCACATGGCCAAAATAAGAATTAGGTGGCAAATGATACTCGATGCAGGAATGCTGCCAAACTATAGGCTTTATTGAACTGATGTCAGCTGTTCTTGAGAATCACTTTCTGTTCATTTTGGCTTCTGTTTCTGGCCAGTGACGTCAGGGAATGGACTCAGTACAAAAAGAGGCCAACATCCTGGAACTATCTGTGGATTGTCCTTGTTTTGTCTAAAGAAAATAGCCAGAAACTGCAGAGGCCGTCTGACCCCCAGGCTGGGTTAAAGGCGCTTTGCCCTGTGCCAGTCATATTAACATAACCCAGCGCTGTCTGATTACTGTGCCTAACGCGAGCAGATGGAGGCCCACTGTTGCTTCGCCAATCAAAATAATGTCATTATAGTGGAATAATGGCTGTGGTTGCCAGTAAAGCGGAGGGGGGGGTGTAGAGAAGACGGGATGTTTTTATTGTCCCCGAGAGGCCAGTAAGATCCAATCAGCAGGGTGTGACTTACAGTCTGGGAGCCCAGAGCCCATCCACAGCACCTCCCCTCCACTCCAACTATCGCCTTCACAGACAGTCTGGGGAGCTTGGGGAGCAGGCTCCATAATGAGGAGAAAGAACTGTATATAAACACACTGAGAGTACAATGGCCACTTTTCTGTTTGATTTCTGTGCAGTATAAATTAATAAGCAAGTGGGGATGATATGCATTTGTGCTTGCACAGGACTTTTTCATAGGCAGCTAATAGTGTGTGCATGTTGGTGTGTGTGTCTATGTATTTGGCCAGCTCTCCAGTTATTGCTTTTGAAGTTGTTAATTAAACCCTCAGCCATCTGGTAGCTCAATGAAATTACACTGAGCTTCTCAGCCATGAAAAAAACATGACTGACTGACTGACTAAATGAATAAATAAAAAGATTAATAATTTAATAAATGCTTCAAATATCTCTTGTCTAAGTGAGGGAAAAACAAGAAGTCTTATTAATGTAAATTTGGTTCTCCGTGCTGTCAACCCTGTTGTGTGTGTGTGTGTTTGTGTGTAAGTGTGTGTTGCCTGCATGCATTCCTGAGCGCATGTGCATGCTTAGGAAGGCTTACAGGTGAATCAAAGACAACTGTCAGTGTGTCAACCTTTGATCTCTCTCGATGTCTTCTTTCTCTTCTATATATCCCTCTCTCCGCGCTCTCCTCTCTGTCAAATGCAGCATACCTCAGTGCATTGCAGTAAACACACATCTTGTTTAGATTTCCTCGTGGATGCATCTGTTTGTAGAACACGAGTGTACCGTTTTAGGAGGTGAAAATGGTATACTGTCTTTAATCATTAAAAGCCTACCGCTGAATGCATTCTGCTGCTGCTCTATTGTAAGTCAACCTAATGTACTGTACTGCATGTGTTATAGTCTTTAAAGTCACACAGATATTTTCCATATGGCTGCATAAAAAATAACTGCATTTCTGCTAATATCCATGATGAACTAATCCCCCCCTGTAAATAACAAAGAATTTGCATCTATACGGAGATGATAGTAAGACGAATGCAGAGATGCTGCACAGGAGGGAGCGGATAATGGTTAGTTGTGTGTACACGTGACTCAGAGGGAGACTCAGCATTTTCACTTTTGTTCTGCAGCTCAGAGAAATAAGGATGCCAGACATTAGTGGATGATGGCTCTAACTCACCAATAGAGATCTGAGAGACCTTTTCAGTTGTGTTTCAGTGGCACGGCCAACATCAGCCCAGTCTATTTCAACTGAAGCATCAAGTAAGAATAGGTCACAAGAGCATGAATCTGTAAGCAGAGAGAGTTCATGGTCAGACTGATATGCCGTTTGGTACTTGGGTGAGCAAAGTTTCAGATTCATGAAGATCATATTACTACTGCTATTACTACTATGATAAAATTGCTTTCATGAGCCAAATTCATTCTGTACATGACAACAGAGAGAGGACATTTTTCTTGCAGCAGAATGAATTTCTCAAGCTTTGCACTTCCTATACTTTATTTGTATCCTCTTCCAAAGGCTTACGTGGCAGCGGACTACTCAATTATGCTTTACATAGATTCTGTGCTCTTTCTGTACCTTCAGATGATGATGCTGCTCTTTGGACTATGCATACTGTTATTAAGATGCGTCACTTAAGAGTGCTACAAGGTGAGCAACAACTGTCTGGATGCATGGTGTCCTGCTTGTGTATTTGCTCTACAAGAATGCAGCCTGGCATTTAACCATGACTGCTGACACTGCAGTAACTTGTCATTTTTAACTGTACCACAGAGGCAAATTTTAAGATGCGAGTGGGAGGCTTTAACCTGAACCAGCTGGGAGACAAAAGGGAGAGAGACTGTTTTGCGCGGTCAAGAGCGAGAGAAATATGAGACGGCTGCATAGGGGATAAAGGGATTTCATAGTGAAAGAGAGTTAGGGATGCTGTCATTTGTTGCTTTAGGTGGAAATAACGAGAAAAAAGTGGGGTGAGGAAGACAAAAGTCAAACACTACCAGGAGTTTAAGGTGCAGACAGGACTGAATAGATACAGAGAAATTCACATTTACTATTTTTCCAGTAATGCAGTGGTAAATTACCTGTTGGGTGAATTGTGGTTCCCAGTGGGTGATTTATCATAAGAAAAAACAACCTCCAAGACCAACAAAATAAAACTCAAAACACACTTTAAGGTGATACTGTTATATCCAGTGGATATATCCTAAACATTTACTGTATGTCAGCTTAAAAACAAGCGGAAATAAGCACATTTACACACAAAAACATATGTGCAAAATATTTTAAACAAAGTATCATTCAAGAAGGTAATTACGTTCACAGAATTGAGGGCAAAAAGCAAAGCAAGAGTATATAGAGACATTAGTCAATGTTCTCCCGCTCTGTCCTTTTTTCTCTCTTGTTCTGTGATGAGATTCCATTAGACGCCATTAAATCTCTGCCTAAGAGCCCTCTGAAGCTTCACAATTACAGAAATAAAAAAATCACAATCCTCATTGAGCGCTCTTCTGCATTAGGGGCTGCCTGGAGTCGCGTGGGAGCTGTTACATTGGGCCCCGGCACAGACCGAGTCAGAGGCTCTGCAGAGCTGCAAAGCACAGCTCATTAGAATGACTAAGAGCCCAAATGAAGGCCCTTATGTGAAAGCCATAATGGAGCAGGGCTCTTGTGCCAGAGCCATAATGGAGGCTCTTGTGCAGTTGCGCTTGTCTACCCTCCGCACAGCAGAGGCTTGAGCTGAAACTGCGCGGCTGGAGAGCTGACCCCCACCGAGTGGCCACTGAGGTGCTCTAAACACTGTGTGTCGATTGTGCTGGCAGGCCGGTCACAGAGCAGAGGGCCATCGCAGTGGTCTGTCATTCAGTGAAGTTTGCGGAGGTGGTTCGTTAAAGGAATATTTTCAAGTATGAGGTTAGAACGTTATAAAATAAACATTTGCCGACATTAGCCTTTCAATAAATATTGTTTGCTGTCCAGTGTGTCATTCACCTCTGGTATGCCCTTAGATCCTTCCTTGAAAACATTTTCTAGGGTAGTTTTTAAGTTTGATTTTGATTTGTAGAAAAACTAGACGATCTCTTTATCAGTGTTCAGCACATTCATCTTCCCAGGTCAGATCTGGTAACCGCGCGTCTATGCTGTCATGCTGCCATAGTGTCTCTCTTTTTTGCTACTGCCACTGGGGAGTGCCAAATTTGAATCTTCAAATCATACACATGTTGGCTTTGAGGCAGGGGCTGTCAAAACAGCCAACATGTACATATTTTTTAACCGTCAAGTTAGGTAAAAAAGCGGGGAATGATAAGGCGGAAGTATTTGTTGGAATGAGAGATGAATAAACAGCTTACAGATACTAAAACCTTGATTTACAGGTGGCACAAAAGTTACCTTATTTGCATGTGTGTGTTGACTTTAGATTTTATCACAGTAGATTTTGTGGGTTTGGACTGTTGCTAAAAACTGGATCCCATTTTTGCGTGTCCACTTCCTGTCTCTTTTCTGAAAACACAGTCTCTCCATTGCAGTGCAGGACAACAGTGAGCACGCGCAGCAATAGGAGTGGGACAGATCCATTTTCACACCTTGCTTACCTGGCCAATTGCTGCTGGAAGTGGTTGTGACGGTCACATTGATGGTGTCAGACAGTCACAAAACGTGGGCGAGTTTTCCACCACTTCACATTGTCTGAACATCATGTCTGAAAGAGCAGCAGTGCCGATGGTCTGCTGAGACCACCTGCATAAGGGCAGTTTTATAATGTAGTAGTGGATTGCAGAGAAATGTGCTGGTGACAAAGACCTACCACCAGACTCTCCTCTCTGTTCCGCTGCAAATCTGTTTTGAATCTCCAGCCCCGCCGCCTCCATGAGCCGCTGAAACCGGTGTGGAAATTTCAAACTTGGTTTACCATTTCATTGTTCCAACCCACATTTCCTGTTGACTAGAAAAACCTGTTCACCCAACAAATTCCTCTGTACTTTCTGTACAGCTGGCCTCAGGAGACTGTAACATTTGAACTTCAGGAGCCAGAATTCATGGACGATGACACGAATAAAGTGAACACACCCAGCCGGTCTGTGATTCTCTGATGTTTTGAACCGTCCCTTCGAGTAGGTGTAGGCTTCAGATCTTCCATCAGTGTGAGAATACACTATATGTGTGTTTTTACACAAAGTCTGTACGTGGCGGCTTTAAAAGCAGTAATGTATCCCTGGTTGTATTTTTCTCCCTTTATCTACCCACTTAACCACTCGCCATACAGCATGTAGCATTCTTAGAGATGACAATAAGTTTTTTTTTTTTCTGACAAATGTGTCAGAAAACAAATAACAAAATCAAAAAAACAATTTTTCAGACCCTTTTTGGATCATTCCTTTCATCTGGCAGTGATCTAAACCTTTTTTTTTTTTTTTGTTGGTCTGAGCAATGCATGATGATAGTTGGCTGTTGAGTCGGTGGCAATTGATTGTACAATACCTTTCAAACTGCACTGTTGGATAAATTGAACATCACATCTAGACGAGCATGTATGGAGCCTTCAGTCAATTTTGACTTGCTGGCATCTCCAAATAGCTGTGATGATCCACTCTATTGGGTGTATCACTAAAAAACTGGTAAAAACATTTTGTAGTGTCACATATAGTGAACTATGTAGTGAAGAGGGAACGATTTTCGACAGAGAATTTTTCTGTATTGTGTTGAGTCAAAATTTTCACGAGAAACAGTGGTCTAGAGACTGTTGGACTGGGGCCTTGCCATCAACAACCATACAGTTCTGGGGAAAAATACTGAAAACGGATTCTGTCTGAGTTAGAATTGTCATATAAAATGAGAATAGCTGGCACTGTTGTTTTAGTAATGATGTTCAAAAAAAGACTTTAAGAAAGTACTTACTGTTTTTTTTAAATCTGGGGTACGCAATAATTCTTGACTTGTTATTCCACGTCGAAACTCTTGATGAAATTATTCCTCAGGAACCCGTTTAGTGACTTTGTATCTGTGAGACACATTTTAATTCAGTCAGGTATTAACTATTACCATAGATGTCTCTATAAATATATCCGCGGCTGTGAGGTTGACAAGCAGAGTGTTCTCACAGCCTCTCTAATTTCTCTCCCTGTTAAATATCACTAGTCCTGCTGCTGCCTAATGCAACCCTGTTTTTAGCGGAATGACATTTAAAAGAAACACAAGACCTTTTGCAACACAGGGTCTGTGAAAAATTAAACTGTTCAAATCTCCTGCATGAAGCGCTAAAGCTCTTCTTTAATTATAGGAGAGTTAAAGTTAAAACTTATATTCACGTCAGTGGAGGTGGAGAAGATTAATTTGTGCAGTCTAAAAATGGATGAAACATTTAACTTGTGAGGGAGGAATGTGTGTATCATTCTTGCTCGTTCCTGTGATATGGACGAGATTGTTGGCAGTCGTGAATGCCAGGTCATCTCAGTCTCTGCTTTAGCATTTGTGTGTGTGTGTGTGTGTGTGTGCGTGTGTGTGTGTGTGTGTGTGTGTGTCTGTGTGTGTGCACGCGTGTGCGTGCGTGCGTGCGTCTGGCGTGTTTGTGTGTGCGTGTGCGTCTGGCGTGTTTGTGAGCGTGTGTGTGTGTGTGTTCCAGTCCGCATCTCTATCTCAGTGTGTGGGCACATGAGCTGCAAAGCTGTTGCATGGCCTCATCGATTTCATGCCCTCTTCTCACATCTATTCACATCTCTTCTCCGACTCACCTCCCTCCTCCCGAACCTCCTTCTCCTCTTTTGGTTTGTTGCCCATGGCGATGGTTCACCTTGGTAACCAGCAGCTGAGCAGGAAGTGGGAGGCGGCCTGGTGAGAAGAGGACCTCCCATGAGTGTTGTGTAAGGCGGTCACGTGATGGGGTGGGGGTGGGGGGCCCTTCGATCTACACCCGCGGGTGGGGTTAGGGGTCGATGGTGAGGGGCTTGTTCGCTGCAGGCTTTAAAAAGCAGACGGAGTATGTTAAACATCCTATCGATCCACGTGCTCCTTCGAGGCTGGAAACCGTGGATAAAGAGTAGACAATCAAAAAGCTTGTGCACGTAAACTCTCATCTATCACATGGGTAGACAGAAGCAGAGAGAGTTGGAGGAAGGAAGGAAGAAATCAGAACGAGACACTGAGCGAATAAGGGCTTTAAATATAAAGCAAGGGTTTCTCAAAAGCACCTTACAGGGGTTTTATGTCTCGCTGCCAGATGAGGTGAGTGCTTTAGGAAGTAGGCCAGTGCCTGCTAGGGGGAGTTATTTTCAGGTGGGGCATTGTACCAGGGGAAGCCTTCAAATGATGTCAACGGGGTGCCGTCATATACAGAGGGCCATTCCGCTATAGAGAAATGCCAATGGGTCTACTTACAGGATAATCATGTCTTCGAAGCTGTGGACAGTAGTTTCTATATGGGGTGGTCGCAGTATTTTTTTTTACAAAAATTTAATAAAAACCGTGACTGTCAAAATTTCTAATATACTTCTCCTTAGATGTTAAATATGCAAAAACGCGGAGCAATTTTTTCATGACTGCAGTACGCCACAAAACCCAATTTAACGAAAACCTTACTAGCAGGCTGACAAGCTGGTCGAAAGTTGAAAGTTTCGAGTCTGTTGCACCTGTATCCATGCCCAGGAATTACGTCACAATGTACTGAGTCACTGTGGAATACAATTCTACATCACTGTAGCGAGGTCAGAAGGTAAACCACCGGAGTTCAGTAAAACCCAGATTTTCAGGTGCTGTTAAGTTGCTCTTTAAACGTCTTCCCACAAGCGGATTTCAGAACTTGGACGAGGGTTTTAAAACTGTAATCCTGTCAACCTCTGGCATTTGATGTATGCAATCAAAAATATAGTAACCACTGTGAGTCATCACTGATCGGATTTGGTTGATATTTTGATCAATTTCTTGGCTCCACTATATTTGATGAGATTCTTTTGAATCATGACATTTTTACACCACCACCCAGGGCTTACATTATTCAATATTAATGTGTCAGTTTGCATATTGTTTTAATTTCAGCCATATTGCCCAGCCCCAGTGTCCATGGCGATGTATGCCAGTGTATCTGGCCGCACCTTTGTCTGTTTTCAGGGCAGGACAGTATGCAAGCATGTCGTGCATCCCTGTTACCAAGCACCCCCCCCACCCGTTGTGTGCATGTGCCTGTTGGTGCGTGCGTGTTTCTAGCGGCTGCATGGGGCTCACTGCTTACTCAGTAATTCCCTGGTCCCAGGCTGTGTATTAGCAGCTGATCCAGCCGACTGGGCCAAGCATCCACATTCAGTCGGCTTGGGATCTGCAGCTCAGAGCAGGATGCTGCCCAGGCTCTCTGATGCCTCCCTAAGCTCTCCAGCACAGAGCAATTTACTGGCACCGGATTGGCACAATCTGTGTGTGTGTGTGTTTGTGTGTTTGTGTTGAGTGTTTTTGCTCGTGCTCATTTCAGTCCTGCTTTTTTGTCATCTTTCTAGCCTTTTCTCTACCTCGGCCATTGGCCTGTCGTGACCTAGCCTGGTTTGGTTTGCTGGTGCAGTGCCCCGAGCTCTGCTTTCATGCCAGTCCAAGCTGACAGTGACACTAACAACCTGAAACATCAGGTTTTCTCAACACCAGCACAGCCTCTGTTTTCAAAAATGCTTCTTTTTCATTCTGCCTTTCATATTTGTGGTTCTAAGACGTCTTGCTTCATCTGTTTCCTCTCAAATTCCTAATTTGTCTGATTTCAACTTGAAATTTCTGGGAATATCATGGCCTCCACCGCCATAACTGTTAAATAAAGATATCTTGTTTTGCATCTTTTTCACTTGCTAATTTGCTAACATGGCCCACTGGACTGTTTGCATTTTGTACTGTTATTTGATTTATTGTGAGTTATTGTCAGTTACCATCCATGTCTGTTTGTGGTTAAAACAGCCAGTCAGTCTGCCAGACAGTCTAGCTGAAATGCAGCTAAATTGGCTTATTTATGTAAACATTGAATCCAGGGTTGTCTTGCCCAACCTCAGCCACAAACAACAGGAAGTCTACAGGGGGAGCTTTGGAAGGCCCCATATTGCAAAAGAACAGACACTACTAAGACAAACAGAAGTATTGTGTGCCAGACATATTGTTTTTAGTACAATGGGACATTTGACAAAGAGCAACAGAGTTTACTTCTGATTGTGTCACAGCTAGCACAGACAGGGTAATGATGAATCTCTGGGGAAAAAAACAAGGATGGATAAACTCTACTGTTATACACTTTGTTTTTAAGAGAATATTTCCAATAAATGTATCTCGTATGTTTTACAGGGTTCAACCTGACGCAATGGTGGCGTTTGATTCATTCATTCTGATCCACTTTTCTTTTGTCGTCCTTTGATCCCGTTAGGTTGTCATTGCATATGGTATGCCCGCAAATGTTTCACAATAAAAGCCCCATGAAGAAATGAAGGGCTGCTGATACACAAGATGGCTATTGATTTAAAATGGTTACAGGAAGTTTTGCATTTGTATTAACAGTGTAATGCAGTAACTTTAATAGGGAAAACGGGAGTGGATTAAAATGGGGCTTTGTACTAAAAGCTGAACAATTATACTTATCAGACAGAGGGAAATAAAAATAAAAGCCTGCCTCTAATACAAGCCCGCTCCAAATAAAGGCCGGTTACCTTCTGCAGTTGAGGTAAATAAAGGCCCCGGTCGCTATTTGAGGAAATATAGCATATTTGACATAGCCTACATTATTTGTGTTGTTTTGGGTGTAATTCATACATTACTTAATGTTTCTCACAACTCCATGTTGTTATGAAGATTGGAGACATTTGTGTGAATCGTGTTCATATTGGTATCATTCTGCCGGAAGCAATTTAGAGTATGTTTTATTGCCAGTCCAGGAACTGCAATGATGTACAGATGTTCTCCAGGACATTGTATGTACTGCCTCCGGGAAGACAGTACCTACAATGTGAGGGATCTCGCTGTTAGTGGCGGGAGCTTCGGGGTCCCTCGGATTAAAACTTCAAAACGTTTGAAACATTGGTCACACATTGTGATTAAGCGTTGGAAAGTGCATATGGCCTTGGTTGCTGACATACATTACTGGAATAGTATTAACACACGATGTCCCTTCATGAGGAAAGATGGAGTCATTGTTAAGCTTGCTCAAGTTCAATGACAGATCAACAGTGATAGCCAGACGGTTGGGCTTGAAGTAGACAGCAGGGCTGAAATCCAGTCAAATTTATGGTTTAGTGGAAGAGGTGGATCCTGCCCTAGTTTCAAGTTACTGGTCTTTATTCAAAGCTCTACAAAATAGACTTTATATAATGCATCTTGCAATATTCATCTAACGTCAGAGTTTTGTTAATGCCAGTGGTGAATGCTTTGAAAATTAGTTCACACATCATATAAGAAAACTGCTGTTTATTGCACAAGATATTCAGTTCCTACATCCTTTACCCTCTTTATGCACAGTATCTCTCAGTGGAGTTTTCTCTTCCATTCGTAACACTGAAATTCATTTCAGAGCACAAGCCAGTATCATTTGAGCATTATCTCATGAAGCCAAAACAGGGATGGAAATGCTGCTGCATTGTGTTTTGAGCTGGTAATCTAAATTGTTTTCCACTTTGAATATGTGGTGAGCAAGTCAGTGTAAATGGCAAACATAATCAACAGCCACTGCAACATATCGTAACAGTATGAAACATATACAGCGTACACTGTGAATATAGGTCACAGAAATATGATTTGATAGCATGGTTAAGAAACAAGTCAGATCACATAATTCCCCTATCAGATAATAAGCATAAAATTCAGCAAGTACATCTCTGCTGCACATGTAGGTGCACATGAATGAACAGTAAATTATCTTATTTGTTTGCTTGTATGATAGATTAGATGGGAATGAAAAAGCTCTGGCAGTCAAGGAACAGTAAGCTAGTCTGCTTGCTTTTTTTTTTTTTTTTTTAAATAATGTCAAATGCAGGAGCTGATCCAGACTTTTAATTGGATTGAAAACAAGATTTAATTTACTTGTAATACACGAAGAAAGGAGTATGGCAGGTGATAATGGGCAATACGTTTTGATAACAAAAAACACTGTATTTTTAGTTTTGACATTGAATTGATTATCAGTTGGTTGAGGGAATACAAAAGTTTGATAAGATACAATATGGAAAATTAATCAATGGTGGGGATCTTGTGCTTCTAAAAGAATATTCTCAGTCTTAAGTTGGTTAAAGAGAAATTGATTAGTCGCTCGACCGAAGGGTCATCAGCAATTCTGATAGTCAATTGATAGAAGTAAATTCAGCCTCTAAAATGTGAGGATTAGCTCCTTTTGTCTCATTCACATAGCTATTAATTGAATATTGCTGAATATATTTCATTTTTCTTCTGATATTTTGTATTTTAGATTTCTGATATATGTTTTTAAACAAATCCATTGTTCGGTTTAAACAATGGATTTGTTGAAAAATAATTATCAGATATCTGTTCAAAATCAGTTAATGAAAACTGACATTTTATCACTCAGCTTTGACTTTGACAACTTTTTCTAGCTCTGAGATTGGCTGACAGTCAGTGGTCTCTAACAAACCTGGATATGACTTTCATTATGTTCCTGATTCTATCTATCACAAGTGTCACAAAATCCATCTCCCAGATTGGCTCACTTGACATTTGACAGGTCTAACTATGAATATATTTGATTATATCTTAGCATGGATCTGTGCTCGTGAAATGTGTGTTTTGTTTGTTTGTTTGTTTTTGTCTGTGTGTCTGTGTGTGTGTGTTTGTGGCCAGGCGTTAGTTGTGCCCTGGCCTCCATCAGGACCCAGCTGTGTTGGCGTCCCCTTCATCACAGGAAAGTTAGCTCTTTGTGAGGTAATTAAAGTGGAAGCATCTGTTCCAACTCTACACATCTCACACCTGAGCTGCTACAAACTCGACCAGCAACCAGCAGCCAAGCCACCCTCTCTGCTGAGGCTGAGGACACACGACGCCAGTCGATTTTCATCATATGGATTTTCAAGATCAGACAGAGTCACTGCTGGTTTTCTATTAGGGGGTTCAGGATTGTAATGTTCTACCTCCTGATCAAGTTGGGACAGTCATGATTATAACAGCTATGTCTGTATTTTCACGGAGTCTGGATTAGACCTAACAGTCTTGGGTAGTGAGCAAGAGACGAGAAAAGAGAGGCTATGTTTTGACAGTGGTAGGTTTGCCTTGATAGCTCAAGTAATATGTGAACCTCAAACTTGTAATTTTTAAATTGTCTCTCTGTTGTCTTGATTTAATCGCTTACAGTTTACCTCTTTTACGGTGGATCCGATTTGTCTCAGAGTTGTTTATTTACCCTTTATCACACCCTTTATTTGCCCCTCGCACCTTCTCTTCCCTTGCTCTTGAACTCCTCTGTGTCACAATGAGTCCCCACCAAACAAAGGCAGCTACAAACTCACTGCTCATTAGCTGATAGTAGCTTACATCCTGTATCTATTAACAAAAAATGATTAGTGTCAAGAAGTATCAGTGAAACGTATTTAAAAACACTGCAAACCTGCATTTCTGTTTATTCGGCAACCACACACAACTGCTCCCCTCACACCCCGTTCAGTATTGTTTCTGTGACTTCAAGCCTTTCATGTGAGTGGCTGAAATGTTTTTCCACTTGAGATTTCTTCTGTTTTTTTTTGGGTCATGACTTCCTTTTTGATTTTGATATTTCCACACATCAAATCAGCCTTCAGGTGTAAGATATTGCCCCTTAACTTAGTCTTTTTCGGTTGTTGTGGTGACATCTGATGTTCGTTGCCATCTTTCCAATTCTTTAGAAAATATTTGAGCATTTTTACAGTATAATTGTCCATCGCATTCCATAACAGACACATGAGATGCACCAATTATCACAATAACAAAAACATTCAGTAGAAGATATCAGTATTTCTTACCCTCCATTTCCTCAGGTCACCTTCCCAGACAGATATCGACACTCATGACAAAAATGTAGGGGGGTTGGGGTTGGGTGGGATTCGAATTAATTCAAACAAGTTGCGTGCCCTTGCATTTTAAAAAGTGACAGCCTTAAAAGGAGGTTAATTTTCTCAAAACACAGGTTTTTGGTGGAGAGATCCTTTTAATCAAAAGCGCCGTTCTCTTGAGGGCAACTTTGCTGTATAGCAGTTTCTCTCAGGGCCAAGTAACAAAG
This sequence comes from Xiphias gladius, assembly GCF_016859285.1. Lineage (NCBI taxonomy): Eukaryota > Metazoa > Chordata > Actinopteri > Istiophoriformes > Xiphiidae > Xiphias > Xiphias gladius. The sequence continues at coordinate 3,597,740 of NC_053401.1, read as the reverse complement.
TGTACTGTGCAGGTAGCTTCCCTGGAGTTGGCGAATGCCAGCTGGCAAAACCGTGATGTTCAATCCTTGGTTTTTGTTGTTTTTTTTTTTTTTGTTGTGTGTCCAGATAAAGGTCACAGTCCCCTGACTCCAACCAATCTTGGTGTACATGCAGAGAAAAAACTGTATCAAACTTAGCAGTAGAATTGTTATTTTTTTTGACTCTATACTTTACATCCGACAACACACACACACGCACATACACACACGAACATGCACAGAATTACAGTCAATTACACCTGCAGAGGAGAAGAACTCCACATGCAGTTTCACTTCCAGTTGGAAAGCAGAGTTAATCACCTCCTATGTGGCTTTCATTCTCCTGCAAACTTCCCTTAACTGGAGATTGAACTGTGGGGCCCCGGCTATAAACGCAGAGCCAAGTGTCAAAGCCACAGGTTGGCTGCAGAAAAGTGGGAGAGTGTGTGTGTGACAAAGTGTAACAGTATGTGTCTCCATGTTTGAACAAGAACCCTGTCCTCCCTATCCTTTCCAATCTCAGACACAGCAGTGGACCTATCACTGCGCAGGTTTACTCATCAACTCACCCGTGGAGCCCCTCGATTTGAAAAGATGCTACATTAGTTCTGGTAGCTGAAAATATACCAGGAGCTGTGGGGGACGTGCTGTTGTGACAGCCTGCTATATGGAGCAATTTGTAAGGAAGCAGTAATACATTGTTTTAGTCACTTCCTCCAGATATTTGCAAGATTCTTTTCAAATTAGACATGTTTTTATGGCTGGAGTATAGAACATGTTTCCACTGTATGCATAACGGTTGTGGTCACTCCCTCCTGGGATGCAAAAAAGAAAAAGGACCTTTTAAAATGGTGAAAAAACCATTTTAAAATGGTGAAAAGATGTACAACCGACTGGGCAAACAGATACAGAAAGAATTCAGGCAGAAGTTATAGACTACATTAAGAGAGACCTCCTGAGTCTTATGTGATGTTTTTACAGTTTTTTTTCTGATAAAATAAATTCAAATCCAAATTTACATACTATCTGCAGACAGCAAGAATGATTTAATCACTGTGTGGGTTTTCAGAAGGCAAGGGGTAATGTTAAACCTTGGATCTGATTGGATGCACCCAGCTACTGCATTTATAGACACGTGTAGGTCAAGTAGTGAATGTGGAAGCAAGCCATGGAATTAATTACTTGACATATTAAATAACCTATTTACACAGCAGGTGCATGTTTGTAATATTTTACTTCAGCACAAGTGTTTGTAAAGTTGTGTTGTTTGGTTGAATGTTTTTGTTTTGTTACGTTTGTGGAAAAAGTACTCGCACAGTAGCGCAAGTAAAACCGTACTGATTTATGGCAAAGCTGCGCCTAACAAAGGTTTTGTTGAAGTAGGTACGAACAAACTTAGCTCAGTTAGCTAAACAAATGTTCAAGTGTTTTAAAGCAGACCCTTTAAACCTTGAAGTTTCTTTGTGTTTTTTTTTTCCTTCTTGGGAAAACATGAACCAGTCTGTTCAACGTAAAACAATCAGTTAATTTTCTGTCCATGGACCTAGGTTAAGATGTTTCTGAGGAATCGTTTGTTGTAACAGTTTACTCAAACTAATGATTAACAACTTTTGAACTCTGTTCCTTTTTACTCTTTAGATTATCTAATTTGATTTTCTAATCAAGGTCATGTAGGGTGACATATGTCCGGCGCTCTCAAACTCACTGCTCCCCCTCCACTTCCTTTAGCTTTCATTAGAGCTTTCATTAGAACACCTGTCGTCACGCTGTGAGATGCTTGATGCTTCTGCCCTTTTGATATCCACCATGGAGGAAGTTCAAAGGACGCCTAGAGACCCCCCGAACCCTTTCTCACACGACACGGCGGCATTGTCGGGGCTCGCCGCCGCTAAAAACCCAGCCTGACATCGGAGAGGACTTAATGTGCTCCTTCCGTCTGTTGCCTGATCAGAAATAAGAGGCCAGGTCTGCTCAAGCCGCTGCATGTCCTTGGACAGACTTTTTAAATGATCGAGAAAGGAAAGAGAGAGAGAGAAAAAAAAAGATTTGAATAGAAAGAAGCCCCGAAGAAGCTGCGTTCAATCTGCCATCATTACCAGAGTCCTCTGTGAATAGATGAGAGTCTAATCCACGTGTTTGTGTCCCTGTGTGTGTGCACCTGTTTGTGTGCACTTTCAGCACAAGTAACTGTACTCTTAAAAGGCTCATTAATTATAGTGGGAGCCATTATGGAGATAAGTGTGAGCTTGACTATTGGTGCTGATGATAAGAAGAAGAATTACCTGTTTTGGTGCTTTTGCTTTCTAATCAGCTGCTCATTAGAGATATCAAGGGACTGCTAATGTGCCTGTGTTCTTCCATGTTTCTTTTTCTTTTCTCTTTCTGTCGAGCATTTCTCCGTCGTTCAGTGCATCCTCGCCACCTAGGTGTCTCGTCTGTGTGTGACTGAGCGCTATCAATGTGTGTTTCCCACCATAATCCACAGCCAATCGTAATAAACGGGGGATTTCAAAATGTGCTCCATGGCCCCCTGGTGGTACGTGAAGGCATTGCAGGTGGTCCCCGACAATGCGTTCGATAATGTAGTTTCAGTGTGGGAATCACTTTTTTTTATTTTTTTTATTTTATTAAACACATTTCCATGTATTAATTATTTGTGAGTAATCAAATTCATGCAAATATGTAAAAATTCAGAAAATTCAAGGTGACTTCCAGGTTACAATAGTAACCATCCGGTCAGTCCTTGGTAGCCTGCGCTTTGCTAATGTTCAAATGTGTCCTTAACGTCACGAAACGGCCAGTAACCTGAAAGAGCAGCCGACAGAGGAGCTTAGATTAGGTCAAGGCTTCTCAATTCAAATTGACAGGTCAATAGATATCATCAGTGATGCACAACTGTCGGCATCTGTGCGGTACGAGGATAGCGGTGCTATGTGTGGCCCTTTTGCAAGCCACTGCCAGGGTGAATGACAGTTGCGGGGATCTTTTTAAAGCCCTTGTTGACTTCTTCAAAGATCACGATATTTTGTGGCAGAAGTGTGTGGCATTTTGTAGTGATGGAGCCAGAGCTATGAATGGCAGCAAATCCGGAATTGTTTGCGCATGTGAGGAAAGCAGGACCGGACACATTTCTTATGCGAGCAGAACTACACTGAAATGGCTTCTGACTTCAAAGACAGACACGGGTTAACTAAGCTGGCCTATCTCACCAATGTTTTTGCAGAGCTTAATAAATTGAACAGCTCCATGCGAGGGAGAGACGCGAAACTCTGAGATGTATGAACAACTGGAGGCACATGTTAAAAAAATTATAAGGTGGACAGAGCGAGTAGAGAGTGGTAACCTGGCTATGTTTCCATCACTTGAAGAATATTCTGACAGTACCGGCATTAAAGACGTAATCTGTGGCCATTTGAGAAAGCTTGTGCTTCAATTCCAAAAGTGCCTCTCCGGCTCGGATGAGTGGCGTTGTGACAGTAAAGGGTTCCTGCTCCCGTTCAGCGATGATGCAGCGGCAGGGTCAAGCTTAACTACTGCAGAAGAGTATCGGCTCATTGAGACGTCCACAGACTCATGTCATGAGGCACACGTGTGATACACAACACCGTGTGAAGCTCTAGATAAGCTGTCAGGCAAGCGCTTTTTACTTTTTTTGCAACTCCATTTCTCTGTGATAGCGGTTTTTCCACACTGGTATACCTGAAGAATAAGTACAGGGCAAGGTTGGGGCCAGAGAATGTGATGAGACTGTCCCTATCCACCACTATATTGCCAAGAATAGACAGACTGTGTGGAATTCACAACGCCCTGAAATTGCACTGACAGGTACGAAAAAAAACCTAATCTCAACCCCTTTCCTCACACCCCACAACAGTGGTCCTCAGGTTGCTTCTTAGTCAGAATGGTGGTCCCTGGGTCACAATCAGTTCACAGGCCCCGATGATGCAATCTGGACCGCTGTTCATCATATCATCCTTGTGAGGACGTACCTTCCACATGGGTACCTAAATACAGGAACACACACGCTGCAAAAACCAATCTGTACGACTACATTTTCAGCTGGAGCTGGCCGATTGGACAGATGCACGTGGGTCAGAGGAAACTCTCTGGCCGATTTCTTGCTGATGCTGAATTATGTTGTTCTTCAGGGTAATTAAAATGTTGCCTTGTGCAAGAGTCTCAAACGAGTAAGTAAATACAGGGTCAAAAATAATACTTGGATTGATTTAAAATGTATTTAGAGCCAGAACACAGCTGACATTTCCCAGAGCGTTCCTCGGGGTGTGCTGGTTTTGTGCCGCTGTTGCTTCCTGGAATGAACTGTCACCTTATAGTTATTTATAAGTTTCTTTTTTGATTCCGAGAACTTAAAAGCTTTATTTAAAATGTAAGAATGTCCCTCTGTCCTATAGGAATCAATGACATGTGAGGATGTACAATATCTCCCAGCTATGTTTTCAGCACACTAGGGTTTTGAGCAATTAAATTAGAATATGTAATACGTCCTTCAGGGCAGACTTTGCCTTTGAATGACTTCTGAAAGTTTTGGAGAGAAATGCACCTCTGGACTGTTGTGCAAGTGAATATAGGCCAGGCAACGTGTTATGTGTATCACTGTGTTGGCTTCTGCTGCAATTTGAATCCCTTTCTGTGCTGATGTAAATGCTGATTGACTTTTTTCTGATGTCCCCAGCATATGGCTAATAAAGGTTTTTAGTGTGGCAGAGCCACGGGAGCCCCGAGCAAGCCAGGATCAAAGTGACAGCCTCAAACAGGCCTTTGTGTTCTTCAGCCATTAGGGCATAGCAACGCCAGCACCTGGTGTGAGCCATATGAATATCATTAGCTCGGTTTATTTGTCTGTGTGTGTATGGGTGGATAAATACGTGTGAGAAGATAGATTGGGCTTCTAAAGACCCTCTATGAATATAATATTCCCTCACAACCTGGGTCTTATTTTGTTACTTTAGCCATTATTTCTGTCTGATATGATCGCATTATGCTCACAGACACATTGCTTAGATCCAGGGATGCGTTGACTTCGTGGAATCCAACACGGCAGGAACAAAAAGTAATCATCAGAGAGGTTTATTATATGTTTTTGCAAGCTATAATGAAGAAAGTGTCGGTTGTAGATTTTGTAGACTGATTTTTTTTTTTTTTGGCTCAAATTGGAGCTGTCGTACTAACAATAGTTGTATGTGCACACAGGTTTTCTATACTTTGAGGGATTGTAATCAGTTTTTCAGGTTCAATTACATCCAGTTCACTTCCAAATAGGTGGTTTTAAACAATATGGTCATACGTGGGGTTTTGGAGGTTCATGTGTCCCCGTCAAGTATGATGGGATTTAGAGCCGACACAGTTATGTGGGCAGTCAGTCAGCCGATTGACAGAAACTCGGATGACTGCTTAAATAGCTGCAGGTTAAGTCATTTTAAGGCAAAATTCACGGTTCCTGCTTCTCAAATTTGAGGGTTTGATGCCTTTCCTGGTTGTGAATTACAGTTAACAAGATATTTTTGGGATTTGGACGACTAGTTAACCAAAACAAGCATTTTTGAAAATGTCACTTTTAGTACAAATGATTAATTGATAATCATAAAATAATCAGCAGAACATAGCAATAGTTGCAGCCTAATGTGATTAGAACCTACATTATTTATATAAGTTTCATTAAGTCTCTCACCATTATTTTTTGGATTGAGGGTACACATTTGCAATCAATCCAAGGTACAATGTGATAAGCAAATTATATCTCTTGTGTTTAATCCATATAAAATTTGAAGTGTAAAAATGACAAATTGCGGTTGTACTGGTGGGTTATGCCCTGGACTACTTCTTGGCCAGGAGGATTAATAAAAGAAGATGTAGTGTGTTAAATAGTAAGCTTTAGAGGTGCTGGTATTTGAATTTTCTTACCTTTTGTACAGAGCAATGCTAGCTGTTTTCACCCGTTTCAATTCTTTGTGCTAAGCTAACTGGCTGTTGGCTGTATCCTTCTGTTTACCGGACAGGTATGAGTTTAGTATTGATCTTCTCATCTTACTCTTGGCAAGTAAACAAATAAGTGTATTTCCCAAAATGTCATACTACTACTTTGAATGTGTAAATTAAATCTTTAAAATGCAGAACTTGGAGCCGTAATATGCTGAATATTTACACGGTGTATCAGCTTTAAAAAATGCATATGGGTCAAACCCACTCATCTATACATCTAGTGCAAATGAAATACCTGTCTTGCCTGTGTGTGTCTTTGTGTAGAAGACAGTTGGAGTCCACAGCTGGAAACTTGGACCTTTTGCGATGCTGTCGCCCAGCACCACAGATATAATCGATTAGCGTCGACAGGCCACTGTGTGAAGAGTCAGCGCCGTCCTCTGATAGACAGACAGCGCGGCGAACTTCACAAAAACACACTCAAATGTCAGGGGTTCAACCCCGGTGTGAGTTGGAGCTGCGAGTGTGTGTATTAATGTTTGTGTCGGAGGTAGATATCAAGCGGCTGATCAGAGTGTGAAGCAGGGCAGGGCAAAGTTATGACTGGCAGAGAGTGATTTGAAATGGGCCTGAATAGGAAGAGTTGTTGGCTGATAGCGTGTGTCTCCAGTGTGTGGTATCTGCCACTAATCCATCACACCTATTGATCCTCTGAGAGTGAAAGAGCAATTGGACACAGGAGGGAGAGAGACACTGGGTAAAAGTAAGAGAGACAGTTTCTTTCTCACACACACACATACACTCTTGTCTCACGTTAGTTTTGAGAAGACTCATTGACATAATGCACACCAACTTTAACCATCACAAATAAATGCCAAAACCTACCCCTTACCCTAACCTAATCCTAATCCTAACCCGAAACCCTCAAACAGCCCTTTGAATTTGTGAGGACCTGCCAAAATGTACACACACACACACACACACACGTCTCTCTGTCCTGTTCAGAGGTGTCTTTGTATGCTATTCATCTGTCTACACCTATTGATCCTCAGTTGAAATATACAACTGTTTATTCACATTCAAGCCACAACAGCAGCCTGCTGAAAGCCTTATTGATTTTGCATGGCTATGTGTATCTGTTTGTGTATGTGTGTACATGTGGGGTGGGTGGGTGGTAGGGTGGGCAGGAAACTGTATTTTGGTATGAACTGGGATCTTACTCAAGAATATTAAATACTTGTTTTTACTAGAATTGTCTTGGTATGTTCAGTTGCTTTCATTTCATTTACTACAGTATTATCACTTAATATTCTTTAAGTATTGGGGTCACAATTTGTGTTTTATTAAATATACCACATTTGTCACTTCACATTTTATATTTTTTATTCCTGTATCCTATTGCTATTAGGATGCATAAAAAAAACATGTCTTCACAGAAAAAAAGATGTTGGTATTTGCTATTTTTAATACCTGATCCTTTTGTTTATTGTAAACCATTGTATTTCAGGTATGCTAGCTGTCAAAAATACCACGTTGTGCTTCATTAAACCACTAGAACTTGGTATTTTTATTGCACAGTGCAGGAAATGAGTGAACAGTAGAGTGACACGAACAAATAACATCCAGAAGTTTCGGTTCAGAATCAGAATTAGAAAAACTTTATTGATCCCCACAGGGAAATTGCCTAATGAGCAAGTGCAGCTTCTTTGGGTTTAAAAAACAAACTGTAGTTTTGTTTCTGATGCAGTGTAACTGTGCAGGCTGCCCATTAGCTTTGTTGCTTTTGCGGGAAAATTTGATGCAAACTTTTAAGTATTTTGTGTATCTTTGGAATATGGTTTAGGCTGTCCAAATACTGCCCAAACCTTCCTCTCTTAACAGTTAATAACATTCCTCTGTCCAGATATATTAAAGGTGTTATCTGTAAGTTTGCTCTCCCACTGAACGTGGTTTCATGCCGGGAGTGGGTGGTGGTGAGGATGGTAGCTTGCCAAGAGCTTAAGCCATCGTTGCGTTCAAAATTCAGTACGAACTCTGAGCAGAGCTGCTTCTACAGGGCACAATGGTCGCTACAGTGACGAGCTATTGGAAAGTGATCAGATGGGCCGGCCGTGCCGGGGCTAGCTGGTTACCAAGCCAACATCAAGTGATAGAAATAGGAGCAAAACAAGAGTTAACAATGGCCTTGCTTTGCACCACTGGAGACAGCTCTGGGCGAGTATAGGAATGAAGTTTGGTTTCATGTTGAACTCGCAACATGCTGTTAATGCTGTTGGCAATAGCAACACTTACATATGGCTCCTTTAGAGTACTGTTGTACACTATACAAAATATTATAGGGAACAGTCAAATAAAGCTGTGAGGTACACTACTTCTTCTAGAGCCTGACTGATTTTTGGAGGTTTTTTTTTTTTACTGTAATTGTTAGGCCAGTATCAGCTGTCATGCTTGCGATGTCGATGATATGAATATCAGCACATAGATGATAAATTCCATCTTTTCACTATACATATAAAAATAAATTGATTATAAGAAATAAATTAGGGATTCCAGCTTTTATGTATGCTGTATTGAGGTGAAGTGTGCACTGGTCAGCTGTGTTGTAGAAATACAGTATAAATAACGGGTCTAAGTCCTCAGTTTTGGAGGACTGGATCGTTGGAGGCAGAAAAACAAAACTGATCACGACATCACTAGTTAAAAGCTGAAAATCCAAAGTCCGATAAACGGCAAGAAATTGGGCACGGCGACGAAAGATGGGATAATCCGAAGCTTCCACTTGACCACGGGATGTAAGGAAAGACAAAGAGAGGCTGGCTGAAGCAGGTGGAAGTAAATCTTGGTCAGAGGTCAGTAGGTTGATAGACGCCTGCTGTGTTGGGGTTAGACACCCACCATCTCTCTATCTCTGTCTCTCCTCACCTTCACCTCCCCTCTCTCTCCCCTGTGGGTCTTTTGTAAGGTTATTTTCGGCCTGGTGGAGCCCCTTGTTTCAGCACGTTGACCTTTTAAAAGTGAGTGATGGCAGTTCTTATTGTCTGTAAGGCAATAACTGTCTGGACAAAGGTAATCTTCACTATGCTCGTGTCAAATCGAGTTTCCTGCACGAGGCCCGAATGGCTTCCCGGCACCCACAGAATCAACACTACACACACGCAAGGTCGTACACTCGAAGCTCACAAGCAAAAGCTTGTACGCAATGAAGGTGCATTATCAGTGCACACGCGCACACACACACACACACACACACACACACACACACACACACACACGCATGCTAGAGATCTCCACTCCATAACTATCAGAAGCACTCAAAGACAGCGGGGAACCGCATGGTGTAAAGGTCAGATATCTCAGCACCTGCATGGAAAGGTTAAAAGCAGAGCTCGAAATAACCCTCCCAGTCCAGGGCATGAGTGCAACTGGCGTCATCACAGTCCCATGTTTCATCCTATGTGATATCCTCTCCTCATCGTTCATGTCACATGACTCTAGACCCCCCCCCCCCCCTTTTTTTTTTTAACCTCGCATTACTTTCTTCTCTTATGATCGGATGGGGAAGAAAAAGATAAAACATTCAGAGAGGACGGAAACAAATAAATTGAATCAAACAGGTGGCAGGCAGCTGGGATTGTATCACCCCTTGTCAGAAATGCTTCAGGAATGCTTCAGGAAAGCTAGTTGAGGTGTTTATTAACAGTTTTAAAGCATGTAAGTGTGACAAGTGAAAGCAATGCGCCTGGCAATCTGCTTTGGAGAGGGAAGGGGAAATCCAATTTCACTACACACATTAGAGACGCATTAAGTTGTCACATATAAATGTAATCCAGCTACATCTTAGCTACTAGATGATACAAGATGTTTGCTTATGCCTGGTGGAAAGGTCTTGGTGCTTATTTCTGTAAGGATTTTATTTTATTTTGTAGAGTACTTAGTTTGCTGCGCGGCCACAGGAATGACATTTGAACTTGCCAGTTAAGGAGCTGCTGAAACAGCTGAAAATCGTCTGCTGTGATTTGTTGAGTGTGAATAACTTCCCAGTAAGCATAGTACTAGTCTTTTGCATCACTTAAGTGACTGTATTTTAATGTGTAATTAGGACCAGCCTCACAGTAATATGTTGTCATTTAGACACTGTTGACACCAGTGCAGCAATTACAAAATGAAAGTTTTGCTCATTGATAAATCTTTAAGCATCTCATTGCTTATAGTCATGCAATAATACCTGGTTCCAGTCAGTCAAAAGTGAGGATTCGCTGCTTTTAGATGCTCTTTGGTCAGAAAAAACAAGCAACTTAAACATGTCCATCTGGGCTCTAAAGAAATCGTGATGGGCATTTTTGTTGTATTTGCAGACATTTTTATAGATTTTGATAATTGCCGCTGTAATTGAAACACCAGTTTAATGTAACAGAGATATTGAAAAAAACAAAAACCTTTTATACTTTTTTACTAAATTTTGCTGAGTCATGTCAGCATGGAGATATCTGGATGTCTAGGTCCAGATATCTCCATGCTGACAGGGCAACCAGATGAAGTCATGCCAATGCTAGGATTAATGAATAGAAGCAGACAGTAGATTCTGCCATCTGCAAACCTGGGTCTGGACTTTTGTATGTTTTTAGTATTGACAACTTACTTACAAGGAAACCAGACAATGTCAAAGTCTCAACAGTTTTAGACTTGGCAAATATACAGTATTTCTTCACAAAATAACAAAATGATGACTGCAGTAAATCAGCTGTATTGTTCATGGGTCCTCAGAGACTGTCCTATTGAGAAAACCAACAGTCTGGAACATAATGTACTGTGGCAGGTATTGCATTTTTAAAATCCAAACTCCCTACAGTACGACATTTGCCTCAGTGGGATTCAAACCTCTCACATTGTCAGTGTTGGTGTCTTGCTCAAGGTTCGACCTCGTTTTCTACCTCCCTGTATTTATGTCTTTCCCCCCGACTGCCAGTATATCTCTGTTAATCTTGCTGCTGAACTTATTTCACAGTCGGGTTTCCGACATGTCATCCTGACTGAGGGAGGAAAACGAACGTGGCACCTGTTACAGAGAATCTGCAGAATCTCCGCTCTGACAAAACAATCTACACACTCTCGCATCACCTTTCATTTACCTCAAGGTGTCAACTCTCACTGTGTGTTGAATCGCTGTGCCTGTTTTGATCGGTTCTGCTTACTGGATGACTGCCAAGGTATGGCATGCTGCAGACGGTTCAAGACAGTTTAAGGAGTTACCACATGTGTTATCTTTATGGTAGTTATGATTTGATGCTTAATGTCTTGAAGATTCCATAATATTTATCTTCTCATTCATTTATTCAGCGCCCATTAAATGCATTTTTGGTACAAGTGTACATAATGCAATGTGCGATTCCAGTTTCAGCGCTGTAATTTGGAAGCCACGTGTTTATGATGCTGCCATATGGATCCAGGTGGAATTAGGCTGTTGACACAGTGTGTTCACTTCAGTTCACTGCAGTTTGCTTGCATACGGGTTTTGTTAATTGTTAGGTGCAGCTGTTAATTAATCAAAATAGAGAACAATGTACCGTATGTATAGGTGGAGCCCATGGATGTATTATGAGAATTGGATACAGACTCTAGGATGGCACCCAATCATCACAGTGGAAGTTGTTCATGTGGTGCATATACCAAAAACTTTTCTCTCTTCCTGGTTTGCTTCCATATTGTGTGGCCCACTGCACATTCACGTTACTTTTTTTTTTTTCTTCTTCTTTCTTCTTTCTCCCCCTGTCCCACCTGCTCAGCCCATAGACTTTACATAAAGATAATGTCACACTCATAAAAACAAACAAATATGGAACTTTCAGGGTTTAAAAATTCATAATATCAATAATGATTGACCTTGTTTGTACTCCGGGGTGTCCTGTCAATAGTTGACAAAGGTGTCGAAAAAAGCTCTTTATAATGTTGGTGAATTGGGATGATGCGTTTGGAGGATTTTTTTGGCTGCAGTACAGCGACTGGCCACTGGGACAGTGTGGCAGCACCATAACAAGCTCTACAAATAGAGTACATTTGGGATGCAACCATTGTGGAGCTACTCAGGTGTAATGTAAGTGCAAGCTCATGTGTGGGTCATGAAGAACTAAAAAGATCAGCCTCGCATTTTAATGCCCTTGTAGGAAATAAGTATCGTGTCACATCAAATTGCACTTGAATCTTCTGCTCATACATCAGTGATGGCTCTAATCTCTACCGTTTTTTTGCCAGCAATACAATAATGGCACCAACGGTGTTATCGTGACATGAATTTTCATTCTCAGATTTGATCTCAGTCCTAGGTATGCTCTCATGGTCTGTGCCAGGTTTGGAAAAAGTGGACATACGGTGTTGTCACGGTTTTAGGAGGAACTTCATCTGGGTTTTGATTTAACTGCCTGTGTGAAAACATCCTGAAGCATAAACACGGAGCTGGCTTTGTCTACAAGTGTCTGTTATGGGGCCCACATATCTATGTATAATTAACACCCATGATTTGGTACTAGTATTGTTTTTGTGACAGTACAGAACTGATTAAAGTGTATATGATTCACAATTACAACATTTAAAAAAAAAAAAAAAACCATTGTTAAATTTGATCCCACCCTTGATCTGCCTTCAACTTTTCTGTAATTGCTTAAGTGGACTTACTGCTACACTGCTACTGAATCTGTAGTTGTTGTTCACAACAGGAGTAATACATTTTTAGTTGTACTTGCTTAACCACACCGGATGATCCTACACCATTTAAAGTTTAAAAAAAAAAAAAAAAAAAGAAAAGACCACAACCTTACCTTGGCACAGTGAGAACACCAAAGCCCCAAAGAGGGAGTGTAGAAAACCAGAAAGTAAGGCAAGGCCAACAGACTGCAAATATTTTACAATACTATGACAGAGCTAATGATGAAATATCAGAAAGCAGTTTAAAAAATGCAAAAGCAGTACCTTTTTTCTGAGTTCAGATCAAAAAAATTGTCAGTGCACTTTCTATGAACTTGTCTTCAGTTACAGCGCTGGAGTCTGACCAGAGGAATATATGGAGATGCACCTCTGCCAGTAGTGAATCACTGATCTGTGTCCTCAGGCTGGTTATTAACAGTGAACTGACTTTTGAAAGACAGATATGTTTGTTTATATTGGGGAATGTCAGGGTTCAAGGTTTCTTTTATCTTTGGCTTGTTCATAATTTAACTTTGACAGTTTTTACTAAAATATTGTATAACTGCAACTCTGGCATCTTTACATCCTTTTTATCAGTACATTTAGGATAGATTTCCAGTTTTTATTGATGACTTTTAAACCCAAGATAGATTTAGCCCTCAGTTAAATGTGAGAACTTTTCATATTCTGCAAACCTGAGCATAGCCTAAATACTTCAAGACTGTGAACAATCAATCCAAGGAATTCAAATTAGCTGCCCTTCTTCAATAATGACTGAAATAAAAGACATGCCCAGGGCCTTTCAAAGCATCACTGAAGAACACAGTGTAACACCACTTCCAATGCTTAATGCAAAAAACTGAAATTATCTTGACCTTTTCAAGATCTAAGCCTAAGAAATTATCCTAGTAATGATTTAGCCCGACTTCACGTCCAAAATTTGTGAGTGACAAGAAAAGCATTGGGAATCATAAATGATGAAATAAAGTTAGAATGGAGTTCGAGAGTCCGTTAAACTCAGTATGTAATTTTAGCACATTTCATTTCAGAATGATACCTTTTTTAGAAGGAAGTTGCACTTTTTAAGAGCCGTTGGGGTGCTGAACTTTCCGACTGACTTTTGAGTCTTCCTTCCAGTTTCTTTTATTATACACCTGCTCTCTTGTCAGTCCGTCTTTTACTCTCCGCATCATAAAGGAAAAGTCTCTGTTTTGCTCGTCTCAAACCTTTTCATTATTTTTTTCAACCCCTTATTCTGATCAGACTCCTTTCATGTTTAGCCCTTTCGGCAAAGTGCACGCTCTGTCGCAGACACAGCATTTGCATGCAAATATATATATTTTTTATAATATATAATATATATATATATAGACACACACACACACACACACACACACACACACACACACATTCAGAAAAAGTCATGGGTTGGCCTGAGCCATCACACACCTCAGCATAGATCTGTCTGATTGTCTGTATTCGCACAGGTTGCCCTGCTGCCCCTGAAACAACCTCAGGCTGGTGTTTCAAAGAGTGCTGAGTACTGTACAGAGGCATAATGTACGGCCGACATTGTACTGATACAGGGGTCGGTGGGATTTGGTAGCATTTTATCGAAATCTGCTTGATAACGCCAAAGTTTTTCAAATACCTAATTGAATCGATTTAGTTTCAGTATTGAACAATTTTAATACCATGCACTCAAGATTAAAAAATGTGTTGCTCATGGTGGTGGTGTTCAAACAACTTAAAAAAAACAACAAAGAACGAGAACTTAAAATTTGATCAAATTCTAAACACTCGATTAATCATTAACGACAACAAAGCTATTTTATAACCACTGATGTGACCCATGTTCACTGCAAAATCAGTGTAAATTAGGAATTTAAAGAGCAGATAGTTAACACCAATTTACTGGAATTCTAAAGTAAACAACACGAAATAATGGCTTCATTTAAAATAGCGGAGCTGCCACCACCGTCCGTCTATTCAACAATTGGCCAGACAAAATCCAAAGCATTAAACATGGCAAAAACAGTATTGCACAACTTCCAGGCTTCATTCGAGAATGTACGTTAGATCAGACTACACGCGTTGCGACATATCTAACAGTTGATAGAAAGTTGGGCCCTTTTTTCCGTCATCAAAAGGGCTGTAGCTTTCAACAGTAAATAACCTGTTACGAAATCTTTCAACGCTCACTGTCACCAGTAAAATGCATCTACAGTCGGCGTTGGAGGGTGTCGCTTACACAGTTCATCACTTCTGTGCTGATCGTGTTTGAAGCATGTTTAATAAGAGTACCTGTCTCGAATTTTACCACTGCAGCTACAGAAGTGCTCTCTGCTGTCTGACACACAGCTCCCGGCCTGCGTCAACCGGGCAGCTGCTCACTGCCTCTGTTGAAGATGGTGTTTTGGCGTTAGCATGAGCCTCAGATAGCTAGCTAAACCGGACGGCCGCCGGGTAAAAACTCCTTGGAATTTTAACAGCTTTATGCTGCAGTGTTCATCAACACGCCAGCTGCAGAAGGGTTAAACCACAGCAGTCAAAGCATCACATCTCCACACTCTTCCCTTTTCACAGCCAATAAAGCAAAAGGCTGCGTTTGTCAACCCCCACACCCCGACCGTACCCGCCGCATGACGCCTTGCCTGCCTGCCTGCTCAGCCAGCAAAGTGAGGCCTTTGCACGATAAAGTTCAAAGCGGGATTATTAAATTAGAGAGACAGAAAGAAACTGACAGACATCAGAGAGAGAAGGCCTTGTGAGGGGGAGGACTCAGTGGAAGTGGTGCCAACTTCAGAATCGGCGCTCTGAAGAAAAAGAATCAGTCGCCATTTCCTTGCCCACACACAAATCCCCCTACCTTTGTGATGTATCTGCCATGATGAAAAAAAAAACCCAGAAGACACAGAGATGCTTTTTAATCTTCTCTGACTGTTGGTATTACAAAAGCCTGTGTCTTTGTGGCCTCTGTACGGCCGTGCAATAACTGGGCTTGTCTGAAACAAGCCTGTTTTTGTTTTTGAGGAGAAGAGCAACAGGGACAGGCAAAGAGAAAAAAGTAACGAGTAGCCGGGTAACTCCAAAATATACATCTCTGGATTTGCAGCGATTGGCTATCAGGTCCACTTTAGTCAGTGTGTAATGAGAGAAGCAAGAGTTCTATTGCTCATGCATCCATTTAGCTCTGTCTTTGATTTGAGGGGCCTGATGGAAATGGAATTTGCTCAGTGCACATTAAAGCACAGGTAAGCACAGACCATTATGACTACAGGCCTCTTAACACAACTCAACTTAGTACCCTAGCAAATTGAGCACAAATGTATCATTAGCTCTCATGCAGAATTAAAGAAGCAGTTATTCAAAACAAATAGCGCCTAAATTAATGGATTTGATTGAAATCTGGCACTTATACTAATGCTTATATTAGATCATATCATGAGGAGAAGAGTTATATGCAGATGAGGCCAAACTGCTGGCTTTTTACTAAATTAATATTCAACGTCTGAGCAATCTGCAGCATTCTTGGTCATTGTCATCTGTGACCTATTGCTGGAAGATGCTGAGCTATAAATAGCCTTCAGAGGCAGGTTTCTAAATGGAGACCTCACATCTCTGTGACAGCCCTGAAACAAACATGAGAGATCTAGCACACGTTTTTTTTTTTTTTTTTTGCGCTGGCTTGATCTAATGCTAAGTGATGTGGATCATAGTGTCTGTCACGATCTGTCTCTCCTCTCTGAGTTTAAAGAGGTAGGCAAGCCAAGCAGGCTTCCACTGAGACACTCCTCTCTAAGCATGGGGCCACGTCTTCTAAACTATACCACTGGGAGCGAGAGAGTAGTATGTTTCGTTTGAAGGCAAAAAATAGCCGGTGACATCTACTGGGTTCTTTTCAAGTGAATTGCATGCCGTTGCGTAGCTTGGGGTAAATCTGCGGAGATGCTTCCCCATTCTTTTGCTTCGTGCAAATATATATTCTGGGTGTACATTCGGAGGGAGTTTCTGTATTGCTGGATGGCAGCGTGTGAGTTGGTGCATTGTTGTGCTCTAAACATGTTAAAGTTGCAGAAGGGATGCTTTTATTGTAACAAGCATGTACAGTGTCGCGGGAGACAACTGAAGGTTTCAGGATTGATACGTTATCGGTAGACTCCATTGTTTGAGATTGTAGAAAGACGTGGATGTAGTGTGGTTGACGTCATCCTTAGGGTTGTAAAGAGACTAGTTCAAGCCTGGGTTCTGGGTTACTGCTTGCCTACCTAGAACTATATTTCCCCAATTTTTTCCAAAAGAAATGATGTTGTTTAGGCAGTGACAACAGTGTCCAGCGTTTTTGCCGGTTAGTGCTGCAGGGAACAAATTGACTTCTGTTTCCACTCGATACTGTTCCCACCCGGCTGTGTCTCATACTCACAGAGGTAACCAAAACAGGACAAACTGGAATAACAATTTTTTTTTTTCCCCAATTTCCAGGTTCGTCAGTTCACAAACTTCAAACACTAAGTCCTTGCTGCCGTCTTCAGACACTGTTTACGTGCAAAATTTTCCTGTGCAGCTTCTAACTCGGTAGCAGTAGTAGTAAATGATGTTGCCATGGACAGCTCCTCATGTAAAAGCGTTACCTAATGCATGTCTGACTGATCTCAGTGCCTCACAAAGGTCTAATGGTAATGCTGGTGAAGCTACCAAGGTTTGGTTGCCCCACTTTGTCGTTGTCCTGATTTGATTGCTCTCCACTGATAAAAGCAGGAGTACAGCCAAATTCACACAGTAAATTTAAGTGCTTGCAATAATATGCTGAGATTGAAATTCATTTGAACAGAGCTTTTACCTTGAGCAGCTTGCAAAAAGGAAAAAAAAAAAAAAAAAAAAGAATCAAAGGATATCATATTGCAGGAAGTGTCATCCAAAGCTGGATACACTGGAGGATGGAGGCATTATCTAAATGAGCCATCATCTTTACCCTGGCTTTACCCAGGAAAAGAGAGGGGGAAAAAAAGATAGAAGCCTTCAAGGTCAGTGACCCAAGAACTTTGCTCAGTGATATTTGTAGTTGGAGTTTGACTTTGTACCCTGAAAAACCCCGTTATACCTCCAAAAAAAAGGGAGATTCGGACAAGAAGCATGCGTTTGCCGGTTTGTATTTGATGGGAGAGGGGAAGCAGAGGGCCAGTCTGATGAGGATGCTTAATGTCAGCCTCGCGTTTGTGTCCAGTTGAGAAGGCACAGCAGGTGCAAAGGCCAAACAGAGATGTGTCTTTCAAACCCGAGTGGACTGCAGTTACCTGCCACAAGCAGTCTATACTCTGCACACAGAGGAAAAATAAATCCAAATGGCAGCTGATGAGTGTGGAAGGAGTCGACCGCTGCCTCTGATTGTACAGCAGACAGATGAAGGAAACTAAAATCTTTGTCTTATTGAGGAACTAGGGAGAGACGGAAGTAATCATAAAAATATTCTGTATTTAAAGGGGCAGTTCACCCAAATTACACACACACAAAAAAAAAAATCTTAGTGGTGTTGTATAGCCATGCAAATAGTGTCTGTTCTATAAAGTCTCGAAGACGCTTCAAACTAGAGGTCTTCGCGGGTTAAAACAGAAATGCAGAGAACTTACCTGAACCTGATGTACATAGATTAATTTTGTAGAGTCCAGATCTGTGAGGCACCTGAAGAGAGGCAGAACTTTTCTGAACGACGACTGTGTATAATAAAACCCGATCCAGAATGTGGTCGACCAAAACAAACGTGAATGGTGAAAGAGCACCTACACTGGCAGCAGGGCTGAGTACACCCATTAAGAGCTTTGAATGTTCAGTAAAAAAAAAAATTAAATAAAAACGTCCAGGTCGCTCTACATAATCCTCCTCTCTGGCAAGTGTTTCAATATGTACTATTACTTTTTTAAACGTAGCCCCAGTGAAAACTGCCAACAGTGGATTCTGTGGAGTATCCAGAGTAATGGGGACATCGTGCCTGGAAAGAGATGAGGCCGTTGAAATTTTAAAATGCAATTTTTCGATGTCCAGAGAAAGTTGAATCTTAATGACGGGATGAGAGTTTTGATAGAAGTTTTACTGTTTTCTGTCATTTTACAGTTAGATCTTCAACTCTTTTAATACCAAATGAAACCAAAATCTGTTCACCTCCCTTGTTTTGGGATGGGGGCAGAATTGACACCATTCGGCCCAAATAAAAAAAAAAATTGTCTTTTTTTTTAATTTAGGTGAACTGACCATTTAACTCTACAGCCCATAGTGTAGAACAAAAGCGGGATTTCTGGGCCTGCTGGAGATGATTAAATGTGTAGCAGCAGACATAGAAGAAAAAGCCCATTTGACCTCGTTCATTAGTCAGATAGCAAAGGGGAGACGTAGGGAGACTGCCTTCCTCTGTCGGCAGTCCATAACAAACAGAAATTAGTATCCTAGGGCCCTCCAGCCTCCACTCTCCTGTGCTCCCCTCTCTGTGTCTGTTAATGGATATTTAAAGGGTATGTCAGAGATCAGGAAATAAAGTGTGTTGAGAGGTCAGACTAGACACGCATTATCCCCCCACCCCCCGAGGAAACACAGAATGAAACATGCATTAAACACATCTCTCTCAAAGCCGAAACCCCCAACACAATTGCCGCCGCCGCCACCCTTTTCGATACACTTCCCTCCTCTGCTCCACCATCACCACCCCTAATATCTTATGGAATTAAAGCAGTGACAGGTTATCATAATCCAATTTCAGAGACAATCGTACCGAGCACCTCGCAGCGCACCGAGAAACCCAGATCGGAATTGAATATGCACTCGGCGGATTAAATTACGCAGGGAGGAATAATTATGGCCTACATAGGGAAATGCATTTTTGTGTTATTGTGAGTGCCATACTGTATTGTGTACAGTGCTCACTCCGGTGCACTCCACAAGATATCCAATCCTGGGTTGTCAACAGCAAGAGGCTGAGGTGGGAGGTGGCAGTGGTGGCAGCAGTGGGTGATGGTTGTTATTGTGTTATTGTACTCTCTGTCTCATAGCGCAATATCTGTTCTCAAAATAATGTCACCCTCTAATGAAGTAAGGCCCCTTTTATTATTTATCATTTCCTGCCACGGCCAAGAACTGCGCGGTGCTGTATGCCTCGGAGATGTTTTTAAAAAGGCCTCTTTAAATGAACACATTAGAATTGTAATGCAATTTTTTATTTTATTTTTTATTTTTTCATCAAGGAAGAAATAATGTATTTTCTCTGAGGCTGCTGTTTGGTTTCAAGACTTATAGGGTGTAGTGACTTGAAGATGTTGCATTCGTGATCCAATGTCAGTTTTGGTTTTTGTTTGTTTGGATCGCCCCAACTGCTTTATAGCTCCCCAAAAACTTGTGGTGTAGCCCTTCATGACAGACTTTCCTCCTTGACAACAGCTGGAGTATATATTTTTAATATTCCTTTTATTTTTAAATCAGATTTTACACTGGACAAATTAATCTTTGGAGGAATGTGACTCAGCTTCTTGGTCAAACTAGTTCAAAAGAAAATCCTTTCTGTCAAGATTGCTGTTCTTTGTGTGTCACATACCATTTAGCCTTCATGACTTCAAACTAAATGGCACTGTGGCCATGTATCAAAGCAGTTTCTTGAGATATTCATGGGCACTTATATATTCAAGGATTCATTTGACATACGGAAATGTAATGAATGCAATGAAATGAGGTGAAGATGTTAAAAGAAGGAATGTGGTAACCATGTCAACTTCTGGTATTTGCTTGAGATGTGTATTAAACGGAGAGAAAATGTTGTACTTTAGGTATTTGTGTCTGCTGAAAGGGTTTATCCAGGGTTTTCCCTACTATTATAAGACTTAGGCACAGCGGAAAAAAACAACGGGGAGAGTCCTCTGCCGCTCTGGAGAGCGAGGATACCATATGGACCCTAATACAAGACAACATTTTTTTCCCTGAAACTTAGATTTAAAAAAGTGTGGGTTGTCATATTTCAGGACTAGACAATTACGTGTTCATTCATCACAACAGATATCCTTCTTGAATGGAGAGATTACCAGTGTAACTACGGTCTACAGAGTGTTGCATTAGGGGTTATTTGTAGGCTTATTTCGTTGCTAGGCTAGTTACTGTTTTCAACTCCATCGATAGTGGGTCTTTCTGATGTAGTCAGCCCTAAAAGTGTTTCGTTAGTCCAGTTTAAGCTGCAGGAGTTTCTGAGGGCTGGTGTAACAAGTTCTGCTGCCAAAGAGGAAAATAAATTCACGACGAGTGAAAACAAGTTCTTAGCGTCTCCCGACGTCTTTGACAGATTTTCCCCCTGGCTTAAAGACGTAAAGAGCAAAAAAATACAGCTGTCCAGGTGATGTGCTCAAAAAGACTGATGTCTGAAAAATGTGAACTGTCAGAGAAAATAATTATGCGAGAGTGAATGAGCGGGAGAGAGGAATCGACTCGCTACAGTAAATCAGTCATCTGACCCGTGGCCGAGGGGAAAGTGACCTGTCTACAGACGTCCAACCGCAGCCAAGTGCTGCTCACCAAAATTTACCAAATGCTGCAAACAATGTCAGATGGCTATGGGAGGATCGCAAAATTGCAGTTCAAATCCATCCGCTATAAGTCTTGTTTTACCAATGTTATTTTGTATGGCACACAGTGTGATCACTCTCAAAAATGTGAAGGGTTACTTCAGGACATAGTGCTCACTTCACCAGTGAGCATATTTGTGTCACTTTTCTTTTTGCTAATGTCTGTGAGTGTACTGTGAAAAACAATTACCTGTGTTGTTTTTTTTTTTTTTTTTTAAATAAATATCGTGATGATAATGGTCCAAAATGATGAGAAAATGCATGTTTTCAATATGCGAAAACGCCCAAAGGAAGGGAAGTGGGTTCATTACTGACCCTAGAAATACTTTTGTATTGTCCACTTACTGGAAAAGATCATTGAGGCCACTGTCGTTCAACAGTAGACCGTTGTTGAACAATATCAAGTTATGATATTTCCATCATATACAACCGCTTCTTTTCACATCACCAAAGTTCCAGTCTTAGGTCAAGTAAAAACAAGTGAACCATCTCAATGGCAGGTTAGAAAAAACTCATCCGCAGATGAAGGGCACAAAATGTGGCCAAAAGCTCAAGGAAAGTTCCAGTAAGTGGGCCTTGGATTGAGGTCTTCACTAAAAAGCATTTGCACATTTTTTTTGAGAGGAAATAATCACTTTAAGTAAGCAGAGGTTTTTATTTTTAAGAGGTCACATCACTAAAGAGTTGGGATTCATTTATATAAGTTATTTATCAAGCAAAACATTCAATCATACTAGCTTCTTCAGGGTGAACATTTATTTGCTTTTGTCTGTATTATATAATTGTAAATTGAATATCATTGAGTTTTTGGACAGTTCGTTGAAGAAAACAAGCAATTGGAAGTTGCCATCTAGGTTCTGGAAAATTGTGGGCGTTTTTTTTTTTTGGACTTTGTAGATGAAACAATCGATTTAATCGAGAAAATAAGTAAAATAATCATTAGGCACAGCAGGTCCTTTAGTAGTTAACTCGTGGGGGCCCTCAGAAACCCACATCAGCTGAAATCCAATGTTGCAGAGCAACAGGGGGAAAAGAAGGGACTGGAGGTGGAGCTGAAGGAGAAAGTGATGGGTGTAGCTGAGAGATGTGATGACAAAGGATAAATGAATAATAGTTTGGGAGATGTAGAGGAAAAGAAAGTGAGAGTAATGTATGAATGAAGGGGGGGGGGTCGGAGAGTGACAGGGTCAGTACCCCCCTCCCTGCTGCTGATTTTTACATCAGCCGCACACCCTAGAGATTTTTCCCTCCACCTCCATCCATCACACGCCGCTGCCTGGGCACACTGTCAGCCTCACAGAAAGCACATAATTGTGAGTACATAGATACAGCCATGCATCACTGCATGGGCCAAAGAGGCGAGGGCTGCACGTGTCGGTCGCTGGAGGAAAAGAGATGTCTTATATGCCATCACGCACA
The DNA here is from genome assembly GCF_016859285.1 of Xiphias gladius. NCBI lineage: Eukaryota > Metazoa > Chordata > Actinopteri > Istiophoriformes > Xiphiidae > Xiphias > Xiphias gladius. The sequence continues at coordinate 3,575,094 of NC_053401.1, read as the reverse complement.
GGGAGCGAGACATGGATGCTTGAAAGCCATTTGTTCGGGCTGAATAAAAATAAAAATACGGTCAGTGGCCTGGATCGCTCTCGAACCAGTTTCCTTAGCTGCATGAATTTTTTATCTGAAGCCAATTACAGTTCAGCTAATGTTGGTCGATACTTAACTGTTGTGCTCTGCCTTTGATTGGATGCATGAACTTTTCTAAATGAGGACGTTTCTTTCTGTTTTCTTCAATTTGTTCCTCCCGCTCGGTGTACACAGTATCCCTTTAATTTTATTGATGTGTTTTTCGATTTCTGTCATCTAATTATTTCCCTGCTCTGTGGCTCTTGCTCCTCTCTCGGCCGCAGAAGGCGTCTCTTTGATTGCCAGGTCTACACTCTGCTTGTGGGAGATAATACCCCCCCCCTCCCCAGTTGAACCAAAGTGTTGCTCTTTGTATAGTCCACACTTAAATTTTTTAGGGGACAGGGCTTTGAGATTGCCACAAAGGGACAAAGCTGGAAATTTAAATGACAGGAACATGAATAAAGATTCGTGGGTTTGCAGATTTCATCTGAGCGCCACGTGCCAGTTGCTGGCTGGCCAAGGGAAAGGAAAAAAGGACTGTCATAAATATGGTTTTGATTTTCTAACCAGGCGAAACAACAAAGTTACGGTGAGAACATTAGTTGCATTGATCCCGTCTGGTCGATGGAATAAAGCAGGCGGTGACCTTTCCCTCATTTGGAGGCATAAAATTCCTTGTTGAAAGTCTCGGAGGGACCCGGCTGAAAGCATTAACACAAATTACCAGCCGCCATTAAAGGCCTGCATCAATTCCACCCTGCGCCATCATTACCAAACGGCCGATAAAATGCTGGAAAGTCATCGCCCTGTGCTCTGGCATGCCTCAAACACACACACACACACACACACACACACACACACACACACACACACACACACACACACACACACACACACACACACACACAGGAACATGTGCAGACATAACACACACTCAGCCCTGGAGACTGCAGCGAAGCCTATTACACACACTCCTGATTTACAGCTGAGCTGCCTGTAGCCAGGACCATCAAGCCACCGGCACACCAACCTGCCGTGACAGTGCAACTAATTGAGCCCAGATATATCTGCCCCCCCAACCGGGCTTTGAAAGGGTGATAACATGCCTACCTGCACAGCACTGCCGGTACATATTTTACAGCAAGAGAAAAAAATATCACAAGGGGGCACATGCACCACTTGGCTTTTCACATGGGGATTTTATGTTTAAGTAGGGGCTAAAAAGTTTCAGTTATTTAAAAAAAACAAATCTATAAATAAATAAATACACGATACAAAACTACTGGTAAAAATCTGATTGTTTAATTATACTATAAATTCGCAATTGTTTCCATTTTTAATATTTTTTGTTGTTTTCCTTTCTTCTTACTGACCTTATTTACTTCGAACTGAAGTGGTCAGTGCCCAACGCACAACTTTTGGGTGTGTTGGGATGTAAATCTCTGTTTTAAACTAACATTTAGGTGATCTGCTTCTAAAGAGTGAAAAATGGTAAAAGCAGTAATTAATGAGGCTTACATAAAGATTGCATCTTTTGTTTTGCTAGCGCTGCCTTTGATACGATTCATCGAACCCTGGACGCGGTCACATGAGACCTTGTTATAGTGCATCAAACTTTATTAGCAGCACAGCACCTCTGTGTGTTTTGTCGCACTAATTATCACGAAAATATTCAGCAGCACATACCCCTAGCATAACTAATCAATCTACTTTTTAATAATGCAGTATTCAATAAAGTGGACACTCGTCAGTGTAACGTCCACCTACACACGAACCCTCACACCCACGTCTGCTGTACCTTGCTGCTAGGCTCTGAGCTTCTGACAGACTCCAAATCAGTGCCATTAAAGGAGGTTTATTCTGCGTGGATAAGAAAGAGTCTTTCACCTTATGTGTGCTCTGATAAAGCTCTAATCTCATTAGAATTACAACACTACTCTGCCAAAGACAACTGAAATGAACGGAGAGGAAAGGATGAATAACAGCGGCATCCCAGACTAACAACTTTCAGGTGGGATTTAAATGTGAAAATATAATTTCACATCAGAGCAAAGTTTGTGGATTGAAGCTGCGACAGAAGAGAGCGTCCTGTCCCCTGAGGATGAATCCTACTGACTTTGGTGATCCCTGACTTTCCCTCTAGGGCCACCAACAGGTCGACGTGGTTGGCTTTTAGTGAAACGTCTTGACGCAACAGATATTTGGATGGTTTGCTGTGGAATTTGGTACGCACATTCGCTTAACCCTCAGGATAACTGTAACCACTTTGTTGATCCCCCTAAATTTTTTCACGAGCACACCATGCGGTCAGAATCGGAATTTATCCAGTACTTGTGTTTACGACCAATTACCTGCAAAACTAATGGTATTCCCATCAGCCTCGGCTGTACATTTACTGTCAATTAACGAATATTAGCATCCTAACACACTGAACTTCGATGGGGAATATGGTAAACAATATATCTGCTAAACCTTACCATGTTAGCATTGCCATTGTGAGCATTTTTAGCATGCTGACATTAGCATTTAACTCAGCTGCCACACCAAGGTACGGCCTCGCACTCTAGTTTGATCTTTTGTGTTCGTTTAAACTATAGGTCACCTCACTTTACGCTCTTCACCGTGGCTTCACACAAGTTTACCATGCAGTACACCATAAATCAGAGCAGGCAACACTACAGGACCTTAATTTAAGACAAAAGCCACGTGCAACACCAATAAAGATGAAAGTTAAATACACTTTTTGTTGGGTATTTAAATGACCATACCATCTTTTTAATTATTGTGATGTTATAACTTCCTGTTTTTCTTTTTATCTATTTATTTATTTTTTTCAAATTCTACATATAGTGGCTTTAATATCGTACCATGAAAAAGTAACAAAAAGCCTTATTGTGAAGCATCTCTTAGTCCGAATGGCAAGTTTAGGGCCTTAACGTTTGACTATTTTCATTTAAAAGGAAAAGATTATTGACTAGTTATATCCACAGGAAGATGGAGGATTCATGATAGCCGAACCTCCTCACCACCTCCATCCCCACCAGGACAGAGAGAAGAAACTGTGTCAGCCTGCAGCTCCCTATCGTGTTGCATAATTTCTGGGCAGCAACCTGCTTAGGCTTTGAAAAATGAAAACTATTACATCACTCTGCCACTGGAGGCTGTCATAGTTGCCCCGTTGCGGCTTTAACGTGGTGCTCATTGTGAGCTCAAAATAGCTATTTGTCTTGGTGTGATGACGGCGTTTCCAGTTATATATATTTTTCATTATTTCTCTCTGTATTTCAAGCTATACATCACAGGACATGAGCTGACATGTATAGCATAGAGGATTGGATGGTTGGAATTGGTGTTGTGATTCTATGCAATCAGGAGCGTCTGGGCATGTCCAGGCCAATAAGTGTATAGTGGGATCGCGTGTAGATGTTTTTCTGTGTGTGTGTGTGTGTGTGTGTGTGTGTGTGTGTGTGTGTGTGTGTGTGTTTATGTGTGCTGTTGGCCCTGAGCGCTCTGCAGGCCCCTGCTGCTCTCTAACCTTCGCAGAGCACTGGGAGAGGTCAGGATGTCCGCTCCTCTCGGCCCCCCACCTCTCACTCACACAATATGACCAGAGTGGATTTCATTTGCCGACAAAGACAGGTGGATGACAGGTTATTCGCAGGTTGAGTCACGTCAAATTAAAGTCAGTCGAAAAAGTGTATAAAACAGGGTTCTGCGGCTTCGCACGATATCCCGGAGCATTCATTATTCACAAAGGAATAGACCCATCTGCTGCTGCTCTCTGAGAGAGAGAAGGATTAGACAACAGTTGGATGGAGTGATGGTGGGACACAATGCTAAGATTAAAGTCTAGTCTGGATGGAGGATCGCAGTGGAATGCTTTAGTACACCTGCTGTCTTTAACCCGTGGCTGTAATCACAAACAGGTTTAGGTATGTGCAAAGATGCTGAGGGCAAAGGAGGAGTGAAAACAAGTTCTGACATCAGACATTCCCGTTGAGGAAAAAACACCCTAGTTAAAGTGCTGAAAGATGTTTTCCAATGTTCTTGTTACTGTTTAGAGTTTCTCCAGTCTGAGATGCAAGTTTAAATATAGTAGAAAAGTTGCATATGAAAACTCGTCTCACTTTATAGAAAATGGCATACCTTCAGACAATGTCAAGTTTCTTTACAATTATCATGAAACCACATTGCGATTTTAATGAGATTATGATACTTTATGAGAACCACTAGGAGTATGTATAGTTGAAAACTGTAGTTTTCATCTATAGTTTTTTTTTTATGTTGATAAGTTTTTTTGATTGATTTGATTTTATAAGTGGCCTATAAAATGTGAAATAATGGTGAAAAATGCCCTTCACAAGCGCTGAAAGCCTAAGATGATGTCTTCAAATTGCTTACTTTTTCTGCCCATCAGTCCGCAACGCAAAGATATTAAATTTACATGATATAAAACAGAGAGAAACAAGAAAAAGAGTCACATTGGAGAAGCTCGAATTCGAGAATGTTTGGAAAAATCTGCAAATTGTTGTTGGTAAAATTTCTAGTTATCAACTAAACCATAAATTGACTGATTGATTTAGCATCTCAACTAACCATAACCACCTGTACCTACTGTGAGGTATTTTTACCATCCCTCTTACCAAACCTACACTACATGTCCTAACACAAGTTGATATCATCTGTAGTATTTTGTAATGTTTCCTTAGCACAGATGCTGTTGATTGGTGCTATATGCTTCATTCAAGTTTTAAACATTCGTACATTTTTGTCGATTTGTGTTTTTTTTCGACTAATTATTTACAAATGTAATAGTCAAAATAGCACAGCACCCTAGTCTCAGACTGGTAGCATTGCCATTGTCACTTTCCCCGTAAATCCACATTTTCCACATTGCACATGAAAAGAACATCTCAACCTACTTCGTGCTGGACAGGAATTTCCGTTTGTGTCACTCTGGGCACTCCACCGGGTTTCCCGCCAAATCGGATCCAATGACATTCAATGTGAAACGCACTGTAAAGTAGAGGCTGCCAATACTCAACATGATGTTATAATTAGGTAGGGTGGTATATAGAATAGTTTATAAAAAGGTCATAATTTATTGACGTCAAATTGCTCCGTGATTACAGTCTAAAAACCTGAGATGGGGCAGAAGTGCAAGTTTATTGGATTTTAGGTTTCATCAATCAAAGAAAATGTCTGATAAAAAGACCTGCTTTGAATAACGTCACCACCACTGTACGAAATTACAAACAGAAGTCCAGCCGGGATCAGACAAACATGAGAAAAAGTTATTGATTCTGCAGTTTTATGTTCGTATGATAAAAATAGAGACAGCAAGGGGTCTCACTGTCAGTCTGGCTTCCCAATAATACTTCTCTGTTTCACACAGAACTCAACCTGTGACTTTTGGAAAGGATTTCTAGGCCAGCTGTCAGCACAGGCACCAGACAACGCACACACAATGAGCCGACACACACCCGTACAAAGGCAGAATACACAGAGACAGAGTTGTGAGGGGAGGGAAGCGATCCAGGCTGGACTGTTCTATGAACAAAGCTTTATGCTCACTGTGTGCTCGCAGCTTTCACCTCTATCTGCCGTCCCATCCTCCCTCTCTGTGGGTGGGCATTTGCGAATACGGAGAGCTGTCCAGCCTTCAGTCCTGGATGCTTGCCCATGGCCGAGAGGGATGATGGGAACCTGAGGAGGTTCCAAAATTCCCACGATGCTGTGTGGAGCAGGTTCTGAGATAATCGGACAGCAGGAAGTAGGGACGGCTCAGAACTCTGGACAACAGATACGAAGGAAGGCCGATATGTGTTTGTGTGTGTGTGTCTGTGTGTGCGAGCGTGCGTGTGCGTGAGTGAAAGTGTGTGTATGAATGTTTCCGAGGAGCTGGCATCAGGACTGCGAGTCTGTTGCCAGACTCCCTCCATATGTCCATCCCAGTCTGTCTGGGCTCACTAGCATCCAGCACTAACAGGCTAAAAGGCATTACTGGCTATTTAACTGGCCGTTACAGAAAGGATCTGAGGAATAGATGGAATGGAAGTGACAGCACTTGAATGAGGCTGTCTGTCCTTAAGGAACAGAGTTACAGTAAGTGGAAGGGATCTCATAATTCTGATGTTTACTTGGCCTAGTACACCCTGTGATATTCAATGTTCAGTCTTTGCAGTGCATGTTTTCTTCTATTTTTTTTTTTTTCTTGCGCTCTTGAATGCATAGATGTACAGACGTACCGCGTATACGTCTGCACAAGACAAGACAGAGATGCGACTGATGGCTGAGTGCTGAAGAGCAGTAAAAGTTTTTGAAATGTCACAGCAGAGCAAAAGCAGAACTTCAAAGGGGGTTGCATTAAATTTGTTCCACATTTTATCAAAATTTCCAGTGTCTGACGTTTTGTAGGTTTTTTCACTTGACTCAGTTTTCATCATGCTCTCAGGGAAGGGCAGTGTTGGTCAGCTCGTTGGTCGGTCCACCACTTTGGACAGAAATATCTCAACAACTGTTGGAGGGACTGCCATGGCAATTGTGTGCAGACATTCATGTCCCTCTAGCACCACAATGAGGCTGAAATTTTTGGTTTTTAGTGAAATGTCTCCACAGTTATTGGATGAATTGCCATGAAATTTGGCACTAAAGTTCATGGTGCCATGAGGATGGACCGTAATGACTTTGGTGATCCCCTGACTTTTCGTCTTGTGTCACCAGCAGGTCAGAGTTTTCCTTTATCCTGTGAAATATCTCAACATCCACTTAGATGGATTGGTCCTAAATTTTGCACAGACATTCATGGTTCCCACATGATGTATCCTAATGACTTTGAAGATCCCTTGAATTTTCTTCCAGCAACACCACGATGTTGACAACCATGAAGTGCTTATAAGTGAAGCCTCTTCACAACCATTGGATGGGTTCCCATGACATTTGGTACGGACATTCATATCCCGCTCAGGATGTATTATAATCACTGTGGAGATCCCTTTACATTTCATCTAGTGTAAACTTTGTGTCGAATTTATTTCTAAAATAAATACTTGGATTTACCTGCCAAACTAATGACATTTCCATTAGCCTCACCTGTTCTTTGCGTTTAGCGTTCATTAGCAAATGTTAGCATACTAACTGGCTACTCTGAGTGGATGGACACGGCAAACATTACGCCTGCTCGACATCTGCATGTTAGCATTGTCAGTGTGAGTATGTTAGCTTTGTGGCATTAACACTGGTGTGCCAAAGTATAGCCTCAAAGAGCCGCTAGCGTGGCTCTAGACTCGTAAGTCTTGTTTCATCTTATGTCATTTGTTTTTATCACGAGTGGATTTTTCTTAAATTGAGAGACAGAGCTCATCAAAAGCTTTCCAATAAGACTCACTTATACCAAAAATGTTACTCAAACCCCTTTCACACTCCCAAGATGAGATTAAATAAAATAAGATAAGGATAAAGAAAAAGATAAGATAGGCATTACTCTAAAGATGAAATAGCACAAGGATAAAGATAAGGATAAGATAAAAATAAGAATAAAGAAAAAAAAAAGATAAGACAAAGGAAACAAGATGAGGATACAGATAAGGATAAGAATAAGATATGGATAAAAATGATAAAGATAAGGATAAGAACAGGTTGAGTAAAAAGTAGGATAAAGATAGAGATAACTTATGAATAAAGATAAGGATAAGATTTTTAAAGATCCCCTTTGGTTATCAGGTCATTGGCTCGTTGAAGCAGCCAAACTGGTTATATAGACATATGCAAATGGCAATTCATCATGTTAAGTACACTCTGCTGAAACACACACACTGACAAACCCCTTCATAAACACATACACTCACTTAGTGTGCTTGCTCATATGGGGCTGTAACTATCTTTCTGACAGCTGCAGAGAAGAGCCTGAGGACTTATTATTACATTTAGCCCTTTGGAGGAAAAGAAGATTAGTTTTAGGTTGCAACTCTCTCTTGTGCACTGTTTGTCTCTTGCTCTCTAAACGCAGCTGCTGTGGCTTTCTAAGTGGGGTTCGGGATCCCCGGGGTCTTCAAAGTGGTTCCTGGTAGGCCCCTAACGAAACAAAAATTCACTATAATTCAATTTAGTGGAAATGACCCCGGTTACAGAATGTATAAGAATGAGTAATCACAGTTTTCAGCACTCCACATACAGTGTATTCAGTTCTGAAGTTCAATACTAAACCAACAAAGATCCTCCCATATGGCTGCCTTGGATGAAATCTTATCAAAGGGGGGTTCATGGACTAATGCAGGCTTATTCGGGGGTCTCTGACATGAAAGAGTTCGAGAAACCCTGCGGCTGCATCTTGCAAGTCAGAAGAGAGAGAAGAAGAGTGGGTGAGAGATCCAGAAAAAAGCAAATGGGGAGTATTTCTCAGAGCACAGATGGCAGTCAGCTCTGGGGGAACTGACACGGGGCGATGAGAAGGACTGAGGATGATGCAAGAGAAGGATGGTGGCATTACGAAGAGGGGGGAGCTAGGTGGGTATGTTAATGGTACAAGCAGCCCCCTCACTCCCCTGCTGGGCTTGGCAACGCTTCTGGCCTTTTTGTTGAGTATCCGTGGTAACAGTGACGTCACCGCGCGTAAGGGCTGGGCGGGGTCTCACACCTCCAACGCTGATACAGGAGGTGATAATTGTCTTGGCAACCGCTGCCACCACGCCGCACGTGGTGTCAGCATCAACAGCACCTTGCTCTCCAGTCAGGAGACCGATGACTTTGCAGTCCTTTACTTCCATCAGATGGTGTTCACGCTCCTCGGTGGAGAAAATCCAAGAACCGACATAAAGAGTGTGTGAAAACAGCAGTGCACAACATCTGTCCTTCACAATACGTCACAGTAAAGAATAACACATAAGATAATATTGTCGTGTGCCCATCTGTGATCTGATGTGACTCACAGGGACCATCCCAAATCCCACACCCCAAACTGATGCTATTCACGAGTGGCTACTTGTGACGCGTTTCTGGTAATAATGCTTAACAGCTGAGAAGAATTATACGATTAATAAAGACATCGACAACTCGAGTTATCTAGAAGCGCACAGGTAAACAATAACCCTGCAATAACCCCGCTCCCATTTGCAGGGCTACCCGGCACAAAGAATTTAAAAAAAAAGAAAAAAGAACCCCGGGAAAACCAAGAAAAGTCCTTTTTAGCCTGCCAGTATCCATGTTAGGGTGAAAAAGCTGAGCAAATACAATGTTTAAAGGTAATGAATTAAACACAAAAGCACAAGACACAGAGCTGTTAATGGGAGCTACAGGCAAAAGCTCTTAATACCACTTGGGAGCCGTGTTAGGAGGAGTGCACATCAGTGTGAGTTAGGTGTACTTTGTGTTGGCATTTTTCCGATGTGGAACACACTTGTCTTCTACCTGTAGGCTCATGAACGCGCACTCCAGAGCCCAGAGACTGCAAGTGTGTTGGTGTAAGGTATTGGGACGGACCATACTCGCATGAGTGCTGTCAAAGCTTTGTGGGAGCTGTGCTTTGTCAAATGCTAACACAGTAACTTCAGATTTGTTAGGGTCAGCTAGGAGTGCTCAGAATTTGACTACCCAGTGCAGCAGTAGATACCCATTTATTAGAGAATACGGATAGAAACTCCAGGAACATACTGTATTTCAGGTTTTCAGCAACGGGGATCAGACACGTCTGTATTAGAATCAACAGGAACTTTCCCTCTGTGCTGCCTGTGCACCCACTTACTTTAAACTTTAAACACACTGAAAATATACAGGACTTTAATCACTAAACAGTCATCACATTTCTTTCCACTTTAAATTGATTCTTAATGAGGAAACATAAAAATGTAAACCTATAGTTCCACACAACTTAATCTATTGTCCGAACATCTCTTAATCTGCCCTCCGCAATGACAAACTTGCGTTTCCTGGCATGCTGGTGTGTCCACATTGTGTCTTTAGTGATGGATTCTCTTTTGCAATAATGACGGTAATAAACCCCAAAATTATACATTAACGCTATTTTCTCTTTTGAAATTTAGTCAATGTATATAGATTATCGTAGAACTGATTAACCTAAGTGCCAATTTCAAGGTAGAGAGCTTGTCTGAATTGAGTGACCAGAATTTGACCGATCAAAACACAGGAGTAGCCTGGTAATGGCACTGGAATCCCATTTTGTTTAATTTTAAAAATTTCGAACAAGTTCGTTTTAGCTGACCAAGTGGCATTTCCATCCTGACATGTCCACACGGAGGCTGTGGTAGTGGTTGTGACAGGTACGAACCCTAACGTTTTTCATGACAATCAAAGAAAAATAGAAATTTAAGTTGGCTACCAACAACCCGTACAGCTGCATCCACTGTTGCTGTTTTTTGATGCATTTTTCTGACACCATCTTACGTGTAGCTCGGTAGCTTCCCGGCTATGTATGATGGCCCCATTCTTTGTCTTGTGTAAATGCATTAAAGAAGCATTTAAATCCGGAGATGGGTATACTGTATGTGGCCAAGTGTAAATGAAAATGTCTTAACCCTGATCTGGACTTTATCCGCATACGGGATACTTGAAATGACAAGTGTAAATGGTGCCTGAGATGCGGGTGGTGTTTCACAGGTCTGGAGCCTTGCTAGAGGTGGTGGGCAGGGCCGTTAACAGACTTTGCTGCCTCCACCGTGGCAGAGTGGCATATTGTGGGTTTAATATTGTGGATAGGAGAGATGGAGAGATTGCAGGGAGGAGTGGGAAATTATGATGAAACAAGTACAGAAAGGGACTCTTGAGCCGAAAATTTTCGGTGAGCAGGAATCCTGGGATTCAGGCCAATCAGTTGCTTTAGAGGCTTTTTCACCTTGACAAGAGTAAGGTCTTGCAGAAACATACAGTAATCCTATCTACATATCTTGAAACAAATCTTAAGAGATCTCGCTGCAAACTGACCCAGTTTGGCCTATTTCTGAACCAGTCGTAATCATTGGTGTTATTGGCGTGAGTCAGCAGAGCATATGGATCCCTTAAGGCATCGTAGGGCACCCCCCCCCCTCACCCTTCATCCAGGCCCATCCCCTCTCTCGGCTGAGGCTACAGTCCATCTGTGGAGCTCCTTGGGCCGACGGGTTCTGCCGTTCCCCCCGGGCCTCCCAGGTGTGGGCCAATATGGTGCTGAGAGACGGGGCTCCAAGGTCAAGTCATTGCTCCTCCTCCTGTCCCTCCTTGCAGGGTATCATGAAAGAAGTTGAGCACAGAGCCCAAAAAAAAAAAAAACCCTACATTGTTGCAGGCTGAGCAGAAATTAAATTATGTTTGATGTCAGTGCCGGCTCTTGAGATATTGCAATAATTCAGAAGTAGTTATGGAGAAAATGAAATTTTGCCTTAATTGAAAGTTATTTGACAGCTGTTCTGAAATGCTTCCCAAGGCTGACAATAGTTTTACTCAGGTTTTTATAGTATTTATAGGCCTTATGAACTGAAAAATGGTGAAATGTTCAGCCCTTCCTGTTTCTTATCCATTGAATTACAATAATTTGGGTAAAAATATATACTTGAAGTCTTGGATCATCTAGAAATTACTATGGTACTTCAGACTTACCCTGCACTTCAAAATACATACAATTTCTTTTCTTTTTTGCATCATGTACGTGCATGAATGAATAAGAAGAAGAAGGAAGAACTCAACTGGAATGATACTTGTATCATCTGTATGTGCAGTCAACTGGCTCTATTTCTTTTTTATTTGGAGTATTAATATCGTGTTAGGTAATCATCTTAAATCTGAGCCTAGACTGTTGCTGCCGCTACATGTCAGCTTAAGCACGGGAAGGTACTGTTACAAACTGACGAAGAGCAGCCGCCGAACCATCAGGTCTGATAAAAGTGAAATTCTGCACACTGTGCCATGAAGCCCGGAGTTGCAGCAGCAGTGCAGGGGAACTGTTTTGCCCCTCAGCCCGGCTCGTCTCGTATTGACCCTGTAGAGAAGGTGCTTAAAGCTTTTTCTTTTCTCCTTTCATAAGCAAACTGGGGGGAACAGTGGAAATACCTTCAGCCCGAATAGCAAAAGTCAATGTAGAAGGAATCCAAACAGGAAAAGAAAAGAAATGACAAAAGTCTGCTCTCTTATTCGAGCCTATCCTGTGCCGAATAGGTGGAACAGACGAACCACGCACCCTTCTTTACTAAGCCGCGTAGATGTGTGTAAAAATGCGTCAGTGTGTTTTTAGTCACATGAACGTCATTCTGGTCTTTGAGAAGCAAAGAGCCAACATATTAATTTCAAAAACATCAGAAAAGTACATTCAGTTCAATATCCTGCCATTATGTGCAGCATATTCAAACCCATCTTGTTGTTGCACATGGTGTTTACTCTGATAATTGGCAGGCACCCACAACGTGTTTAATATGCATTTTTGGTGATTCGACTGCTTCTCAGCTGCACTTCAAGTAAAGTGTTGGCTAACGTTTGTGCAATCATCACTTTAAATAAAGACGATTGTTTTTGTTTTTTTTCAAACTGCACGAGAGACTGCGCAAGAGAATAAAAATATATTCCACCACCTCGAGTGCAGTGAATCAGCGTTCACGAGAGGCAAAGATAAGGTTGTCAGTTGGTGACAGTGAACGAGATAGCAGCTACACAGAGAACACTGCGTTCCTGTCATCCGACATGTCTTCTATTTGTAAAAACAATTACAGTATCCGCCGTTTTTCTTTTTTTTCTGAGTCTTAAAAAAAGTGAAGCCACGAGAAAAACAACAAAATGCAAGGGAAGAACATTTTTGTCTCCCACTCCCCCCTTTCTCCTGGATGCTAATTTTCATTTTAATTGTGTCAAACCGCTTTTTCTCACATCTGAAAAATGTGTATGTGTGAGGGTGTTGATTAGAGAAAGTAAAAATACAGCATGTAGGATTTTTATGCTAATTACCCTTTAAACCTCGCTCACGTCAGTCGGCTTCCCTAATTAGCATGTTTCCGACAAAAGCGAGGAAGAGTGAGAGAATGGTGTGATGGGGCTCCGCACGGCTAAATTAACGGTGTGAAAACCCAGACATTTGAATTTTTTCTTTTTTTTCCCCCTCCCCTTCGCTCCCTCATTCTTTCCTCCTCTTCCACCCACCCACACCTGCGAACGAGTCTGTGAGAGTTGGAATTAACTCTCTCGCTACGTCTCTGTCTGTCTGTCTGTCTGTCCACAGTCTCTAGCAATCTGTCTTCTGTCTATAGGTCTGTCAGTGTCTCTCTGGCTCTGTCGTTCCTTCAATCAGTGTACGGTATTCGCCTGTCCGTCTGTCTTTCGCTCTGTCTCTCTGTTGACAGTCTGTACATTTCTGTCGATAATCTCTCTTTATTTTTTCAATCTTTCCTTTCCCTCCCCGTATTTTTACGTCCCTCTGTGTTTCTCTATAAAGGCATCTCTATTCATCTGTCTTTCTCACTCCATTTCTCTGGCTGTTTTTCTATCCACTTGTGGTTATCTCTTTCTCCTTTGTTCCCCAACTATCCATCTGTCTATCTGTCCATTATTTTCAAAATCTATTCCTATCAATAACACTTTTATTTATCTTTCTGTCCTTACGCCTTTCTATTTAACCATCTATTTCTCTCTCTATCTTTTTTCCTTCTCACATCACTTTCTCCATCTTCCTCTTTCTCTATGTATATCTCTTATCTCTCCATCAGTATCCCTCCACCTTCTGTTTACCTTCTACCTCTCATACCTTTGCATGTTTCCGTCTGTCTATCCATCCCGCCTTTAGCCCTGTCCGACACCTTTAGGGTGAACTGGAGCAGGGACTGGGAGCCAGGCCTTATCACCCAACATCAGTGTTGGGACCTCGCTAATGCTCTTGTGGCCGAGTGGGTGCAAATCCCTGCATCTGGGTTCCAAACTCTGGATGAAAGCCTGAAACCAGAATAGTGGGACATATTAATGCCCTGGTTTTGGTCAACAATGACTTATAGGTGTAATATTTGCTTGTCCGCTTACTTTTGTGCATGTCATGTAGTCAACTCCTTTATTTCTCTGTATCCATCTACTTACGTATCTCTTTCTTTGCTTCTCATCCGTCTTCCTCTTTTTTTCTTTGGTTCTTTTATCCTCGGTCTTCTAGTCGAGTTCTTGAGTTCACTCTGTACTTCTTGAGTTTTTTCTTTTGTACTTTTATTAATTCTTGGTCTCGCAGAGTTAAACGACCGACCAGACTAGACTCGATATCCGCGTCACGGCTCTGGTTAAAAGCCAGCGGCGTTTTGACTGTCAATTTACAGCTTGAGAGGCTTCAAGGTTAGACACTTTCCATGCTGCGAGAGTGGGAGTTGTATGGGTACACCTGGCTGATTGAGGCGCCTGAGGTCTGGAAGAGGCTGAAATGAGCACAGCTTTACACTCTCTCTCTTACTGTTGTTTTCCTCTCTCAGACCTCAAAATCTTCCCTAGATGAATTTTAGAAACTTCACTTGTTGTCCTGCCTATCTCTGGTCAAAACACCTCCTCCGCATTGTTTTTCCTGGTCGTACAGGATGCGATGTTCCCATAATGAGTCATTTGTTTTTCAAGTGGATGTGCATAATTGGCTTAGGCACAGGTGCAACCTCTAATTGATATGATGTTGGCTTGTGCTATTTGCCAAAATTCATTTTCCGTTGCAAGTATGTTGTCACGGGTCGGAAATGGCCTCCCGGCACGGAAAAGCATTTCATTGAAACATTAGAGCAATAGTCAAAATGATTCTCCAAAAAAGCGGTGGGTAAACATTGTCTCTCAGAATGAACGTTTGCTGACATCACTTGATGATTGGAGTCCATCAGAGTTTCAGTTAGTTATCAGTTGCTGCCACCTGCCACCTAAATTGTGAAGTTGCCTCCTTTTAAGTAACTAACTTATCAGTCATATTAGCTGACATCTCAATGAGCTACTTCTTCAATCGCCAGCTATATTATTTCACCTGCGTGAGTACGTTTCAGCGTTTTGTAATGTTTCTTATGGCATTTATTATTTTGTTCACATTTATTACATATATTATTAAAACTTGGTAAGAACATTTCGGTACTTTTTTTAAAAAGTAAAAAATGACCCGGACCACATTTTTAATAACGCTAGCTGGAGTTTGTCAGATTTGAATTCCAGTTGTGAATTTGTCATCACAATTTGGGCTCCAAAAATGGCACAAACCAATTCACCGATTCAACACTAATTTTCTGTTTAAACTTGGTACGCTCTTATAACATAAGGACGTTTTCCAATGCTTCCCTTTTAATAGAGTTGACGTATGCAGTGCCGTTGATTTTCAGTCTGCAGTACTTTGGCTGTACCTGGCTCACTTTTTACTGAGCCAAGCACAGTGTGCTTCTAATTTAAACACCAGAGAATGAGAGCGTTAGATTACCAAACCCCCTTCTTTGTCATCTTTTTTTCTCAGCAGGTGAAAATTAAGAGGTTGATCTTTGTCTTGCCATTAAGGTGCTATAACAGGACGAAAAGGTGGATAAAAACTCGCTCCTCTCTTCTTCTCGGGTGCAAGCGAAAGTGCCTGATGTAGAGTTTTTTTTTTTTTAACTTTACCTCATCTGCTCTGAGAGGACTCATTTCCTGAACACAGTAGTGGTAGTCATTCCAATTAATTAGCCAGAGAAACGGTAAGAAAATCTCCATGTAATTAGCTGATTTAGCTTAATGGGCTAATCCCTATAACTCCACCTAAAACCGTTGTGTTCTTTATCAGCATACTGCTGCGATAGCCTTATCATCAGAGAATACATCATTACACTGAAGAAATCACCCTTTCATAGCTGTCGTATGACTTTATGTGCTTGAATCAAATTTCTGTTTCATGACATACTTTAGGTCTCAGCCATTATTCCCATCAGCTATATATTTTTTCCACCAATTAATTGAGATTTGAGAGAAAGGTAACTCAAAGCCTTTAAACTTCTTTCTGAAATTCAAACTGATCCTTACCTGCCATTGTTTTCTCCTTGAGGAATTTGTCTAGCTGATTGGATTTTACCTTGGACTCAGGCAGCAGGTCTCATCTTCCTCACTGGCTTGACAGCCAGTGGAAACGCGATCCTCGCCTGTTTAGCAGGTTCGGGTTTTTCATTCTCACCGTCACCCGTAATGCGATGTGAATCTTTTGCAGTGTTTTCATACCAGGTGCTTTCGACGGATTGCTCGCTGAGTTTGCGGCTGTGGACAGCTGATTGTAACCTGGGCGCAACTCAGATTCCATGGTGGCACTTTCGACGTCACATAACATACTGTACATTTGAAATAATCTCCAATTCATTCAAGCGTATTTCGTTCCGAGGCAGTCTCTTCTGACATTTTGTACCATTTATGCTCTTTCCTCCTGCGAACAGACGTGTTTGGCATGTGCAATAGTGCAGAGGCAGCTGCACGCTGCGTGTTCCGACAGCTGAAGAGCCAGTGATCTGAGGCAAAATAATTCTCCTACACAGAGGCATTAACACAGATTTTAATTCAGTGTGTCTCAGTGTCATTCTGTAGAAATGTCTTGTGTAACACATTAACACAGCTTTCATCATGCAAGCAACTATAATGGACATTATTTTTCTGAATATCATCGAATATACTGCTGTTACTGGGGAAAGCGATGTTTACATTAACAACTTACAGTCTAATTACAGTAACTTTGCCATTTGAAAATGATTATAATCAATGCATTTTGCCGGACTACCTTCCTCATTCACTTTTTGCACTGTTGCGCGCACACAGACTTTTCATGCACTGCAGAATTATAATGTGCACTGTTTTGTTGTCGCTTCCAAATAATGTAGTTTGAATCGCTGAGTTCAACAGGAGAGTTGTGTACCACCTGTCTGATGGTATGTCTCTTTTCCCTGTTCCACAGGACTTAGCAGTTAAGACGACGTGCGATGTCCCAAAATTAGATTAGAATTCATAGATGCCAAAATCATCCGTGTGCCCCTGGTGGGTCTTTAGCACTTCAGCACAAGCTATGGATTATATTATTCCACAAGTGAGGACTGGGAACGTGTCATGGCTGAAAAAACAGTGGGTGATTTTAAATGATTTAAGTCTAAGTCAAACACATAATTGTAGAATACTGGTATATAGAACCAAAAAAGTAATATAAATGTATGAATCTACAGTGGATTTAATCAAAACCACAAATAGTTTATAAGTCTAACGCCCTGCTTAGAATATTTGGATACTCGGCTTAGAGTAGTTTATACTGAAGCGTGTGTGGAGCATTACGGCAAATGGTCTTGGTCTATTTATTTAAATTAAACATCGGCTCTAGCTTCCTCCTGCCTTTTCCTCACAGTGCGAGCACTTATTATATCAAGGGGAGATAGAGAGGTTTGGGCTGCCCCAGACACTGATATTGAATGCACTTTGCACCCTCATGCATTATTCTCAACAAGTTACGTTCGAAGGGGCAGAGATATTGTATCAAACCTTAGGGCACTGGGCACCGGGTGTTGTTTTGTTTTTTTTACCCAAACAGCGTAGCCAGATTGATTCGCTCGCAATTCGAGGAAGTAGGGCATAAAAATGTAGTGTTGATATTCAGTCAGATCAGCTGTGGTCAGTTGCATTCACAAGTCTTTAGTGGGGAGCGGTGCTTAGTGGCCCACACCTTGTTTATCGAGGAGAAAAGTGTTATGTCCCTGAGCTTATAGGCTGAAGGAGACAGATGGAGGTTGAACGGCCCCGTTCCTCCCGTCCCCCCTGTGGGGGGGGGGGACTGTAAATGTATCTTGGTGAGATCTCTCGGGGCTGGATGCAGTGTGTGTATTAGCAGGAGCGTGGGCTGCTTTTGTGTTTCCAATTAAACGTCTAAAACAATGGATGATAGCTGTGGGCAATTGTGGCCGCGTACAATACAAGTACAGGCGTCGTGTGAGTGTGAGTGTGTTATTACAGTAAGAAGCTTGGTAGTTATTATTCATGATATTCAGCTCCCTCATAAGCTGTACATTCAAGCTCAGCTAAAGATTTCTGGATCCAACTGGGCGAACGTCCAATACATTTTTGCCTGGTTTCTCGTGAAGTATTACCATCGAGGGAGGAAAAGGAAGAAAAATACAGAAAAGAGACAGACGCTGGCTCAGGACAGGATGTCAGAAACTGAGGCGCACCGTAAGATGGAGAGTGGAAATAAAAGGGAAAGAAGGGGTCAAGCTGAGGTATAGAGAGCAGGAGAAAGCCACAAGAGCTGTGTAAGTGTGAGCGTTGTGCCGAGCGAGAGGATGGTCTCCAGCAGCTCCATTGATTTCTCCTCCGTCTCCTCGACTGGCCTCCGACGCTCTCCGCTTCCCCCCGCAGTCACAGAGAGAATGGGCTTTAACAAAGACCTCAGCAGACACCCACCAACCATGACCGCTCTCACCGCTCTCCAACCTCCATCCCAGACCTCCGCCGTCGAGCTAAAAGCAACCCCCTCCCCTTCCACTGACATTTGACTCAACACGAATTACTGAGGTCACCTCCGTCCTTCCTTTCTTTCCACTCTCGGTGTGTTTCTCTTTTGTGTGCGTTTTTTGTGCCCATCCTTTCCAGTGTGCGTTCAAGTCTGGGCCTACTAGGGTGCAGCTGATATGACATACCAGAAAATTCGGCATTGAACTCACTGAGTATTATGCACATCTTATGAAATTCTTTGTAGGGTTGAACAACCTGTAATTTAGACTACAACTCTCCAGTAAAACCCCAGATTATAGCACAACTACTACTGCAATTACTTGTACTAGGGACACGGGAACAGTTTCCTAGAAGCCTAGAAATTACATCCAGATCAAAGAAGACTGCTACACAGAACCTTACTATGTATGTACTTTAGTCGGGAAACAAAGGTCTTTGTTTGCTCAGTTGGGAACTGGCCTCTGGCTATAGAGGTAATCAGATATAAAAAAAATACTTCCGAAGAGCACATACCTGTTTTTGTTATTTGTGATCTTCATTGAAGATGATGATTTTCATTTTGTATTTCATTACCCTTTGATCCAAGGACTCATCTATTTCTCTTAAGATAATATTTGTAACAAGGGGCTTCATAATGAAGAGGTTATTGCTATGGAAAGCTTTATAGAATGAACATTGACAGATTGTTCTGTGTCCTTGAATATAGAACATTTCTATATTGTTGGTTGGATTTTTTTTTTTTTTTTTTTTTTTTTTACCTGTACATTTATGTAACTACACATGATTAGGGTTCGTATGTTTGGGTTAGTGTCTTGAAAACCCATCAAGGTTGGACATCATATTGTGCAGCACACACAAATAAATAAATCAAATCCAAAATAATCCTCTCGCTACTATTAGCGGCTTTACTTTGTCATCCTCGGGGTTGGTACCCCTAGTCCGGAATCTTTACAAATTACATCCGTATTGGATGGTTTTGTGCCTTGCGGTTTACGTCCAGTGCCAGTGTTCGACGTCGGTGCGGGAAGGAAGGGTGTTGAGGGGGCGTGTGGCAAATCTAACGTTCACTGCATAGATGTGGGAGAAAGTGAGTGTGTTAAAGCATTGACATCGCACATAAAAAAGACATGGTCATTGAATGTAATCCAGCGTTTTGCAGAATTGTGGTCATTATATACCATTCACTGTATTTATACAGTACAACCATTCAAACTCAGAAATATCGCTGCATTATCCTTCCTTTTAATTACTGGCAGCGACTGGGTTGGGTTGCTCTTTATATAAAAGTGACCAAATCTTCGTCCTTCTTTCGTGAGTGTATATGCTGTAGATGCCACAGGCGACTCCGCTAAAGATAACAGCCCCGCAGTCTTGCAAAAACAATCAAAAACTTGTGCCGCAAACAACTGCAGTCTAGTATTTAAAAAGAGGAATTGGGTAGAGGCTGACAAAAAAATACATATCCAGATAACCTTGAAATATTGATATACAAGAAAAGCAGACAGCCACTGTAGGGTTCTCAAACAGAAGTTCTTGCCTAAAACCCTAAGTAGAATATAATCATTTTGTTTAGTCACAGGCCATAAAAGGTAGATAAAGCCCTGACTTACAGTAAAGTATAATAAGAAGTTAAATAAATACTAAATAGTAATAATTAATGGAAGAGCTTTTGCAACAATTCGGACTCTGAGATTATCTCTCACAGGTAACGCTCTCCCTCCCTCCTCTTTATTCAATAAAGAAAGCATGTCTCCATTTAAAAAAAAAAAAAAAAAAGCATGTTGGACGTTGTGTATGAATCAGCAGCAATTAGCCCGCACCATTCACTGGGTGGGCCATCTGCTGAGCGAGCATCAGATACAAACAGGTGGGCTCCATCACCGCGGCGAACACCACCATGACAGCGAGGTGATTTATAGGAGCTCCTAAATATCTCACCGTGTCGAGATGTGGGAGGTTGCACGCTGGTGCACATCTTCGCCGCTGCACATTTCATGAAGACATCTTTTGTCTCCCCGGCACACACTCCAGCCCACATTTGTTAATTAGCGATTTTAACTGAAGTCATAGTGCAAGCTAATTGCTGGTAATAATGATATTCGATTAGGGAATCAATTGGCTGTGGTGCCTTGACTGCTTTGATGGATGCAGCCTTGGGCAGTGGCTGTGAAAGGCTTGCACAGTGACTGAAAGCATGAAGAAGAATAAAATAACTGAACGCAGAACAAAGAATAAAAAAGAATAAAGTAAAAAAAAAACCTCTGCAGGGAAACAATGAGTAACAAGAAACAGTAGTGAGCGCTCACGAGGCCCCGAATAGAGACTCGCTAACACTTTGCTGTCGAACCCGAAAGCTTTTTGATAGCTTTCCAGATACACAAAAACTTCCATCTGTGCCACTGGAATCATCTTAACATCAGCTGATGCTTGTGAAGTCAGAGAAGCCAGCAGTATCGATCGCACTGTATCGATTCCCAATGTCAAGTCTAAACACTGTACAAGAGTGTGCTTGTCGTCCACATCTGTGTGGGTTCCTGTGTACAAGTGTGTGTGTGTGTGTGTGTGCGCGCCTGTTGCATGTCTATGTTGCATGTAGGTGTGCTCGTAATCTGCCCTCAGAAGTTCAATGATCAGTCCTGGATCTGTTACAGCTTTAATGTGAGACGTGGCAAAAGTTTCTGGGAACAAATTCAGCTGTTCAGTCGAGCATGTTCAGTTTTTACCATTTAATGCCTTTTCATGTGTGCAAAAAAAAAAAAAAAAAAAAAAGCCAACAATTTCTAATTTGTCCACAACACAAGGAGCTGCACTGTTGTCAAAAGTTTAATACAAAAAAAAAACTCAGAACAAATGGATGCATTTCACACAAAATTCACTGAGAGCTAAAGAGAAAGAAAACAAGATATTTTTGAAGTTAAGAAATGACTTCAATACTTGAGCTAGAAACAAAATTGCACAGTGACTGGAAAAGCGAAGGAAAGAAAGAGAGAATGACACGTTTGAGTTGCCACAATCGTCACTCTCTCGCTGGTAAAGATCTCAGTGTTGAGATTGGAAAAAAGTGATGCTTCTAAGGTCTTTTTTGATACTGTGCCTTTTCTCTCACTGCTTCTCACTTCTAAGACACAGTTTGCTGAATTTTCTTTTGTATTTTCTCTTGTTGATGAGAAACCTACAGTCATATCTTTCATTTGAGAAGTAAAATTCCCAGAATTACAAAAAACTGCTCTTATATAATTAACAGGGTTTCAAGGAGTTTTTTTTTTTTAATTCATTTTTTTGTAACAACAATAAAATCAGTCTTTAGCACAATAGATTTTAATAACTGGACTGAAGGTGTAGCCGAATGGTTAGTTTGTCTTCTGGTCCCTGGGGCTGCCCCTTAGGCCACCTCATACACTCAGCGCGCGCTAATCCATCTGACAGCTTGACAGCACAGTGTTATTTATAGAGCTGAACACCAGCTATGCATGTTTTAGCGAGATGGAGCGAGAGACAGAGAGGGCGGCGGCGTTGACGGCATGGATGTGCAGCAGTGTTTGACCTGCCTCACAGGTAGCTGACCCTCTCCTTGTCTCCCTGCCTGTTTATTACCGCACCGCTGAGACAGAATTCACGTGATGCCTAATTACATACCCGCCAGCGCCCCAACGCTGTCACAGATGCAGCCACAGCGTGTGTCAGAGTGCGTTCGTGTGCGGATCTCCTATACACTGTCATCGCCTCCAGCAAACAATATAACCCCCTTTGAATTTACATTTCCACCCAGCACCTGTAGCACTGTGGGCCAGCGGAATAGGCAAACCCAGACGGAGGCCAAGAGACTCATCAGAGAGCACTAATAACTGTCTCCCCCTCTCCCGTCGATGAGGGCATTTTGTTTTGTTCGGCAGACACAGCGACGGAGACAGCGAGGGAGAGAGGAGCGCCGATGTGTTTGGTTTGAGTCAAGGCCAGTCAGTTCTGACGGCAGCATGAAGGCTCTGCCGCGCAAACAAATTACCGCTCTGTTTCTTTCACTGGTACAAGAAGAGAGATCTCTTGATCCTCTTTTCCCCCTTGCCTTGCTGGTTGTCATTCTTTTCGATACATCAGATAGAGATCTATATGCGGAACTCGTGCTTAAGGAATCATTTCAGCAGAATGCAGATATCATGTGGGGGCTTGAGACCTTTGCCTTTTGTGTGGAGTGCTAGTTCATAACGCTAATCTAAAGCAGTGTCAACGTGCAGTCCACCGACACGAGTCGCATGGCTTCAGACAATTCAATCAGTGTGGGATTTTACCAGTTGAAGAGGTAGAACTATCCCATATTTGACACGAAAAAGGAAAAAAATAATTTTTTTTGTCTTGCAAGGTTTTGTTTCCTTTTTTGGCAGCCCCTTAATGCCGGTGCTCACCAGCGGCGAATGACACGAAGCGAAAACATCTGTGCCAGTTGTTATCTAAGCAAGCCCACATCGCAGCAGCGTTAAAATAGGGCTGCAACTTACGTCTATTCTCATTATTCTTTTAATCTTACTATTAATCCTGTTTTTCGGATTAAACGTTTAGTCCATAGAACGTCACGAAATAGGGAGAATGGCTGTTTCAGTTTCCCTGACGTGAATGTGACGCCTTCAGATGCCTTGCTTTCAGCCAAACACGCAAAGATATTCAGTTGAGAATGAAACAACAGAGGAGAGAAGAGCAACAAAACTCTCACATTCAAGGAACTGGAATCAGACAATGTCTTGATTTCTAATCGATTAATCGACTAATTGTTTCAGCTTTGCATTGAATCCTGCGCCACAATATGCCACTGTCCCATTTCCCTGAGTCGGCGCTTCGGAACAGCGGTAATCTTGTTAAATTTGCTTCCAGAGTTGGCACATCCCAGCCTCCGCACCTTGGCTACTTCTGTCTATATGGCATATCTGGCGGTTGCACCTCTTTCATTCATTTTGTGATCCCTTTGGGGGTCCCAGGCCCCTGGTTGAGAACAACTAGATTTGGATAATAAGCAACCTATACATTTTTTTGCCAGATACACTGAGGCAAAGGCAGTTAGTGGTCGTAGTGGTAATGAAATTAAATGCAGTGGAGGATCAGAGGATCACAAACTGTGTTTTCTTTGACTAAGTTGTGCTGTGCGACAGAATTTCAAAGAGTCCAATATTCAAACTGTATGACTCCCAGAAAACCCGCAAAATCATTTGGCAAAGACAACATCATGACACGTTATATCACGAATCAAACAGATGCTAAAATAAGTGCGTATGACAGAGCAGTCATCTGCTGGCAGTCTGCAGAGCTCCTGAGTTCTCTGCACCGTCCCAGAATAGACGGGGAACACGAGGTCGGGTTGCATGAAAAGAACCTTAAGACATAAAACGCTCATTCATTTAAGATAATATTGTCCCCATGCAGTGATAAATTCACGAGAAGTTTCATTTAAAAAAAACAAAAAACAGGGTGAAGTTGAACTCCTTCCATGTCCTCAACCAGCAGCTCGAAACATCGCTTAAACCTTTTTATTTATGTTTATTTTGTTTATTTCAAACACACATGTAAGCAGTACATGAAGGAAATATAAAAGTACATGTGACGGTGTCGTAGAAGCCTGTACTGGCTTATGTCAAAACCACACCCAAAAGACATACAAAATATAAAATACAAACGATAACAAATCAGCGATTACATTTAAAATATTGGTGTTCAATAAGTGCACGTATAAAATAAGTATAGAATGACAGATTTAAAACAAATACAGAGAAGCAGGATTAATTGCCATATTTACAGTATAAGACAATAGTTTCAAATAGTGATCATTATTGATCCAATAGGGCATTTCTAGGTCTCCTCTTGTACGTAGCCAGGGACACAAAGGAAACCACTAAATGTACATTTTCATTCCACAAGATAACTCCCTGAATTTTGATAGGAAACTGACCCCGTGATGTTTTATACGAAGGAAGATGGAGACTCATAGCCTGTCCAGTTGGGTAATAGTGGAATTGCGAATTATAAACAAATCTATAACTGCAAGGTAAATCTTTGGTCTTTTATCTCACTTTAAGGACAAAATGTACAGATTTGAAGAACAATGTCAAAAACAGTAAACACCTGCATTTTAAAAAAGAGAGGTGCACATGGTACGACAGCTTTGGAAAAAGTTTCGAACCTAATAAACTCTTTCTGCTGATGCGTCGAAAAAATACTACAATATTGCAGTATGATAAATGAAACTATAATATAATGTTAAGAGACATGTATAGTGTACACAAGCTCCTCTTTTCTTGTGAATCCCAAGGGATATTGCATTTCTTTATCCTTAGAAGAACTGGAGACGTTTCTTCATCACAGCGGCATAGGCATAATGTGTGTTGCTGTTCCCGCTATTTTGTCCACCCTCTGCAGTCGTTTGCAACGCTCGTTTTCACTGATGTTGCCATATCAAAGCATTGCAAATCTAGGTTATTTACCAGCAGCATCTCCTAACTCGCATTTCTCGGGCCTTCCACTGCTTATCCAGCCAAGTGAGCTCTGCATCATTCACTCTCAGCATGTGGTGGGTGTGAAATGTAGAAACGCGTTCAGCAGCATTATTAATAACAGCTGTTCTGAAAAGAGGGAACAAAATGCAAAATGGAAGGCAGGATGGAAATGTCAAGGGAAACAACTCAATCAACCCAGTGATCTAGTAGGTTTCAACTGACTATGAGGACAATTTGCGGCATGTTTTCGCGACCCTGTAGGATGTCATGACTATTATTTGCATATGGCAGTTTGATGGGGTTTTTGATTAGTACTAATGTGAGATGATTGCAGAGGTACAGAGAGATTTCTGGTCATCTTGTGGATGTTTTGTTGCCGTTGTTGTTGTGATCATTGAACCTCAAAATGACTAAATCAGCGAAAGCATTATTAGAAAATTATGCAGTCGGTGCTTTTATGTGTGATTTTTCAATATATATCAAACAGTGCGCAACAATGGGGAAAAATTGTGATGACGTCCCTTTTATTTAATGGAACCTCTGCCTGTTTTACACATCAAGATCAGTTTACTGGTTTGGAGGAGAATTACTAGTAAATATTGTCTAAAAAAGTCCAGTGTTTTTGGATTTTCCCACATGCTAGGGACTAAAAGTCAGGATATCTCGGCCTGAGCTTCATGGGTTTTGACCATTAATTTTTTCATCTTTTCCTTTATCACTCATCTTTATGGTAGTCCAATACTAATAATTGGGCCAAAATAGCATCTTTTCTCTCTGGAAACAAAAAAACATTAAAGCTTAGAAAGAGACAAGCTGTAAATAAGAGTAAAAATTTACTGATATTTCACATACGTGGGAGTTTTATTTCTTCATACATAAAAAGATCATTGCAACAACATTCATATAACCACACCACACTGTCCAAAAGTCAAAAAACATTACTTCCACCCAGACTCTTCAAAAAGTTTTGAGACTCTCAGAGAGGCAAGATTGACTGGATCTCAGGAACATTATAATCAGTAGGACATATCGGTCTTTAACCAATTGGTATACTTTTATAAATGCCAGAACACAGGAGCGAGAGGCAATATCTACTAAAGTCTTACATTTTTGTCAGATTTCTCAGAAACTGTTAAGGTATGCTTGTATTTTGTACAACCCCATCCAACACTGATGGCGAGTCACTGCACCAGTTTACTATATTCTCTATATTACCCCCGGTTCCCTGTTCTTCTTCTGTTTTTCCGTTCTGATGTTCTGTTCCGTTCGCCTACAGTACCAGCCCCATGTCAGTCTCGAGATAATATGGGATGACAGCCACAACCCAGCACAACCCCAGTTTATAGAGGAGGCACCAAGGGGGACAGCACAAACCTAACACACCCATTCCCATCTTATCCCATCCTTCCCAATCCATCAGTAAACAGAAAACAATGAAATGACAGGTCCTGGAGTGACCGGGGTTCGGCGCTAACTCCAAATAACCCCCCCTTCCTCCTGATAAACATCACGACGTCAAATTTCTGTCGCCTCACCACATGGCCCGCAGCACCTTACAGAGCTTTCCAGTAAACTATTGAGATCTGCATGCTCTTCTTTTTCTCTTATTTCTATATCTCTATTTAGTTTATAGTCAATTCAATTGTAGTCTCTTCTCGTGAAAATAATATCAACATCCAATCTTAAAGCACACAAGTGGTTCATTTGAAAGCAGCAAACTCAATAGACTGAACATCGAATTTGAATACCTGAAGCAAGGCAAACATTTTTTTTGTTTACTTGCTTGACACAAAAACACAAAGGCAAAATAAAACGCCAAATTACCGATGTTCACCATGGGATTTGACATTCAAAGGCTTTTATGGGTAAATTTTTTGATTGCTTTCATATTATTTCTGTATGAACAGAACCAAGCCTGAAAGGCAGTGGGGATTTATTTATTGATTTATTTTATTTATTGATTTATTTATTTTTATTTGTCAAAAAGAAAAACAAAACTATTTAGGAAATCATTTTGAATTGTGGAGCACTGGTATACTTTGAGTTCCCATTGCACTCATTGTAGATTGCAAGTTGTGAAGGTTGAAAGCTGAGAAATATGCTTGGGGTTTTCTACACTGTTACAGTTTTGGGGATGGATGGTTCTGCTGGTCAGTGGGGAGCACCAGTTTTGAACTAAATATTGTTTTTTTTAAATTATCTATATATTTACTTATTCTTCTTCTGTTTGGCCATGAATTGTCTAGTGTAAAGAAATCCCACTTGTGTCAGTCCCTATTTATCAGAAGTTTCTGCTGACATTGTTCATCTTGGAATTTACCAACAGATAGCTCGAAGTCATTTAATACCTTACATCAGTAACCTGTGTACACTCTATGGACAAAAACATGTAGAAGTACTAGTCAGAATACTTTTGTGTAGTTTTGGTCTGGTGAGGCCTTTCCTATTGAAGGTCCTTTCCTATCAACACGATAATGCTCCCCTGCACATCGCTAGGGCCATTAAGATATGGTTTTCCCAGTTTGGTGCGGACAAACCTGACTGGCCTCCACAGAGCCTACTGACCTTAAATCCATCACCCAAGCACCTTTGGTATGAGCTGGAACGCCGATTGCGAGTCAGAGGTTATCACCCGACATCGGTGGGCCACCTCAGTAATGCTCTTGTGGCTGAATGGGAGCAAAATCCCTTCAGTCAGGTTCCAAAGTCTTGTGGAAAGCCTTCCCAGTAGAGTGGAAGGTGCAGGACATCGATGCCCGCCGTTTTGAAATAAGATGGTCGGTTATCTCATATAGGTGTGACGTTCTGCTGTCAAAGGGGACACAAAGTGTGTCAGGTGAACCTGGCTTTGGCTTGAAACGACAATGATAAGCCCAAAAACTCAATCACACTGATAGTGCTTCTATACTGAGCTCACCGACGCACAGACACACACACACACACACACTGTTCCTCTGCCGTTCTCTGTTACACTCAACTCCCTGTGCTACCAGTCAAATAATTCCACTCTGATTATACAGGACCAACAGTTTTTAAAGGAGCAAAAATGTGGTGAAATTATTTTTATTATTACTCATAATTGGATGTGGAATGAATGAGTCTTGGAAATGCGATGTCCAGAAAAGCATCCCTTGCCGCATTCTCTCTTCCGCATCCCTCGCTCAGTCTCTTCCACCATCCCTCTCCCCCCCTCTCTCTGTCTCTCTCTCACACACCCACCCACTGACGCTCCCCCTCACACTTCCTCCTCCGAGCATTAGATGAGTGCGGTGGTCTAATTACTTTCTTCAGGGAGAGAATTAGTATGAGCTGTCCTGAGTGCTCCGGTCTAATGCATAAAGAACAGGCAGTAAGGGCCGGAAGTGGGGACCGGGGAATCGCAGACAATTTCTCCATTAGCCAGTCACTCACACTTTCGAGGGGGTGTTGGTGACCAAAACCTGCATCAAGTGGTCATACTTTACGAGGTGAACAGTCACAATTTGCATGATATTGGACCTACCAAATTTTGCATGTCAGTGGTCATGTTTAGCGGGTGACTTGCAGCACCAAAACCTGCTTGCCTGATGGTCATATTCAATGTTTCACAGCTGTAGGCTGACTTGCCTAAATCTGCATGCAGCACTACCTTCAGCTCCAGTAGCTACAGTGCATGTGACTGAATAAGTTCCAAGAGATAAACCAAAATATGTAGTTTACCCGCGCCTTCAACAATAACCCGTATGTCCTTTGCAAAAATGACTGATCCTACCACCTTTATGGATAAGGTCTGCTTAAGTTGATGTGTGACCATAGTCACGGAAATGTCAAATCACTGTCCGGTTTTTCTTTGCTTTTTCATGATGTTGTATCTTTAATTATAATGCTTTATAATGTCTTGTCCGTCTTTATTTACTCTTTCTTTTCCTAAGAGATATCAATGTATTGGCCGATTCTTTATAGATATACAGTTAGTAAGTTATATTGAAAAGGGAATGTAATGGGGTTGTGGTTTATTACATTTCCGACAATGTATTCAACAAACTAGCTAGCAACTTATCGTGGAGACACCGCTCGACTTCGCACCACCTGCTGTGACGCGCACTCTGCTACATGTGCTGCAGACAGTGCTGAGAGCATTGTAAAGAATGGCGTCGGAGCGAGCTCTGCTGGACAAACTATGTGGTGACACACAGTTCTAAAAAAAAACAAAAAACTTTCATATGGGCAAATATTGGACAACATATACGCCAATACATATATATCTGTGATAGGCCAATATTGGCTGATTAAAAACGGCTGACTGATACACGTTTTGGCTTGTGGCCTCATCAGAGTCATAAACCCTCCAAAATGCATTGGTCACACAAACTTCCTCTTTGTACTACAAGTGTTGCTGAAGTTTTGACTTCTTCAGGCCATTTCCTTTCTCTCTGCGCCATGGGAGGGGGGTGAAGTTGGGCCTGAAAACCCTACTCTGTCCCTCTCTTTTCTCCCCCTTTACAGCGCTTGGTAAACGTTTCGAAAGAGCTTCACTCCTGACCAACTCTTTCTGTGCAGGATTTTTGTCAGTATTATTGATCGGCCACACATGATCACAAATAGAGACTCGGCACACGTGTTTAGTATCTTTTTCCTCCGAGGAATTATAAGCATAACAAAATGCACATTTTCCATCTGCTCCTCTATCAGCGGTCACTGACTCGCACATTGAAACTCTAACTGCATGTCACACACAGAGCCTAACCAACAAGTTATATTCATGTTCAACAGCCCGAAACGCACTGCAGTAGTATGAGCTGTATAACCTTAAAAGCAAATCCTCTGCTGCCGATACTTTACACCTGCGGTTTCAGTGCAAAATCATCCACAGCTTTCATAAAGTCCAGGGCTCTGACCAGATCGTCGGAGGTCGCTATCAGTCATTCCGGGTCGTTTTCTTCCGCACGCCTGCGCGTCCGCCTCACTGGTGACTTCGCTCTGAAACCCGTCAGTAGTTCAAACCCATTACTATGGGACTTAATAATCTTAAAACATCAGTTTGCCTCAGCGTCATGACAATACCTCACACAATAGGTTTCTCGAATTCATAACTTGAGTAGGTTGACTCTTGACTCTTTCCTCCTGTTTTAGCTGTAACTTCAGCACAGGAATCTATGTGTTTGAGAATGTATTATTATTTTTTAATGGTCATCATCTCCTTTACCGCCGCCCGCAAATGCCACCGTGAACTGTGGACAAATATTATTGTTTTTTTTTTTTCTCCACTCAACACAAGCAAACAAACCTTTTTCATTATTTTGTGTGTTGTCTTGAAAGTTCAGCTCAAGTGCACATACAAAGTTGTGGTTGCCAAAGTTGAAAATCTAACGTCATAACGTAATAAACATAAACATAAACATAACTTTTACTCTTGGATTTATCTTTCTTTCCAGTGCCACCTACTCATATATGTCAGTTCCCATAATAGATTTAGTGTCCCAGCCTGATGCCGTGTGTGTGTGTGTGTGTGTGAGATATCATATCTGTATGAGTGTGGGACATACAGGCTGACCGCGGTGGGTGAGCAGCAGCAAGGACACTGTTAGTCCAAAGCGTATAGAGCTGTTTGTTTTTAATAACAGGCCAGAGGTACCGGGGGGGAAGAGGCAAGACGGGACGATAGTTAACCACAGTATACAGAAAGTCCTGCCTCCATCACGCTGGACCTCGGGCTTTAAAGCTGGACCCACCAATATAGTGACTCATGACAATAGTGTTTGCCATTAAGGTCATGTTTGGATAGAAAGTAGACAGTGTTAGGCAGCATCAAAGGGCTTTTTTTTCTGGATGTCATGATTCTACAGATTATATCCTGAGGAGGCATTTGGCCTTTGACATTTTTTAATCGTAATGGATTCACTGTCTGCCATCTGTCCTGTTAATTTCCACTGCCTGATGTTGAGCGAGTGTCCAGTCGGACGATGAAGCGAGCCCCTGTGAATTCCAGGAGCATCAGAGGAATGAATTACGCATCGTGACCGGTCGAACCGAAAAAAGTGGGCGGGATAGACATTGGTTTTCCAGGATACTCACTCACTTCATGGCCGCGAGTTGCACTTTGGGAAGGCCGTCAACGCAACTGATTCATACATTTTCTTTGCTGACACCGATTCTGGTACCTTAACCGAGGGTGTCCACTGATGCAGGGTACCAATCTGACATACTATACATTGAGTTCAAAATTTTGACTCCTGAGTGACACATGTGGCCAGTATAGCAGAAAAACCTGCAAGGTAAAAATGTACTTAGTCTGCTTTAGGGTAATTTTGTATGCACAAATACACCCACAGTAGCTTATTAGCCTCAATGGGGAAGTGAATGAGACGGTGCCAGTCAAAACCACCTAATGTAGATGCCACGGATTTTGTTCCTTTTTTCCAGTGCCAGTCTGGTGTTTGCTACGTATGTTATGAATCAAAACTTAACTGTGAAATTGAAAGCACCACACGAAGAGCAGTGACTCAACATTTTGTCACCAAAACACTTGACTCACCGGTGTTTGTCCTGTGGTACAAATCAGCGAAGTCTGTCAAGGTCTGCAATCCTGAGGGTATTGTGTGCACACATTGTACTACATCAGGATACATGATTTCTGGATATTGACGTCCTTGGATTTTAAAGGGTTGCTTGTTGCTGCTATTTGAAGCTGCTAACAAGAGGGACTGCCTCATGCAGGTCCAAAAAAAAATGGGCCTGCAGATAAGAGAGGAGAAAATGCTTCTGTTTTGTGACCACTGAGTGTGCACGCCTGTTATATGCGTACAGTTTTTACGTATGTGTGCATATTTGTGCACCTGTGGCTCCGTGTTGTTTGGTTGTTGTCGAGCAGAGCCTCGGTCTAATTGAGCAGACATCAGACTTTGATTAATATTGTTGATGAGTGCCGCCTGCAGGGGTGAAGACACAGAGAGGAAGAACTGTCAGACGAACACCCAGGTAACATCCTTCATTTCCCCCGCCTCCTCGCTGGCTCTCTGCTTCTCTGTACTCACAGGAAAGGATTCAGTGCCCCACTGGTTCAATGTTGATTACACCATTGTCTGCTTAGGCTGCCGAGTCTGCTCCAAGTCTGCCGCCGCTTAATATAGAATTTTTTCCTTGTGAGGGATCTCGGAGAAGACAGTTTTGCTGCTAGGTTTAAAGTATAAATGTAATGGTGGGGAAAATGTCCCGGCAAGCGTTAGAGGGAAAGTGGTATGGGAAAGGTGGTCGGCCCCTATCATCAAAACAAACAAGGGGCAAAATGCGAACAGTATGATTTTAATAGAACGGAAGGAGAGACATCTTCATTTCCCGAGGACAGTCCCTGGAGCTGGCACCGTGTCCGGAAATGTCCGCAGAGATCATCGTTTCTGGAGGACAAAACTATTACCAAGGAACTCTGACTGGTCATTTTTACTCCGTCCTGTGTGAACGTTGCCTTTGTCCATAAAGGATGAATATGTCAGCCTAATATCATAATTTAATGACTGATGTAATGACACTGCAAGTATGCAGTTATTTTATGCATTGTTTTATTATTAACTCGGTCATTTATCTTCATGCCCGTTTATTGTTATTCATTGATCCTACCAAGAAGAGTTCACGTGAAGGGAGAGAAACTCCCTGTACAGGTTCCCAGTCCACTACAGACCTGCTGAACTCAATCACAAGCCCAGTGAGTTTGCAGTTCATCTGATTTGCATGGTTTTTGAATAGTGACCAAACATAACAAGCAATTCCGTTTTCATTCGTTTTTTTTTTCTTTTCATTTTTTTCTTTAAATATGTGTCATGTAAACACGTCGATCAGGATAAACCAGCCCATTGGGAATGAATCTTCTTTCCTTCTAGTGGATGGTTTAAAATTCGTAATTTTGATTACTTATTTCGACAATCTTTTCGGTGCCTACTTATCCACTTAAGTCAGAGATTTTCCCTCGGTAAAACGCATCACTCTGTCTTCCACTATTAAAGATTTCGGAGCATATTCTACCGCCTTTCCGAACGGTACATGAACAAATGTTACTGTTTATGCAGAAAGCCCCTTGAGATGCTTCATTTTGTTTTCAAGAGGCTTCTGAGAAAACGTGTTTTACAAATGATCATTTACCGCAGATTGTGCATGTACAAGAATTCAATAACCGTTGTTGGTAAATCTGTGATGTTTAGTTGTGTTTGGGAAACAAATCAAAAACCGGCTTCTGTATTGTAGCGGCAGTAGCAGTATAACCCGTGTCACATTCTAAAATGTTGTGTTTCAGCATAAAAACACAGCAGTAAACAGATATAATCAAGTGCAGAACACAAGTTTTGGTGACTTCCTCCTCCTTACTCCTTCCTCCTCATGTTTTTTATGTACACATTCGAGTACCTTGATTTTTTTTTTAAGATATTTTGAGAAAGTTGAGCTGCTCATCTTTTGCACTAATAATTCAAAAAGAGGGTGTCATGTTCATCCCAGTCACAGAATGGTGCAGTGACTTCAACGTGGCAGCAGACTGTAATATTATCTAACTGGAGGTTCTATCTGGATATTCCTGTTTATTGGCGTGGTAGATATTTAATTATAACTGGCAATCAGATATTTTAACTGCCTTATCATGTCCATAATAACAGTTGTTATGGTTATATTTAATGTTGATCATTGCCATTCTCAGAGTCATGCTGCTATAATAACGTTATTAATTGTAATTCCTTTTAATATGACACTGAGGGCCTGTCTTTAGAAAGTGATTCCAGAGGGACTTCACTACGCTCTGTGTGTGAACATGTATGATGATTTATGCATGTATTTGTGAGTGTGTGTGTGTGTGTGTGTGTGTGTGTGTGTGTGTGTGTGTGTGTGAGACTGTGTGCGCATTAATGCATGTGTGTGTGTGTGTATCACAGCTATCGTCACCAGCCTTGCGTGTGTGTGTGTGTGTGTGTGTGTGTGTGTGTGTGCGTGCGTGTGCAGTGTGCGTGCCGTGCTACTTTATTTTATAATAATTGGCATTTAATATTCTTAAAAACCTGTTCTTCTCCACAAACCAGGAAGAGGAGAGAAGAGAGAGAATATAACAGTATAATTAATTGTCAGTGGATATTAACATTATCTGCTCCCCTGATTTCTTTCTTATGTTTTTTATTTTCATTAAATTAAATTTGGCAATATAGAATGATAGCCTAATTAAGCAAATATTGGCCCACAGATCTTGGAATGCCGGCGTTTTTGACACCCAATAAAAACATTATTAAAGGGGTGATTCCTGTTGAAATAAGGTAAACACCGAGCTGTGTCACTTCGCTCTCAGAACGCATATGAGCGAGTACAGAGGGATCAGGGGGAAGAGGAGAGAATGGCGGCGATGAAGGGACGAGGAGGAGACAGATTTTGTTGACAGACAGATAAAAGGAAGGGAGAGCAGTCATGATGAGGACAGCTGAAGAGGGAAGAAAGGTCACAGACGGACGAGGAAAGGACAGAATGCAAAGAAAAACGCGGAGCCGGGGCGGTAATAACTTGATGATGACAGACTGTGGTGGATAACAGTGATTGGAGGGAAGAAGGGATGGATACCAGGTTGCATCGGAGAAGAGAGGCAGAAAAATAAGCGGAAGGAGGGGAAAGGAAGGGAAGGGAGTGTAGGAGGACGGAGGTGTGAGAAGGACGTGACGGAAGCGGGGGAAGAAAGGGAGGACCCCAACGCATGTGAGATGAAGAGGATTAAGGGATTGCTCACATCAAGGAGTGGAAGAAAGATGTGTGGGGGAAGAAGAATGAGTGATTGAAGATGGGAGGAGGCAAAAGAGGAAGCAACGGTGGCGCAGGAAGAGGAAGAGGCCTGCTAAACCTAGATAGCAGGCGGGGATGGCAGCAGAAAACCTAGAGTGAAGTCTTGAGGACTTTAGGATATCTCAGGTTTAATTCCCCCTATAGGCGCCTTATAGAGTGCCTCCCCCCCCCCCGGAGCGACCAATCGCACCGACATTAGGTGAGGAGATTCACATAGGTTTGAGCTCAGATGCCAGGCCAGTGGATCATGCTTGGCTAGCTCCCTCTCTGACAGAACTATATGGGAGGATGGCAACAACGTCAAGCCAATTAGAGGAACTCTGAGCCAGTTTTTAGCGGGAGATAAAGCTGAGCTCTGCCTCTGCTGGCAGATTGGGTGATGGATCACAGACGAGGCGCACACACACACACACACACACACACTCATGCACACACATGACACCCGACGTGAAGCGAGAGGGCTAGTGAGTTTCCATCTGGACAGTCCGCGGCTATCTTTCTTCTTCTTCTTCTTCTCTCGCTTCATCTTTTTGCCTCCGTGCAAACAGGGATGTCCTCTTTCTCTGTCCAAATTTGGCTGGAGCTTGGCTTCGCTCCCCATTTAATAAAACCAAAGCTATGCAGGGATAGAGAGGGGAACTGCAGGACGGATGGATGGGTAGGTGGGTGGTTTGGTGTGCAATACATCAGCGGGATTTAATATGTGGTCTTCCTCTCATATCCTTGCTTGTTTTAATATGAATAGCTACTTGTGGAGGGGAATGAATTCATAGCTGCACGCGGAGCACTCCCGGCATTATTGGCTGCAGCGTTGAGTGGCAGCCTCCATATGTGCCAGAGCAGCTTTGCAGAGGATATAATGATAAACCCCTGTGAGAGGTGGCAAATAAAAACAACAGGGATAAAAGTACATCATATCATAACCTGGTTCTCTGGAAAATTACCCTCCCCACCCCCACCCTCTTAGAGCCTTTTTGCATTCTCCCCAATTATTCTGCCCTCGCCTCTTCCTCTTCCTCATCCTCGTCCTTCTCCTCTTGCTTATTTTTTTTAGTTCTTTTTCTTTTTCTTCACATTAACAAGCACACATTTTCATCATTGTCAACCCTCTGAAGATCCATCTCCATCCCAAGGGGGAGTTTGAGCGGCACGATGCTTTCATCTGCCCTCCTTTCCCCGTCCTCTCCTATTTGTTCCTGTCTTCTGTCTCCTCCTCGACAGGTGTCATTCACCCTTTATGTCCCTCTGTCAGGGCTGCCAGCTACAAAAAGCAACATGTAGCAACTGCCTTAACTGCCTCTCCAATGTAAATTAAATTATATTTTTAAGTCGCTTTCAGAGCCCAAATATATCATTCCCTCCTGGGTTTTTAATGTTGCTTTAAAGAGACTTGCTTCTGCTCCAGCTGTGCTTGCTGTGGCGCAAATCAGCTAAACACAAGCACCAAGTGCAATTTGAAAAAATATATTCAGGTTTGTTCCTGTAATGTAACCCATTCAATTATTTTCTCTCACTCCTCTAGAGGATTCCTCAGATCAAATTTCCCAGACTTCCCCCGGTCTGGCGGACAACAACTTCATAATGCTCCGGGAAATAACACGACCAGTGGTAACCTCGTGTGCCTCGGGTCCAGATTTGATTTTCAAGGTTTCATCACAGAGACTGAGAAGGGAGTTCATTTTGGAAGTCAGTTTTTCAGAGAGTCAGTTGATACTTGATACTGTTACGTGTATCTTTAAAATTTAGCATCATTTTATCTTTTTGTCATCAGTGTTCATCCCTGGTTCACAGACATTTTATGATTCTTAACGAGAGTAACAACAAAAATTGAAATATGTTTGATGCAGGGATTCAGCCACAGCTTTGAGTTCAACGAACCGTCCTTACGTTCCCCACAGAACAGAAAAGTGGCAGGGTTGCAACAGTAATAGCACCGTGGAACGGGAGCTATGAAGCTAGCACCCAGCTAGCTCGCTAGCAAGCTCGCACCCTTGCCAGCCTCAAACAAAGCGCATTTCAGAACACGCAACATCTGCTCACTCGTCTCGGGCTCAACCATTCTGTCAATGGCACATTTCATCAGCTTTAGCTAATAAATGTTTTTTTATAGGACAAATACAATATAAAGCTCTTTCCTCTATGCTTTCCCCCAATCTGTTTTTTATTTTTCTGCCATCGGGCACGGAGGATTACAGGATAGCACTACGGCAGGCAGTAAACTTTTACAGACTGAGTCTTGTTGCACTGCCGCCCTGAGCCGATGCATCAGCCTGATGCGTCGACTGGATATCCTGATTCAGGTACAGCCCTACTTGCTTACTTGGCTATTTGTGATCCACCATGGATGGTTTCGTTGATGCAGAAACATGACTCTGCATAAGTTTTAATACGTAAACAAACAAGAGATTGGTGAGTCTTCCTTTAGACTCTAGTCTACATGGTTTAAGGGTTTACATTTTTATTTATTTTCCAGATAAGCACCGTATTAAACAGCATTAGCCCTATAAAGGGCAGTTTGCTACCTTTGCTGCTGGCAGGCCGGGGTCATTTGCGTGTCAAAGCTCACTAAATTTGAACTTCATGTTGAGGTTCGGCATAGATTGACTTCGCCTTCACCGTGAATGTCTTAATAGAGCAGCATACAGAATGGCAGAACTATGGACAGGACACCTTGAAATACCGACAAAGTAAATTACTACTCTTTGTATTTTTACATTTTAAAATTCCTATCTCATTGTAAAGTCTATAGGATGACTTTCATTGGAATCAGTAGGCACCGTCTTGGAATCCCGTTCTCTTGATACATTAATTCTGTCCGTGAGGGAATCCTTCTTTTTATTCAAATTAATTCAGTTTGGTGCAGAATTTAGCTGCTGTAAATGCTGGTGTGGCCCTCGAAGTCAAGTGTCTGTGCAAAGCAGTCACTGCAAGAGTTGCTGAGCGAAAATGAAAAATAACAAGCCAAGGGATGGATTGTTTTTGTTTACTGTTTGTGATTGGCTTGAGATGCTTTAATAATGTAAGAAAAGGAGCGGTGAACCTGGGGGCAATGCATTTTACATCTCCTCATGCTTTAATTAAAGCAGTGACTTCGGTGGGACGCACGAAAGAGGGTTCATATCTGCACAACCACGCAAAACACACACACACACACACACACACACACATCGGCGCACACACACCTTTGACAGCATAATAATTGAGCCTACATCTCGTGAATCTGGGTCACAGGAACACAGGATACGCATCCTTTGATGTGTCATTAGGCTTCTCGATTTCCTCGAATGCAGTGCTATTCAGGAAGGAAATTTCAGGTTGGCCAAGTCACACCAGGAGAATAATTTGGCATCGGTGAATGGTTATTGGTTGTCACAGGATTCGCGTTTTATCCACGTCTCCCCAAGTGCCTGTGCCGCTGTATAGTTTTAAATCTGTATTCATTAAGACATGCTAACAAGTGGTTTTGCTCTTTTATTCTAGCCATCTCTTCCCCTCATCCAGTTTAATCAGCAACATTTTAACCTTCGCCATCAAGGTACTGATTATATAAGACGTACACACTCCAACACACACGCATACAATATAGCGGATTCCTCTCATAGCAGATGCCTCTAATCCCTGCTCCTTTCTTCCTGTTGTAATCAGACATCTTTATTCATAATTGAAGTGGCGATAGCGGAAAAAGATGAAGAAATGGAGACAAAGTCCGGCGGGTTTCGTCGTTACTGAGTCCTGAGGAAAGGACTCGATGCGTTTGTCTGTGTGTGTGCGTGTTTCCTAAGCCGCAGACAGAAGGGAGGTACCAAGACGCGGCCTCATCAAATGCCAGATGAACACTTCAAAAATACTTTAACTTCCTGCTCTAAGCTTGCGGTCTCATCCTTGAACAGTCAAACATGCCCGTGAAAATTTTTGTTATGATGATGAGGGGAGGCCAGGATCAGAAATGAATTGATATTATTCTGGAATCAATTGTGTAAACACTCATAATTGCCAATTTAATTGCTAACAGAAGAGGAGACATTTAAAAAAAACCATTAACTCAAGTGCCTGAATTATTTCGACTTTGCCCTGTCGCATCAAATTACTTTAATGACTTATTTTTGGTGGGAATCTATTTTTTTTTTTTGTATTAAATTGTGCCATCTCCCTATTTAATGTCATTTATATGATGATTTGGGTTTTATTAGTGGGAATGAATGAATCTATTAGCAGGGTAGGAGGGCCCATCAGTGGAAAGCTAGCCTGCCTGCAGCTGCCTGGTGAGGCTTCACAAGATGATACGTCTCCAACTATGGCGCGTTGGGTTGGCACATACAAACACACACACACACACACACACACACACACAGACACAGACAGACACACAGACACAGACAGACACACACAGACAGACAGACAGGCACCTCATCAGAGATAGAGTCAGAACAAGATACT
The DNA here is from genome assembly GCF_016859285.1 of Xiphias gladius. NCBI lineage: Eukaryota > Metazoa > Chordata > Actinopteri > Istiophoriformes > Xiphiidae > Xiphias > Xiphias gladius. Next base: position 3,535,936 of record NC_053401.1, on the reverse strand, counting down.
GTTGCTGCTTTATCCCTGTTTCTGGCTGCTTCTCAGCCAATGATGGCAACTTAACCACCCACTGTATCTGCGGCTGAGGTAACACCGGAAAGCAATAATGCTGATATCCAAGGTTAAAGGTGCCAGATTTTGACAGGCTATGTCATCATTATCAGCCTGTTTCTGTGTGTGTGTGGGGAAGAGACACACGGGGGGCTCAAGGTATTTTCTTTTACAAATCCTTGGCTGAGACGCAGCAGGCATAGAATGCTTGAAACTCCCTGTGTGATATAGGGTGTTAGCTTTAGGTTTTCATCTAAATCTGCCTAAAGGGCAGAAATACTCCATGAATTTAGCTGTAAGTCAAACCCTGCCACCCTAATATAGCCAGGGGAAACAACAGCCCCTGCCATAATCAGGCGCCGGCACGATAAGCCCCCGGAATCTAAAATGCATTTCACCCCTCTCCTCCTCTGCCACGAGATTCATTTCACAAATGCAACTCTAAAAAGAGAAAAGGGCTGCTCAGAAGAAGAAGAAAAAAAAGCCTCCATCACTCTGAGGCTCTATCAAATCCATCTGCCGAGGTGTATTATTTGAGACATACTCCTTATCCTCTCTTTTCAAGTGCGCCTCTTTGCATTTTTTTTTTTTTTTTTTTTTTAGCATGACCAGGTTGTCAAAGGATCAAAGCGCTGGCGGAGCAGCAAACCGGTGACTGTTTAACATCTTAACTGGGAGGGAAAAGGATATCTAGCCCGGCGTAGGGCTCGTCTGGCAAGGCAGAATGGGATGGGCGGTGTGAGGAGAGGGGAGAGGCGGTGATGTCGGAGACCTGAAAGCCAGTTTGAGCTACCGTGGACGTACAGGTGCTACGCGGAATATGGTCGTCTCGATTAACACGTAAATGATCAGCAGTACTGTTTAATTAAAAAAAGACCATCGTTAAGAAGACCGAGGGTTTCTCCCATCCTCTGCAGAGCATTTGATATTGTTGTCAACAGGTTTGTATGTGTTGCGGCCTGCAGCAACATAGCAACATGAAAAGAAAGGGAAGAGAAGTAGACTTTCCTTTTCCCTGTAATTTATGGAAAATATTACAGGCAAAAATTGGTGCACATAGCACCTTTGTCAGCAGTCTGTGATAGAAGCATGAATCTTCTAACATAGCAAAGTGTATTCGTGATGGAAAAAAAACCACCCACCAAAAAATGCTTAGCCACAATGAGGTAGCTTGGATTTCGAGGACTATTTTGGGATGAAGATGACACGATACGATGTCGACACATTTCTGGCCCAGCAACGCTGACGAATGAATGGTAATAGAAAATTTCACTGCTGACTAAAGAAATGAACAGCAAATGAAAACTTTTTGCATCCGTCCTATAGAATCAAAGCGCAAATGATTCTTGCTCTGACAGTCGGCAGTTATACTGGAAGAAATGAATTCAGAGCGGGACTAATATGAGAACGACAGGTAAACACATCACAAAATAACTTCCTGAGAAGAGCTGAACATAAAACACACACAACATCCGACTGTAAGAAGATCTGGGCGGCTGTTTTCGTTTAGATCCAGGTATAAAGAGATTTTCCTCATGAAAATAACCTCTGATCCCTCCGAACACGTATTCAGATTTTCCCCCTGTCCATCAATCTCCCTCTCTGCCTCATGTTCTCCTCCCTTCTGTCTCGAAATCCCTTTTTTCTCCCCCACCCTGCGTCTTTGTGTTTCCACATCTGTGTCTTTCTTTATCTTCCCCCTTTAAAAAGGGCCGATTCCTCCTCCTTTGTTAATGTGACAAATCTACTCTAATGACTCTGCAGTGGCTCCAGGCGTCGCACACTGAAAAAACGAACCCCCTTTTCTTCAGACCCTTCAGTCACTCCCGCACGTTATTCCGCCCTCTCCATAGTCTTTGTAAGTCTATCTGAAATTATGTGACAAACTCGTCCTCTGAAAAACAAAATGAAAAGATTGCCTTGGTCTCATTCATTCCCTCCCCGCCGGCACCTCCCTTCGCCACCGCCGCCCTGACTACGGTGACAGACTTTGTGCATCACAGGCTGTAGTCGTGTTGATGTTTCTGTCATAAAACAAGCATACGACTCAAGCTATTGTGACACTCATGTCTGACACTTGAAACTCTTCGAGAAGCTCATCCTACTCTAGTCAGAGCTCTCTTATAGGTACTCCTTTTTTTTTTTTTTTTTTTTGCTTTTTGGCTCTTACATTTTGCACTGCGCCAGAAGGTTATATTGAGTTTAGTCCTATGACTCTGAGGTGGCCGCACACTCCCGTTCTCTGTCAGCTCACTCCCACAACCTCTCCGTTTCTACATGGCAAGATACGCATCACTGCCATAGCAACAATAGCCTCCCTCAGCCCACGGAAAGAGGAGAAGGGAAGGGAAGGGAAGGGAAGGGAAGATCTTGGCTGCGATCTAAGTTAGTCAACATCTCAGACCGAGTGAGAGACACTGTAGAAGTGCATTTGGGGTCTGTCTTTCCCTCTGCCATCAGTCAGAGCATGGATGTGGCTACATAATGAAATGTTTTAACCTCAGATCAAGCGAGGAGAGAGAGGAAAAAACAGGAGAAAGAGGGAAGATCTCCTTCCTTCCTTTAGTTTCCTCCTGTCAGGGGTGGTGGTGCATTGCATTTGATGCCTGCGATAAGACTGTGTGGCTAATGAGGAAGGCGCAAGGCACACTCATTAAACTGTGTGTATATGTGTGTGTCTGTGTGTGTGAGGGAGGGAGAGAGAGAGAGAGAGAGTGTGTGTGTGTGTGTGTGTGTGTGAACAAACTGCAAGTGAGAAAGGGGAGAAACTCATTAGAATTCTCCCATCCTCAAAGGCCAAGTAAGTGAGGAGAATGGAGCCGTGGCCAAGCAGCCTGTTGCGCCCTTTGTCAGCGTGGAAACATGAAACAAACACACACACACACACACACACATCTATAAATACCTGTATAAAGTGTGGTTCAGCTGATTTTTTGATTTTTTTTCGCATTAAAACTTCCAATAGCATATATCTTTTTTTGTGTCGATAGTTTACAGTTAACAGACCATTTATCGTATTCATGTCATTCCCAAAAAAAAAAAACTGTTGCTAAAAATTTCCTAGTAGGACACTTAGTGTGTCGGGGGAAGAAGGCTAAAGACACAGCACTGTGTGACATCACATCTCATTAAAACTCCCCATTCAAGCCAACCAGCATCTTCTAGAACAAAGTCTCTTGTTAGAATAAATTCTGCTTAGAACAAACAGTTCGGTTTTGGTTCTTGTGCCTGTTTGCCGTCCTAATTGGCATCGGTTTTATTTGGTACCATTTTAGCACAACAAGAACTGCAGTCAGGAGGAAAACAGACTACCTCTGTGAGAAATACGGCTTTCTCCAGCCTGGTCTCACACCTACAGATCATGTCTTGTGAATTTATCAAGTTTTGATATCGATTTGATACTGTGGTTAGAGAGCAGTTAGGTGTTAGGGGCCGCCAACAACGAGCTGGGCAATAGCTGGATCCTCAAGTCAGGTTTTTAGGTTTGTCATAGCTGTCACTCTGAATACAAACAGATGCGGATATGATGCATCTACGGGCAGTGTTGGGCTTTAACGTGTAAGTAGTAGTTTGGGGGATTGCAGTTTAAAATGCGGTGATTGCAATACAGCTTCCGCTCGCAGTAACGCGCCGTTACTTGGGCATTCGGGAGTCGGGGTGTTCGCTGCTTACCACGAGTTTGATGAATGGTTACCATCAGTTTGGCCTCTCTGCGTTCAGTGGAGACACTGGAGCAGAACACGGTAGCTTGCCGCAGGGGATGAAGGTGTAGGGAAGAGGTTAGCCTCTACCAGAGGGGGAGAGACGTCGCTTCCTGATAACGGGGAATGGGGGATCCAGGTGAGCCCTCTTAGTGTGTCGTGTGGTCTTAGCTCGTCTGCTGCCATTAGCCACGCGCAAGGCTACGCCGAGGAATCGCCTAGTCTTGTTCAGAGTGTGGGTGTGTGTGAATCCGGTACTGTGAGGAAGGGACTTCTGGAGAGCTGTGAGCACCAACCCGGGCTCAGCTGGCTGCTTGATGGTCAGTAAATCCCTCCAGATTGTAGGGCTGCTTTGTTTCACTGCATTGTCTCGTTTTCTGTTTCTAAATGTGTTAAATACAAAAGATGCGACCTGAATGTTTGTGTGTGTGTGGGGGTGTGTGGGTGTGTGGGTGTGTGGAAGCTTTGGAGATGTTTAAAGGGACCTTTGACGGAATAGAGCTGGGTAGCCATGGTAATGTAACGCATTACTTTTGCTGCTAAGTAATTAGTGAAGTAATGGGATTGCTTTTTAACAGGTGACGTGTCCGAGACCCTCAGTATCTTTACTGGAGATCTTTACTCAGAAATCAAACTGATTGTGATCTTCTCAACCGCCTTGGTTCAGTATCTGTGGAAACACAGCTGAAGACTTTTCATAAACACAGAATTGTGGTACAATCAGTTTGATAGTAAACTGTTTTGATAGAAGTAATTTCTAGTAAAGTGAAATTTCGTAGAATGTTTGTGATTATAGCCGGTACCGTAGACTTTTTAGCTTCACCGGCAATGTTGCTAGTTAATGAGCTACTCGGCTCACTAACAAATAAATTCTAAATCTTTTAGCCAAGCTATCCCGCAGGGCTTTGGGGTCGCAGTTTACGCTTCACTTCAGATGAACTTTACAAAACAGAACGCTAACAGTGCAACTGTTTCCTCAGAGGTCGACAGTATCGGCTGTCGGTTTTCTGCGGGTCAGCAGTGCAAAATCCTGCGTGAAATCGCTCCGAAGTTGAACTCACTGCAAAACCTGCCGCGACCCAATCCCCCCGACCGTGACAATTTTACTGGCATCAGCTAAGTTTGACACATACGAATCGCAATCCTAACAGTGAAATAAAGTGAAATTGAAATCACCAAATTAGGGATGCTGGTGTGACCAGGCCCCGGCCCGAACGCCCACCTCCCTATCACTCGTGTCATTGAGCAGATGAACAATTCCCCGTGCTTTTTCCCCCATTCCTCTCCCAGTGTCGCAGATGTCGTTTAATTAAATGTGGCTTCTCCGTGTCGTGGATCCCGGTTCCAAAACACGGTGTGTTGTTCAAAGCTTCTTCTCCAGCTGCTGTAATGAGCAGAGCTGATTCCACTGAGAGCTGCACTTCTTCTCTTCCTGGTGACTCCACCGCCGTCTACCACTGAACTCTCTCCCACTCCGCCCAGCACTTCAGAGCCCAACACAAAGTAAATAGTCTTTGAGGTTTTATGCCTTGGGGGGGCTTTTGTAAGTTACTATGCGTATGTATTTGTGTGTGTGTGTGTGTGTGTGTGTGCAGTGGAGGAGAGATTATGGAGTGTTGCATATATGTAGACTATTCACTGATCTGCAACAACATTTTAACCGGTAACTGGTTTTAATGTTGTGGCTGAGTGGTGCATATATACAGTATACATTTTTATATGTGTATATATCTATATAGAGACATAGATATTCATTGAGACACAGAGTTCATGTTCTTCAGTGAGGCAACAGTTGGCATCATGTCTTCAGCAGTGGATGCGGACATGTTGTGTTTGTATTTGTTATAATGGAGAACATGTCTATAATCAGTATCCTATTTAATAGCAGGGATTATGCCTTACAGACAGATTACTCCAACAAAGACTTCTAGCGCTGCCTTGGTAAACCTTCAAAGTGCCAGCGCGCTGCACACTCCAGCCTCTGAGCTTGTGGAGCTAATTTGAAAAGAGGGATTGTTCTCACAATCGTAATATATATATTCTTTTTTTTTTTGTTAAAAAGAAAAAGCCGCTTTGTGAAAAAGCAGCACGTTCCTAAAACACAATATCTGTCTGGTTCTGGTAGTCAGTGGGTGAGCTCCGAGATTACATCCTAGCAGACGTCTCATATTTCAGCTACCAAGAATTTTCTACTTTTCGAGATTTTTCAAGGTTCAGTGATCGCTAAGATATGATGAGAGGGGGGGGTGAAGAGGGTGGTGGGGAGGGAGAGAGTGGTAGAAATTCGCCTCAGTTCAAGTTTGTGTCTGAGCCGAAGTCAAACAGTTACATTTGGGAACCGTGGTAAGAAGAGACATTGTTTACTCTGCAGCAAAGCAAAGCTCAGCGGGTCGTGCCAACAGGCGTCGCGGAGCATTGTGGGAGGCTTTTTCTGGAGCGGGGTGTCGTCATCAGTTGGTACATCGCACCCATCCGTGTGAAATATTAATGAAGCCGAAATAAATTTTTAACGCACATTCTCTTCATCATCCTCCCACCTATCTCTGTGTGAGACAATGTGCCAGCGACATACAGTGTAGCACAAATTCAGAGCCAGATACATACATACACACACACACACACACACACACACACACACACACACACACACACACACACACACACAAGCTTCAAGAAGCACGTCAGCCTTCCACCTTCAGAGGCTTTATTAAAGGAATAATCATCAAAGAGGAGAGGCAAAAAGTACTGTTGCATGCTTATAACAAAGCAATCACAGGCAGTCGATGACAGAGCTGTTGATAGCGGCGGCAGCGGTCAGCTGGTGCTCTGCTTTTGAGTGTGTGTGTGTGTGTTTGTGTGATGTTGTAAACTCAACGTGGGATGCAAGGTGCTCTCACACACTCACGGTGTGGTTTGATTCTCCCCATCGAGCAGGGTGACCTGGCATTTCGGTGACTTTTAGAGGTGTTTCCATGCTGACATATTGCTCTCTCATTTTCCCAGAGTGCCCGCCACCACCCCCCCACACACACACACACACACACTCCCCATGATTTATACATCTTCTGTTGTCTGCCTTATTTACTTCAGTTCAGACTTGGTGTCGGCTCATATGTATTTTTACAAGTCTGGCAGCAGTGTGCTGTTAGTTTGTGCTGTTACAAGTAGTCATTAACACTAACAAACTTGATATGTGTAAGGGGAAAATCCACCCAGGGATTATTTTACACTGACACACTTTAATTAAAGTTTGACATTTTTTCAGGAGTTGCATTCTGAATAAAAAACTACATTTCGCCTTTTCGGTGCACACACTGTATCTTAGCCTGCTTCACGTAAAGTCATTGAAGTGCCTTTAATATTTTTATGCCAAACAAAAGAATGTCGTGTTTCCCCTCGTCATTTTGGGCTGGACCCGACAGTGAGGCCGGCCCTAGAAACGCGACTGTCCGTGACTGACTGACTGACTGACTGTCGAAATGAATTGCCACAAACAGTAGCGACTTCCTGGACAAACCTCAGCTGCTTTCCGTAGAAGGCAGTCGCCACATGCCCCGGGGTTGCCCCCCCCCCCGCCGCCGCCGCCACACCTCTCTCTGCGTCTCATTCACAGCGGCTGACATAGACATGAATGGGCTTCTAAATTTCTCTCTGAGGGATCATTTTACTACTAAATATAGCTTTGACTTATCTGTGTTGTGAATTTGCCAGACGACGTCGCGGTTGTGGGTTATTTCTTAGTAGGAATTACGATTTGGATCAAAGGAAATACTTCATGGTGATTTAAAAAACTCACATTTGGAAGCATATAAATGACGGAATCAAAGCGGATATTAAGGACTAGTTAAAACAGAGTAAAAATCGTAAGCTAAGCAGAACTTAGAGGCAAGATAATTGGTGCGACCGGTTACGGTCTTGGCCAAAATTTGGCATCGTCCACAATCAGAACTGAAAAAGTAAGAAGGAACTGGAGGAGAACAAAAGATTTACAAAAAAAAAAAAGTAACATTTACAAAACCAAATCCTTCGTGCGTCGCTAAGTGCTGTTGGGGACACACTGGGGAAATGTGATTTTTGTGATTCAGGTGAACTGACCCTTAAAGTAAGTGGACGTCGGTTTTCCACAGTGAACTAAAATGAGAGAGAGAAACCAGTAGATGCCTCAATTCAAAAACCTAAAAAAAAAAACACAACACACACAAGGGGGTTGATGAAAAAAAATTAACAGTCAAAGTCAAAAAGGTCTCATAAAAGCTCCTTTTTGACAGCCAGTGTGGTATGTATCAGTTACAGTAATTAGTATATATGCAGGCAAGGCTCTGCGTCCTCTTAGGTTTCATAAAGCCAACACTGGCCTTGATATGTTGTTTTTTACAGAAGTTGTTTCCCAGGTGCAGGAGCATTTGGGTAAAGACAGAGTGAGAGGAGACATGAAAGTGATTTTCTCTCTGCACTCCTAATTACTTGTCTTCCTCCATCTCTAAAAATAAATTCATATTTCATAAGGCGTCTTTGCTTCAGCACGCCGCCACACCGACAAACTGTCTGCGTGCTATTCGATGTCATTTTGATCATGGATATTTAGCAAAGGGAGAAGGAGGAAAAAAAAAAAAAAGAATATCTCCCAATTATCTGTGCTGACAGTCTATGCAGAGCCATTGACCTCAACCTCCTTGTATCTCAGCAATTTAATTTAACCCTGGCTGTGTGTTGTATGTGCTAATTAGAAGGCATTTCAAAGGGAAACTCACACCGGGAGCGCCGGAGAGAAAGCGACGCGGCGAGGAAAAAGAGAGGGAAGGGGATAGCGATAAACACGTGCACATAAGAAGATGTGATAGCTGTGAATGTTTAGAAAGAACATGTCAAATGCCTCAATAGCTTCGTGGCGAGCTGGAAGTGAAAAAAAAATTAAAGATGAGGAGAGCGGGGGACTTTATGTGGGAAAGAATTATTCTTTCCACTCCTGTTGCAGTGAATAAAAAAGACTGTTTTTATTACAATGACCTCAGTTTGTTGATCATCATGAGGCAACCCTCCATTATTAAAATTTAAGAGTTTCTTTTTTTTTTAAAGAAAATTATTCTCTGTTCTCATAATGCAATGATATTAAAAGTGGGTCAATTGTATCCTCGATTAAAATAGAGGGTTTTAGGTGCATTTTGTGTGTGTTGGGGGGGGGGGGCTGAGGAGCAGATTTAAGCAGGGAGGATTATAAAATGCGAAGTAAAGCAGGACGGGTGGGGGCTCTCCTCTTCCAAATCCATTACTAGAGTCTGCAGAGCTGAGAAGGTCCCATCTCCAATTAGCTGTTTCATCTCCAAGTGGAAATGTGACTGTAGGGAGAGGCTGCCCAGCAACATTACATCCTCTCCAATAACTTACAGCTATCGGGAATGAGACTGTTTGTGTGTGTGTGTGTGTGTGTGTGTGTGTGAGAGAGAAACCTCAGCACAGCACTGCTGGTTGTCAGATTGTTCCATTAATAAGCCTTGGCCTTTATGACCACTCACCGAGCTCTACATGCACGTGTGTGTCTTTCTGCCAAATGCGCCTCTTGTTGCTGCCTCCCTCAAAAAGTGAAATCAGACTCTGTGTGTGTGTGTGTGTGTGTGTGTGTGCGTGCGTGCGTGCGTGCGTGCGTGTGTGCGTCGCGTCGCGTGCGTGCGTGCGTGCGTGCGTGCGTGCGTGCGTGCGTGCGTGCGTGCGTGCGTGCGTGCGTGCGTGCGTGCGTGCGTGCGTGCGTGCGTGCGTGCGTGCGTGCGTGCGTGCGTGCGTGCGTGCGTGCGTGCGTGCGTGCGTGCGTGCGTGCGTGCGTGCGTGCGTGCGTGCGTGCGTGCGTGCGTGCGTGCGTGCGTGCGTGCGTGCGTGCGTGCGTGCGTGCGTGCGTGCGTGCGTGCGTGCGTGCGTGCGTGCGTGCGTGCGTGCGTGCGTGCGTGCGTGCGTGCGTGCGTGCGTGCGTGCGTGCGTGCGTGCGTGCGTGCGTGCGTGCGTGCGTGCGTGCGTGCGTGCGTGCGTGCGTGCGTGCGTGCGTGCGTGCGTGCGTGCGTGCGTGCGTGCGTGCGTGCGTGCGTGCGTGCGTGCGTGCGTGCGTGCGTGCGTGCGTGCGTGCGTGCGTGCGTGCGTGCGTGCGTGCGTGCGTGCGTGCGTGCGTGCGTGCGTGCGTGCGTGCGTGCGTGCGTGCGTGCGTGCGTGCGTGCGTGCGTGCGTGCGTGCGTGCGTGCGTGCGTGCGTGCGTGCGTGCGTGCGTGCGTGCGTGCGTGCGTGCGTGCGTGCGTGCGTGCGTGCGTGCGTGCGTGCGTGCGTGCGTGCGTGCGTGCGTGCGTGCGTGCGTGCGTGCGTGCGTGCGTGCGTGCGTGCGTGCGTGCGTGCGTGCGTGCGTGCGTGCGTGCGTGCGTGCGTGCGTGCGTGCGTGCGTGCGTGCGTGCGTGCGTGCGTGCGTGCGTGCGTGCGTGCGTGCGTGCGTGCGTGCGTGCGTGCGTGCGTGCGTGCGTGCGTGCGTGCGTGCGTGCGTGCGTGCGTGCGTGCGTGCGTGCGTGCGTGCGTGCGTGCGTGCGTGCGTGCGTGCGTGCGTGCGTGCGTGCGTGCGTGCGTGCGTGCGTGCGTGCGTGCGTGCGTGCGTGCGTGCGTGCGTGCGTGCGTGCGTGCGTGCGTGCGTGCGTGCGTGCGTGCGTGCGTGCGTGCGTGCGTGCGTGCGTGCGTGCGTGCGTGCGTGCGTGCGTGCGTGCGTGCGTGCGTGCGTGCGTGCGTGCGTGCGTGCGTGCGTGCGTGCGTGCGTGCGTGCGTGCGTGCGTGCGTGCGTGCGTGCGTGCGTGCGTGCGTGCGTGCGTGCGTGCGTGCGTGCGTGCGTGCGTGCGTGCGTGCGTGCGTGCGTGCGTGCGTGCGTGCGTGCGTGCGTGCGTGCGTGCGTGCGTGCGTGCGTGCGTGCGTGCGTGCGTGCGTGCGTGCGTGCGTGCGTGCGTGCGTGCGTGCGTGCGTGCGTGCGTGCGTGCGTGCGTGCGTGCGTGCGTGCGTGCGTGCGTGCGTGCGTGCGTGCGTGCGTGCGTGCGTGCGTGCGTGCGTGCGTGCGTGCGTGCGTGCGTGCGTGCGTGCGTGCGTGCGTGCGTGCGTGCGTGCGTGCGTGCGTGCGTGCGTGCGTGCGTGCGTGCGTGCGTGCGTGCGTGCGTGCGTGCGTGCGTGCGTGCGTGCGTGCGTGCGTGCGTGCGTGCGTGCGTGCGTGCGTGCGTGCGTGCGTGCGTGCGTGCGTGCGTGCGTGCGTGCGTGCGTGCGTGCGTGCGTGCGTGCGTGCGTGCGTGCGTGCGTGCGTGCGTGCGTGCGTGCGTGCGTGCGTGCGTGCGTGCGTGCGTGCGTGCGTGCGTGCGTGCGTGCGTGCGTGCGTGCGTGCGTGCGTGCGTGCGTGCGTGCGTGCGTGCGTGCGTGCGTGCGTGCGTGCGTGCGTGCGTGCGTGCGTGCGTGCGTGCGTGCGTGCGTGCGTGCGTGCGTGCGTGCGTGCGTGCGTGCGTGCGTGCGTGCGTGCGTGCGTGCGTGCGTGCGTGCGTGCGTGCGTGCGTGCGTGCGTGCGTGCGTGCGTGCGTGCGTGCGTGCGTGCGTGCGTGCGTGCGTGCGTGCGTGCGTGCGTGCGTGCGTGCGTGCGTGCGTGCGTGCGTGCGTGCGTGCGTGCGTGCGTGCGTGCGTGCGTGCGTGCGTGCGTGCGTGCGTGCGTGCGTGCGTGCGTGCGTGCGTGCGTGCGTGCGTGCGTGCGTGCGTGCGTGCGTGCGTGCGTGCGTGCGTGCGTGCGTGCGTGCGTGCGTGCGTGCGTGCGTGCGTGCGTGCGTGCGTGCGTGCGTGCGTGCGTGCGTGCGTGCGTGCGTGCGTGCGTGCGTGCGTGCGTGCGTGCGTGCGTGCGTGCGTGCGTGCGTGCGTGCGTGCGTGCGTGCGTGCGTGCGTGCGTGCGTGCGCTATGTAATGGCATCACTCTTGTATTTCCTGAAACATGCCTTCGGAATTCCTGCACCGCGATATCTTCCCACTTATCTACTGGAGTAACTTTACACACTCATAAACATTTCCCCTTTGCCAGTTGATGTATGTATTCCACTAAAGTGCATTTGCTAAAGTGCTGTACTTAAGTAAATACTGTACGTAAGGTACTTATGCTTTAGTTGAGTGTTTCCATTTCATGCTAACGTGCACTTCTACTCCACTACATTACTTTTTACCCCATTACAATTCTCTTACACTTTACTACACTCACAGGGGCCATTTTACTGCTTTATGAGTACTTACACTGCTACTACTTATACTTTTGAGTGTTATTTGTTAATTTTATGAGTAATTTTTTTAAACTTATAATATTTTCAATGCAGGATTTTTACTTGTACTGGAGTATTTTCAGTGTTGTTCCTTTTACTGAAGTAAAGGATCCAAATGCAAAAGAATTTTTGAACTTTGAACACTTTTAACTCTCTGTGGTAGCGTTACATCCTACTTCAACATCCTGTTTTAACTGACAAAAACATCAAATGGCATCAGATCAGGTGGCACCGACTTTGAAATATCATGTCAAACGTGTTAAGTAAATGCTGCTTCCTTATGAATTCATTTCAGTGAATGTCAGTAGATGTGTTTCCATCCAAGTGCCAAACCAATTATAAACTTTTCAAATATAGGAATAATAAAAAAAAAAATTAATAAAAAGAACCACGCGAGCAAATTTAACTGGCTTACTTTGTGCAAAACAGTACTTAAAAAAAAAAAAAAAAAAGTCTCAATGAGTTCATTAAACAGAAAAACAAACAAATTCACTCAGCAACACTTTAATGCACCATTTAATGGAGATAAAGCCACAAAACAAGAGGGCCATGGGGGACAAATATCTTACAAACAATTCCTCAGAATGTTCACTGCCACTTTTGAACTGCAGTGAAACTGAACCATGTGTTCCAAACCTCCACCAGTATTTTCTCTTCTATTTATCCCCATCACGTCTTTATCAACAAGATATTTTTGGCTTGAACTGAAGGTAAGAACACTGTTGCAATATTCATGAAATTCCCCGGTGTTCTGCCGTTTCCGTGCATCCTTTGCAATTGAATACATCATAATTCATATAAAATATACTTAGCATGAGGCCAAGCTAACTTCTGTGGTCTGTCTGTGTGGGCCTGTGGGGTGTTACATCTAAGTGCAGGGATCCCAGGGAGCTTGTTCCTAGAGCAGCACCGGTAGTTTGATCTCTCCATATTAGCCGTATTCCCTGCTATGCCGGCCTCATTACTTTGGCCAGTTCAGCAGCACCGTAGCTTCCACTCCGCACTGATTCGTGTTGGCCACCTTCAACTAACATACTCCTTTTACTCCTGCAGTCAACCTCCCCTTTCTTCTGTGTCCTCTTTTATCCGTCCTTCACTGTGTGTCAGTGTGTGTGTGTGCGCGCACCAGCTGTGGTTCTGACCCGAGCTTTCATTTGGACAAGACACGGAGGGGCACAGAGGTGGAGGTGGCATCTGCTTGCCTCTAATAGGGATGTGCTATTGATTAACATTTACTGGGGCCGGTCCAGACGCCTCCCCCCACTGAGAGGAACGACGGACATGCAGGGAAGACCATTTGTCACTTTGTCAAGAAGTACGCGGGCACAGACCTGTCATTTGTATGCAGGTCTGTGCGGGATATTGAAACTTCATTAAAATTAGATATTAGCCAGTATCATCATCATACAGTTCTGATGTGACAATGTGTTTGTCTGATTACGTATTTGTTCCAGAACTCATCAGCACTGCTGTTTTATTTTTATGGGAAGTCCTTAACCCGAATGATTGATTCTAATGAGACATTTTGATCGGCTTCAACACAAGCACGCACGATTAATTCAGATTTGATTAAACTTTAATGATGCCCGTGGGGAACTGGACTGTTGCTATTTGCAAATAGTGAAGCAGAGTATGATTTAATAAGAATAGAGCAAACAAATCGCAGAGACTCAGACATGTAAAGCAGAAGTGTATAAGTAAATTAGGGCAGCCGCTGTTTGTTTTTATTATCGATTAGTCTGACAGCAATTTTAAAAAATTTTTTTTTTTTTATTAATCAATTGGGTTATAAAATGTCCAAAAAAAAATTGGGGGCCAATGCCCATCACAAGAGTGCAAGGTGAAGTTTTCAAATTGCTTGTTCTTTCTGACCAACAGTCCAAAACCCAAAGATAAATAGATAGTTGCCGTGTGTGGCACCTGTGTTGGAGCTTGGCTAGCGTCTCTCCCTCAAAGGGCTCTCCATGGGTTTCCGTGTGCTGTTCATCAGTCCTAAATATCGAGTGAAGCTCTTAATATAGCACACTTGTCGTGTGTTACCGCCAAGAACCAGTCTAAATTAGCCTGGAACCGGAGGTCTCCTAAACACGGTTCGAGTCCGTAGTTCCGGGAAGACACCCATACAAGGGCCACTCAAAACCGACGAGCACTGAATAGAAAACATCTGTTAATAAAAATGTAGCCTCTCTTTCTCTTACTCAGTGTGAAATCTGACAATGAGCGCAGATCATCAGCCTACAAAGAGATTGCCTGCGCCAACCTATACTGAACATATAATTTTCTTCCCCCAGATGATGTCTCTTAGTGTGATGTTACCTTTTTTTTGAAGTTACTATCGAAGAAAGCTGAAGGCAGTGGTCGTTTGGCATTTTTGCCTGATGTTTCTCAAAATTGTTAATTAATTTTTTGTTGACTGACTAATCGTTTCAGCACCAGAGTGAATTTGTGCATATTTTTTTTTTTTTTTTTTAACAAGTTCCTGATTTAAAGATGAAGAACACCAGCATATATTATCTCAAATCGAATAGGAATCGGCATCCGCCTTCAAAAACTAATTTCGGTCGAACCCTACATATTTACTCGGACCACGTGTCCACTCATCCACCAACTAATATTCCCGTCCATCCAATCTATACATCAATTTATGCTATGTCTGTACCCATCCATTCTCTCATCAGTCTATCAATCATCCTACCAGTCTATACATCTACCTCTCCATCCATCCATCAACCCATCCTTTTATCTACACATCAGCCTTTTACCCCGACCCCTATTTAGTGGTATTAATCCCACACCAACTCCTCTGTCAAGCCCAATCCAGGAGTTACTGCATGTGACTAATGAACGCTAATGCTTATCCACGGATACAACAAATGGCACCAGATAGCTGCAGTATTCTAATAGCGGGATGTGATTATACGGATGAGTGGCTATCAGAGCCTCTGTCACTTCTCTATTCTTCGTCTTCTTCCTGTTGTTGGGGGTAGAGGTAGGGTTTTCCATTTTGTTCCTTTTTTATTACCCTCCAGCCCATCGCTTTAGGCGCGGCGGCGGCGGCGGTGGTCCATGGATGAAAGAGAAAATGCTGCTTAGACACACGGGGGGGGTTCGGTAAAAGTTGAACATAAACCTTTGCTCGAAGGGTGGTGTGCATTTTGTGTTGCCCAGGAAGAGAGACGTGGAGTGTGGAGGAAATGGGGCAAGAGAGAGAGAGTAATCGACATAGGAGAGTGCTACATCGGCAGGCCCATGTGTCCATCAGCAGCTACAGCGCAGTGGTGGGAGAGTGCCACGTGTGTGTGTTTGTGTGTTAGCTGCACCATCGGAGATAGGAGAAGCCACATGCCCTGGTTTTTCCAGGGAGAGAGCAACACACACACACACACGCAGAGCCCGGCTCTCCATGACTTGTGGCAAGCACTTATGTGTGACAGGTTGTCGGGGAAACATTTTCTGTGTTAGGTTTATGCACTGTGATAAGGTCGGCCGAGTATCCTCTCAGCCTCCGGGTCGGTGCAGAGCAAAAATTCGCAGCTGGACTGATGTTTTTAAGCGAATATAAAAATTGTATGGGGCTGAAATTTCTGACCCAATCAATTCAGGCCCAAGGTCTGTAAAAGGACTGACAGCTGATAATTATTTTAAGTTTGATAAAGCCTGAATCCAAAACTAAGAGTTAAAAGCTCTCTGGTCTCTCTGGTCTCTCAGTACACACATGGAGCTCGGCACACACAATGAAAACTAGTATCCTGGTTTTGATCAGGTTTTTGGAGTATCCTGGTTACGTGTTTGTTCATGTGAGCGGCAGGTTTCAGGAACCTGCAAAGGCATTGATCCTGATTTTGAATGTGATAATTAGATTCTACTTAGAGAAACCAAAACACTGTGGCATGTGAACCTTTGATCCAGGTTTCAGATCATCGTGCACACGTGTGGTCTTGACTTGAGATGAAAGTCAGAGTCTTAAAAAGAGTCAAAACCAATAGCAGAAGACCAGAGTTCATGTCCCTTCACAGACATTTTTATTTAACATTTGCCTTTCTATCAACCATGACAACTATCAAACTGGCATCTATTGAAAGTTCCTCTCTCCAGAACACAGTCGAAACACTTTGCCTGCTAGCTTGCCAGGTAATGTTAGCTGAGTGGTGTGTGTGTGTGTGTGTGTTATGTACCAAGACATGAAAAAAATTGCCAGTCAATTGTAGTGTAAGCAATGCATCAATGTGTCAGTTTAATATTGAACATATGACATAAAAGTCTATATCTGTACTCATTCAAGAGCAATAACTCTGACAGCGTTGTTGCCATCACTGGTGCGAAAGTCAGCTGAAAAGCACCGTGAAAAGGATGAATGAAAAAGAGATGATGTGCTTTTGAGGTACATACCACAAAACACCAGTCTGACGCTCGCAGATGCCTCTTCTGTAGGGAAGCACTGAAGTCTGGCAGCGCCGACGCCAATCAGTCACGGTGAACATATGCCAGCTGAGTGTTTATAATCGTGGGCTTCATCTCCATGCCTGTCAGGTCTTCCGTGGCCCTGATCACAGGATCCCTGCTATGGGGGTGAGGCCCAGAGGCCATGCTTAAAGACCGAAATCCTTTACAGGACCCGGTAATTAGCCAACACAGTTCTGCAGCCATGCTCCTCGCTTTGATCTGCACACTGATCAATGGCAAGATCACAGTGGCTTGATAACTAGTTGCTGCCCCAACGTGTGTGTGTGTGTGTGTGTGTGTGTGTGATTTGCACATACACACATTTTGTGCTTGTCCACGTTCTGCATCCTTTAATATCTGTTTTTTTTTTCCCCCTCTAAACCTCGAGGATATGCAGTTTGGATTATTCATTTCTACATGACGAACTCTACACCGTTCAGTGCCCTCTTGAGGAAAACCAAATGGGCAAATGAATTTCAGATTTCCCCCGTGAAATTTCTCACCACCTCTGCTGCAGTCGTCAGCAGAAACAATTTATGTGTTTCCATACTGGATAATCATCTTATGTCCCCGTATGAATGGAGATAATGACTGTGTCCTATAGGTAAATTACTGTCTGCCTGGGGAGCGCATGCTCATGAACACATGAGCTACACTGATACAGAAGGCCAGTCCTGACCTGTATCCTTGCCAGTGTTGTTTTGATTGTGTTAGACTACATCATACTGTCTTTAGTATTCAATCGATTGATAATATTTTTGAATTTGAACTGAATGCAAAGTTTGATCGTATTTCTCGAGCTCTTAAGGACTTTTAAGCAATGTTGCCCACTCACTGTTTCGTTTATTTCGACAAAGTTCTTGGACACCGTAGTCTTGTTAACAGGTGTTTAGGATCCAAATTCAGGACTTTTAAGGACCCTTTAGTGAACTTTGGGTCCTTCAGACCTTGAGCTGATTGTCTAAGGACCGAAAAGGTGAGTATAAGAGAAAGTGAGTATAAGAGACCGACAGTGTGCCGGATTCTTCAATCGAAAAGATCGCTTTTTTTTTTTTTCCAAAGGAAACAGATCAGGTAATACCAGTTTTCACCCAGCTTTTATGGGCCTTTTGGGCTGTTGTCAGCGAAGAAAATGCCTCCTGTAAAAGACAATAAAGAGATAAAAAAGGGACAGAAGCTCAAAATGAGCATCTCATTATGCATCAGAAGCTAAGTTATCAAAACGCGCTTGGTTTGTAGTAATCAAAGTGAACAAATTCCCAGATGTTAAAAAACAACCAGGCATGACAGACTTACATGCACACCGTCCGTTTCAAACATGAACTGATCTTCTAGTGGTCATGTTTAAACCTGGTCTGGACCATTTTCCCCTTTCCTGGAGGTTCCGTTATTCTCATACACATGAACCATCCAACATTCATTAGTGCAAGTCTTAACTTGTGGATTTTAAGTTGTTTTTTTTTTTTTCTTTTCTTTTTTTAGCACACTACCCAAACATCCTGGCGACTAAAATAAACCAGAGCCTCCGCGTCTTACTGTACAACCTGCCCTCGGGGGACAATAAAGATCTCTTGTATACTGTGTATGAGCTACAACATCAAACACGAATGCTTGTATAATAAACAGGCATGCAGCCTTGTGCAAAAACACAATCTCATATCCTCCGGTTTTGAAGGCTTTATTAGAATTTCTTCTCCACTGTTTAAACACTTACTACCACTGATACTTGCATACTACTACTGCACGCATGTGCTTTGCCCTCAACATTTTATTGACATGACAACATGTTTAATTTACAGCTACAAGATGACTTGAAATGACAGTTTTCCCTAACGCAGGTAGGCGTTACGCTACAGTCCAGCTGTCTCTCCATTTGACTAGTCGCGTTTGACCCAGGCAGCTGTCAATCACCTTGACGAGCTGTCTTCCTTCATACGGTAACGGGTATCTGTAAATCCATCAAATGTATTTAAGAGGCAGATGGCGAATGCAAGCATAAAAGAAAAAAAAAAAATTGAATCTAGGACCTCCACATTATTGCACAAGTTAACACTCTTGTTGATACACTTAAATAGACCCTATGCTGTATTTTATAGGTTTCTGTAAGTGTTAGCTTTAAAATGATAGGATATCAGCAGTAAATATTGGCTTCCTAACAAAAGAAATGAATATTGGCCCTTAAAAAAACTTTAGATAAACATTAGTGTACACAGCTTCCGACCTGCACACCGTCACACCCGGGTCTCCGGTAGTCCGCGCGGCGCAGCCCCGGACTCGGATTCAGATATGTGCTAATGTAAGCACTCGGAGGGAGTCAATAGTCTCGTAATGTCGGCCTGCTGATATGCTGTTTGAGCAAACACAAATTGTCAACTCTGTCAGGGGAGATGGGACGAACACAGAGAGCAGCGAGCACTCCCGACAACTGGCTGACATCTTAGAGAGAGTACAGTGTGTGCGTGCGTGCGTGCGTGCGTGTGTGTGTGGAGTAAAAGTGATGTTGAGGGAGGGGGGAACATGCATGGAAGGAAAGAAAGAAGAAAATGTTCTTTTTTCACATCTGAGCAATTGCACCAGAACATCACCTTCCTCTCCTTTCCTCCCCTCAACTCTTTCTTTCCTTCCTTCATTCCTTGGCTCTATCCTTCTTTGTCCTCTCAGTCTGTCTCATCCTGCCATCCCTCAGGTTTTCTTTTTCTCCTCTCCTCTTCTTTTTTTCCCTTTCTCTCCTCTTGTCCTAAAATCTTCTTAACTCCCCTTTCTTTTCATGTGCTTCTCCTCTCCTCCTTTCCTTTCCTCTTCTCCTTCTCCATCTTGCTCTCTTCCTTTCCCCCTTCTTTTCTCTCTTCTTCTCCTCATCTCGTTTACCTCTTTCTTCTCCTTATTCTCTTATTTTCTCTCATCTGGTCTCTTCTGCTCTCCTCATTCTTCTTCTCTTTCCTTCCTCTTGTTCCTGATCTTAACTCCTTTTCCCTCTTTTCCTCGTACTATTATACTCTTTCTTTCTCTGTTTTTCTTTTGTCCTCCATTTTACTTAGACTTCCCTTCCTTTCCTCTCATCCTCTCCTTGCTTTACCTCTTCATTCTTCCTCTGTTTCTGGTTTGTTCTCCATCTCCTCTTCACACCCTCTCCTTCTTTTTCTTTTGCTCCTCTTTTATTGTCTCATCTCATCTTTTTCCCTTCTCTTCCTTTCCTTGCCTTGCCTTTCCTTTCCTCTTGTCATTTTCCTTCTCTCATTCATCTCCCTTTCTTTTCCTCCTTTCTTTATTCTCTTTCTTTCCCTTCCTCCTTTATCTACCCAATTTTTCTATCTCCTCTTGTTTTTCTACATCTTCTCCTTTAATCCTCTTCCTTCTCCTTCACTCCCTCCTTCTCTTTCTCTTCCTTTTCACTTGCTCCTCTTCTCTCCTCTCCTCTCCTCTTCATTGAAGTAATCATCAGTGAGAGCTATATTGATGTCGAGGCTTATATAAAACTCCTCTGTGAGGGGATGAGATCAGAGCAGCCAGGCTGTGAGAACAGACTATCCGACACATTGCGCTTCACATGCACCAAATGAAATAAACAGCGTCTACCCTGATGCCGCCGCAGCCAATCGGCTCATGCAGACACATTCAGGAAAAATCTCCGCCTCCAGACATCATCCTCCATCAAGTTTGCCTCCTCGCCCTACAACATCCCTGTATAAACATCATTTTTTATACCATATATGTGGTATACAACCATGCTGAGGTCGAAATTGGATACTGACCTTTACCTCATTAAAAAAAATAAAGTACCAAGAGACGAGTAAGTGACAGAAAAGTCGGAGCCACTCTCTGTGATCTTGTTCTGCCTGCTCTAAGTGCAACATGGCTGATTGGTGTTTAGGGCTGCGGACGCAGCAAAGGGCAGCAACAACCTCCAGCACGCACCGACATAATTGCCATCGAAATGTGCGTGCATGCGGTGTTCCTGAAGTTTCCGTTCCCGCGCCAAAATTAACCTCAATTAGGTTTAATTCCGAAAATGACACCAGTAGCAGACTTTTCTTCCACGTCACAGCCAATTTTTGGAGTAATGGCTGAGAAGAACTGCTTGTCTCATTTGAAAGTATGGTAGCAGCGTGTGTTGCTAGGTGCTGGAGACTAATTGCTGGCTCATGGCGGCTCTCCACTTGATTCGGCTCTGTGTGTCTGGTAATTTCGGCTCGTCAGGTAACAGCGGTCCTCTACATCCCTGTCTCAAGGCCTCACTTGCTCTGTTTCTCTGTCTTTTCCTCCCCCCCCCAAAAGTTCAAAGCTACCTCGGGAAGTGTAATTACGTTTTCTTTGCATTCACTTTCTATTTGTCAAACAAATCATAGAGAATTGCTGCTTCACACACATATTCACTCAAGCAAATGCATAGACACACACACTGCATGCTGGGCCTTGGAGAGAGTAATCATGGCTCACTGGCTGTAGCTTGATGAGTTGTGTGTTACATGCGTGGGTGGGTGCATATACTCTCTCGACTATGTAGTTTAAGTGTGTATGTGTGTGTTTTTTCCCAGTTGGACAAATGTGCGTGCAATTTCCTGGCACCTAATTGACAGGAAGCGGAACAGTTGTTGGAGTGGAGGCATTTTTTGATGCGGATGTCTAACAGTAGATTAGACACTCCTGCCTATTCAGCATGGAACTGTCATTCCCTCATTGTCAGCACCCTGGCGTCTTTCTTCCTCCTTTCCATACCATCTTTTTTTTTTTTTTTTTTTTTTTTAAACCCATTCGTGCTAACACTTCATTCAGCGGCATACCTGTTTCTGCTAATGAGCGGTGTTTAGATGAAGGGAGAACTTTCTTCTTATCCCATTCTTTGCCTCCCTTTCTTCTCCAACTCTGTTTTGGGAGTGATCCAACAAGCTCTTGCGCCTTTGGTTCATCTGCCAACGATATTCTCCAGTTTAATGATCCACTCTGGGACCGAGGCTTCTAAAAGTGCTAAAAAACACTGGTGAAGCTGCAGGGCTCCTGGGCCTGTCGCCGTCTGATTGTACCTGAGCTCGAGCGTGTCATCTGAGACTTATTGGTATCAGGTGAGCAGCATCAACTCCTATACTAGTGGCATTAGATTAACAGTCGCATAGCTGGCTGACTGAGGAGGGAGGTAGAGTAGAGTAGAGGAGAGGAGAGAAGAAAAGAAACAGGTTGGAAGAAGAATAAGAAGCCAAGGGAGTTTGAAAAGACTGCTCCTTGAATTGTTTTATAAAATCAGGAACTAAATGCTTTTGTGAGAAACTAATTAAAACTTGCTGAAGGAAGTCTTTGCCATTTAAATGGCTGTCTCTGGGCTATAACAGTCTCGTCATCAAACTTTTTCTTTTTTTTTTTTTTTTTTTTTTTTTTTTTCCCCAGAAAAGTTTGCTCCACATCGACATCATTTCAACTAGGCAGAGGTCTGACCACATGTGGTTATTATCTAAGCAATGATAGGGCCTTTAAATGACAGGAAATACAAGAAAATCCTCCGAAAAAAAGGCTTAGCAGTAGGGCTAATATACATTAGTTTGTTTTCAATGTAACTAAATTTACTCTCAGTATTCTTAATACACCTATCTACTGTAAAGTTAGGACTGCTTTTGCTTTTCGGCCCAGATTCAGTAAGGTGCTGGGGGCATTCCTCAGGGATCCTGGTCCATGCTGAATGGCAGCAACATCTGTTAAGGAAATTGTTTAGGAGCGCATATCTGCTGCAAAAGATCCAGCGCCTGCCCATCCCAACGGTCTCTACTGGGCCGAAGCAAGGTCCCTATCATCATCTATCACCTTCTTTCTCTCTGCTGACAAGAGGGTGCAATGTGGAAACGGACAACGAAGAAAAGTATTTGGTCAGCAGCAATATTTAGCTCGCAGTGGAGCGGATGATGTTAGAAGAGTTTGGAGCAGAATATCTCAACTAGTGAGATTTCAACTATGACTCCATTTGAGTGTGAACCTTTCTCTTTAGTGCTACCCTTTGGACGAAAAGTCAGCTTTATACTCGAGGTATTTTAAAACAGAAATACACGTTTCCATGAGATTTGTTGAGCAGCACATTCATGTCCAAATGGGGGAAAACCCACGGCCTCTGCAGACAGCCAGAGAACCAAACCAGAGAGTGAATGTGATCATATTGCTGCTCTCATGAGCATCAACACGTGAATACATTCATCACACCTTGCCACTATATTTAACCCTTAATAGTATCTCTCCCTGCTAATGCTGTGTTGAAGGGCATTTTCAAACCTTTACTTGTGTGCATTGGTCTGAATCAGTGGATAAGCTGGTATACTTTCCCTTTGGTTTGGTTTCTTTTCACACAGAAAGAAATAGTAAAGTAAACCAAAACGTGTCACTAAAAGCCTCGTGAGAACTTTCACTCCACTCAGTGGTCACAGAGACTCATGTTTCTAAGGTGAGAGCGAGTAAGTCCACACAAGAAGATGGTCCCAAAGAAGTTCCTGTGTGCCCGCATATCAAGAAGGCATCGGACCTCTTTACAGATTCGGATCAGGCCTCAATTTATTGCCCTGCTAGCTGGTAGCATCTCTTTATTTCTCTCATCTGCATCACTACGTCACCAGGGGAACTGGCTACCGGAGCTGTTTAGCTTAAAATTGCAGAGCGTGCTTTGTAGTTGGGTGAAATCGAGGGTTCGATCACGCCTCCAGCGCAGAGGAACCGCCCCAGAATTCGTTTGTGACCGGACTTACACCCCTTCCTCCAAAGGGTCTCGGTGCGGTTGTTTTGGTCTGCATCGAGCACAGTTGCTGTGTTCGGATCTAAACCTAAATGAATAGTACCAAGGGGGAGAACCAACTCAGCCAGACTAAATAACACAGGTTTGAAAACGCCCTTACACACACATTACTCTTTGCCTGGGCAAGAGAATGGCGAACTAAAAAGTAGAAAGTGAGCATGTAGCATGGGGTAATTTGAAAGAGTTTGTTCACTTATCAGTGAAAGTAATAAAAGCTGCCTATATACTGTATTAACTGTCTATTGACTATAAATATTGGGGTGTACTGGTATCATACAAGTAGCTTGTGATTCTGCGACAGAGCAGACAGCTGTACTCTAGAATGGGGGGAGATGTGTGAAAGAACGGACTGTTTTCCCCATGAGGACTATTTTCAATGGATTTGCTGAGTTCTTGAGAGCACCGTCGTGTGTGTGTGTGTGTGTGTGTGTGTGTGTGTGTGTGTGTGTGTGTGTGTGTGTGTGTGTGTGTGTGTGTGTGTGTCTGCGTCTGTGTGCGTGCTCACAGACGGGGCCTAGTGGATGTGTGAGGCAGTGTGTGTTGTGTAGGTGGAACCTTCTGGAGTGTTGGTAGAAAACCCATAGGACGTGATGATATGACTGAGCTGTAGCAACAGGCAGCCATGCCTCCCGGGGCTTATTCATCCTCACACTAATAATTTAGTTTAAACCTCTTTTCCTTCACTCCGTCTTCAGCCCATCTTTTTTGTTACTTCATATTCTCCTTGCTACTTTCCGTTGTTTCGTTTGCCCTCACTCCTACGTCATCACCCTATACCTGCCTCATTTACTTAATCTCCCTTTTTTCCCATCAGTCTTTACTTCTCTCCCTCCATCCTCTTTGTTTCCTGCTTGTCCTCTCCCTGTAATTCTCTCTCCCTAAGTCCTTACCTCCATCCTGTCTATTTACTTCATTCCTAATCTCCATCCGTCTGTCCTCTCTTGCGATCTTTCCTCTCCTACTGTTTTTTTTCCTCACCATTCATTCTTCAAATCCTTCCTTCCCGCGTATAATGATTCTGTCATGCTAGTTAAACAACATAAAACAAACTTTGACTGATGAAAATAAAGATACATTTCACACTCTTGCATACTTACAAGTAGTGGGGCCAAAAATTGTTTGGCCTCAGGGGGGAGCCATAGGAAAGGTAATTTTTGTTGAAATAAAAAAAAAAAAAAGTTCATTTTATGATGATGGCCATTTTGGGACATACCAGAACCGGCTTGCCAGGCTCAGCACCGTAATTTCCGACTTAATTTTCATCAGTTTTATCTGTATCTTGACAGAATGAGTAGCAGTTAGGCTCAGCTGTGCTTTGAATTAAATGCCAAGGTTATAGTATGCTAACAGGCAGGCAGCTTTTCCAAACCCGTACGTCTGCTTTCCACTTTATCAAAGGTACCAAACTATACTGACGCGTGAAAATGTATTTAGTCGTCAGAGAGCTGGTTTGGTAGTGATCAACACTCTGACAAAGGCATCTATCTCTTTAATATCTCTGTTTTTTTGTTTGTTTGTTTTTTAGGCCAGAGTCCACACCAGTTCAGTCAGTTAGCTGAAGTGCTTTGTGGCAATATGCAATGAAGTACTTAGCCACAGGTTTATTATTCACTGGATTATCCATCTAGCTTCTCAACTGAACTTCACAACACACTGCAAACATTATGACATAAAATGCATATATCATGGTAGTTACTTACACCCACTGCCCACTCCTATTTTTTTTAGACCTTTTTGCAGGAGAGGTTCTTTAGAAAACACGTGCACAGCTCTCAGTGCACATGTAAATATGTAACAAGGTGTCTCCGCTGGTTTTGACTGTACAGCTACGGGATCACATCCTCGCGAGCTCCCCTGCTCAGCAGCATGTCCCTGCGTGTTCCTAAACATTCTTTTTCCAGCTCTGCTGCCAGTCTTTTGCCATTCCTCTTCCTCCCCTGCTGTCACGCTGTGTGTGTGTGTACGCGTAAGTGTGTGTTTTGCAGTGGCGGGCAGGCGGGCAGGCAGATGTCTGACAATATTCTGACGTTCAGTCCTGCTGTCTGCCTATGACTCAAGGATAGTCCACACACACTCACACATACAGTACACACACACACACACACACACACACACACACACACACACACACACACACACACACACACACACACACTGGTGCTTGTTCCCAGTCCCGATGGGCCTAATTGGCCCAGCCTGCTTAGTACAGCACTATTATTCAGCACTTCTGACAAAGAATATTGTGAGAGTGTGTGTGTGTGTGTGTGTGTGTGTGTGTGTGTGTGTGTGTGTGTGTGTGTGTGTGTGTGTGTGTGCGCAGTGAAGCTTCCCACTGACGCTTAAAGAAGTCCCTCGGGAGCTTCATGTCGTCTCATGCTCTGACACATCTGTCGCTAGCTGAGGAAGGAACACCTTTCTAGGTTTCACACAAATCCAGAAGATTTCACACACACACACACACACACACACACACACACACACACACACACACACACACACACACACACACGCCATACTAAAGGAGAAAAAAAGAAAGATATGGAGAAAAAAAAGTTTTGGTTTTTTTTTAGCACCCATCACAAGCTCACACCGCACAGCCGTGATTATGTTTTCCTCAGACGACTTATCAAAAATAATTCTTCACTCTCCTTTCCTTCCAGCCTCCAGATTGATTGCTTTGCCTTCCCTCAATAACAAACTAAACCCAGTGTGTTTGGCTCAGTGCCAGGCTACTGGAGCAGTGGCCCCCTGCTAGAAAGAAATCAGGACCGTTGCGTTGGCATCCCCCCGCCTCACCCCCCACGGATCCCTCCCACACCGACTCCCCTCCACTCCCTTCTGTCTCTCCACCCCAATCATTACTCCAATCAGCCGCCCAGCACTGTAGAATCATAATTCCTTTTCCTGTGGCGATTCGCTGCATTAGTCATCAGGCAGTTTGTTTAGAATAACGGCCTCACCTAGCGTCAGCTGTGTTTTGTGTTGGCATCTGTTAGGACTCCCGCTCACCATCCAGGGTGCTTGAGCCATTAACGATATGCTATCCGGGGTTATAAAATACCACATTAAGAGTGCGTTTGGGTTTGTTTGTCGTCATCTCTTTCTGTCAGCCATCACCAGGCAAAAAAGATATTTATATTTTGCCGTAAAGCTGGTTTAATCAATTTCTGCCCGCCAGGGGGCAGAAAAACATCAAAACGAGCTGACAGATGAACAGCTATCAACCATACACTCACCAAGCATTTTATTAGTAACACCTGTACATCTGCTTATTCATGCATTTCCCAATCATTAATCATGTGGCAGCAGTGCAGTGCATAAAATCCGGCAGATACAGGTCAGGAGCTTCAGTTAATGTTCGAATCAAACATCAGAACGGGGAGAATATCTGATCTCAGTGACTTTGACCGTGGCAGGATTGTTGGGGCCACACCGGCTGGTTTGAGTATTTTTGGAACTGCTGATCTCCTGGGATTTTCACACACAACAGTCTCGAGAGTTTTTACTCAGGATGGTGCCAAAAACATCCAGTGAGCGGCAGATGAGAGAGGTCAGAGGAGAACGGCCAGACTGGTTGGAGCTGACAGAAAGGCTAGATTAGCTCAGATAATCACTCTTTACAACTGTGGTGAGCGGATGGTCTACAACAGCAGAAGCCCACTTCGCGTTCTGCTCCTGTCAGCCGACAACAGAGACCTGAGGCTGCAGTGGACACAGGCTCACAAAACGGGACAGTTGAAGACCGGAAATACGTGGCCTGGTCTGATGAATCTGGATTTCTGCTGAGGCAGCAGATGTTAGGGTCAGAATTTGGTGTCAACAACATGAATCCATGGGCCCGACCTGCCTTGTGTCAACATGCCAGGCTGCTGGTGGTGGCGTAGTGGTGCGGGGAATGTTTTCTTGGCTCACCTAGGGCCCCTTAACACCAATCAATCATGGTTTGGATGCCTCAGCCGGTCGCTGATGTGAAAGCATTCTTCATACGACTATGAAAACATTATTGTTCGTGTTCTTTCATATGACATATGAACATTACATAGGTGTGCTGTGTGAGTATTATTTAGTTTTATGTTCAGATATTGGTTGTTAATATGTCATGGGTTACTATCAGCTAAGTCGATTAGACAAGGGCTTTACTTGAATGGTATAAAAAGGGAGTTTCACTGTTGTTCAGGGGAGTCTCCACCGACACTGCTTGTGTCAGTGAACATTCCACTGTATTGTACAATATTTATTTTTACACTCATCTACTACAGTGTTTTGTGTGTTTATTATTGATTGACACCGGCCACGTGCATTGTTCACTCTCCTTTTAGTTCTCTTTTGGTATCCACCAAGTCCTGAGAACAATATTTGAGTCTTGGCTTTAGCTCTTATGTTCTCCACCAGCCAGTCCCTAACTTTGTCTGTTTGGTGCTGGGCAGGTAGCATACAGTGGGTTTCTTAGAGCTTATTTGCTGAAAATAGCTGTCTGTTGCCGCTGGAAACAAGTTTTATGAGAGGAGTGAGACTGATCCATTCAATAAATGCACCATGAAACCAAAACAAAGAGCCAAAACAGGTTTAAAAGCTCTGCAGAGCTGTAGAGTTGGTGACGATTCTCTGTTGGTATGTCACAACGATTGAACCCTGAAATATTACATGTAGTAGTTTAATTTAGTGTTCAAAATCAATCAAATGGTAATTAAGCCAGCTTTACCAGAACCCCACTCTTTACTCATGACATATACATATATATGCACTGATGTGCCAAAACATTATGTTCATTCACGGGTAAAGCAAATAACAATGATTATCTTGTAACAACGGCACATGTCAAGGTCTGGCACATACTGTATAAGACAGTAAGTCAACAGTCAGTTCCGGAGTAAAGACCGGATCTATCTTAGCAACGGCCAAATTGTTATGGCCCGACAACTGGGCCTGCAGATCCTCTGAAACGGCAAAGTTTGTTGGGTGCCCCCATTCAACAGCGGTGAGTGCGTACTGACAGTCAGAGGAGACACAATCCATGACCCAGAGACTGGGTGTTCAGGGATGTGCTGGAACAAGTGTGATCCACGCTGGCTCCACCTCGCAACGTACAGGACTTAAAGGATCTGCTGGCAGTGTGTGATGTCAAATACCACAGGGCATCTTCGGATGTCTTGTAAAGTCCATGACTGAGCAGGCAGGAGCTGTTTTGGCGGCATGCAGACGACCAACAGCATATGAGGCAGGGGTGGTCATAATGTTTTTGGCTCATCAGTGTAAATCCCATGAAAAGACCGAAAAACAAGCATACTTGATAGTTTGGGCCATAAATATATAGTTTCATTTGTAAAAGGCTCTAATTTCCTAAAACAGCTGGACACTGCAATGTTGTGCAAATATTACTCAAACAGAAGTATAAAGTTGCCTTTTTGGAGACTCTTTTCAGTCGAGGATTAATACACGTTAATCCACTTGTGGGATTGAGTCGAAACGAAAAATGCAAAGCTCACATTCATTGTAATTAAGGATGATGTTGCCCAAAAATCAACAACCGTTAAAGTCTACAAAGTCTATAGGGCAGAGGAATAAGCTATGTCAAATTTTATTTACTTATTTATTTACTTATACACTGCAGGAAACTATATTAAGATTCACGGAAAATGCACACAGAGGTGCGACATCACACAGGAAAAGCCACATATTTAATGAGTGAGCCAACTGTTTAGATCATCATCTATTAACTGAATTTATCACAAGGTGAGACGTGATTGATCAAATTGTACGTTCACTTTGAGATAAATATTTAGAGCAGCACAATGTCAAAAAAGAGACTTTTTACGAGAGGGAAAAGTCAAGGCATCCAAGTCAGTCAGTCAGTCACAGTCAGTTGAGGATGTGAGATGAAAAACTCACCTACTCGGTTTAGGCAGCATATATCACCTCTGCTAAACAGTTTCTTGGCGGAAGCCCTGGAAGATGTGCATCATTCCATAACGTACTGCATATCTGAGCCGCAGATATGATGACAGAGCATCAAGAGTCGTCTTCATGAAGGTGTATCACTTCAGTGATGTTGGTATGGAGTGACGAAGTATCAGGTAACATCCGCAGGTATTTCTGCCCCTGGTGCTGCAGAGTCTGGATCCGTGACTGCAAACCACCTAATGCCCCCATGATCCTGCTCAAATATTATGATTATTAATACTATTAACATATACTGTATATAACATATACTGTACTGTGCTATGAATTGTGCTGGATTTCCTTTCGCAGACGAAGGCCCGTTCTCTACACCAGCGACCGTAAGTGTGGCGACAGTACGTGAACTCAAAAGGACAAATGTGCTTATGCCTGTTGTTATAGAGATGCAACAAAAAAAGTTCAGTCGATATGTACAATAGCAGTTAGTGTGAAAATAAAATCTCAAAGTGCTGTCACAAGCACTAAATACCTTCTCTTTGCCACAGACAAGCACTTTAAAACTTTGATGGAGTTTTTTTCCCTCTT
The DNA here is from genome assembly GCF_016859285.1 of Xiphias gladius. NCBI lineage: Eukaryota > Metazoa > Chordata > Actinopteri > Istiophoriformes > Xiphiidae > Xiphias > Xiphias gladius. Next base: position 3,506,213 of record NC_053401.1, on the reverse strand, counting down.
TTTCTTCTCCATCTGCTTGGCTTGTACAACCGCACAACGCTTTGAGTTTTTCTCCCATACCTCCGATTTACAGTATTTTCTTTCTTTTTTTTTCTCTTCTTGCTTGTCCTTATGTTTTCTGTCTTAAAGCAGGCGCACCAAGCAATACACCATGTTTGAATGTGTTCTGACACCCCGTCTTCACAAGGCCTGATTTCCCAGGGGGAAATGGGCGTTTGGCGTGTTTACATTTTGTTCCCATTTCTGTGTTGCATCAAAAACAGTCACTCTCCTTTCTCTTTCCAACCACGGTGCACACTTGACGTTCACTGAGGGAAAACACATGCTGACCCGTCTCCTGCACCTAAAGAGGGAGGAAAATACTTGTTAGCATACAAACGGGAATTGCCGTGGGAGACAAGAGAAACCTCAATCTGCCCACAGTGTACAGGCAGCACCGTGTGTGTTTGGGAGTATGCATAGGTGTGTGTTTGCTTGATTGATTTCTATTCATAGGTGAACCCTTGTAATGCAAGCAAGCATGTTCTTTACCTGCACGGAAGATGGATGATTTTGGCGCTTAAACGTGTCATCAGAGGCTACAAGAAGTGAAGGATTAAAAACTTGAAAAAGTTTGTCTCTGGGGCCCACCACAGCTTCTTCTCAGGGATGGCTTTGGGGGTAACGGCTTCCAGTTGTACCATCCATCCGACAAGCAGAAGGGATGGGGGAAGTAAAATGTGGCAGATTGGACTCAAAAATCAAATGCAACCTTGTTTTAGGATGTGAAGTCAGTCAGGTAGGTGAGATGGAAGGTGAAATGCTGACAAGAAAAACGGACAGTTTTGGACAGAAACGTATTCCTCAGCTTGTCACTCACTCCTCTCCTCACTCGAGGGTAATTTCTGACAGGGTGCCCCATCTCAACAAGCTAACTGGATCTTATCCAATTGTCCAAATCAGATCAATTTTGCCTTTAAAAAAAAACAAAAAAAACTTTCAAGATATTGCTCATGCTTTTAACTGTCCGTTCTATTTTAATCTTTGATTGCAGGTCTCTAATTGCTTGCATGAAGATTTTGATTAAAATCAGTCATAGGTCAGTAATGTTAACACGGACCCGTTGTCATTAGCTGCCAGTTAAGTATGTCATTGATTTTCCGTCTGATCTGACCATTCAGTGCCAGTGCCTCGTTGGTAGTCACCGACAAAGAATATCAGACGATATTATCCTTACATTGTGATATGAGACATGCTTTGCAAGCTTTAGATTCGCAACCAAGACCTGGAGAAAAGAAAATGGATAATTGTTGTAACAGATATATCCCTTCTGGAAGGCATTTATTAATGGGGTTGACGCCAGATCAGAAAACACTCATATGACTGCTTTGGAGGGCAATGACAAAAAACCTATTATTATGTTTTTTGTTCAGACTGGAGGTATGGAAATTCGTCTTATTTGTACTTAAGTGCAGCACTTGAGCAGATGCACTTTTTCTTACCATCATCAACCCTCAAGTAGACAGCCAGTGTAGTATTGATCAGTACCGTAACACCGTGACCAATCAAAGTATATCTTATCTGTCATTTCAGAGGTGGACAATCCTGAGAGTTTGATGTCTGATTTAAAAAAATAAAAAAAAAGGCCAGTATCAGACTGATATGTTGACAAACCAAATATTACCATCCTTCCCCTGGTCCCTTTTCTTTCTCCCACCAGCGGTAAAATGCTCTCCCCCTCTCATTAGCCCTTTATTCCTGCGGATTTATTTCATTCCTCCTCTGCCTCCTTCCCTCTCTCTGTCACCCCCTCTAATTTGAAGTGCAATAGTTTCCCTCTGGCATGAAAATATTGCGTCATTCATCATGTCTCTCTAATTCGTCTTAGATATCCTCCACCCTCCCCCTCGTGCCCCCCCCCCAACCTCCGATCACACACCACCCCACTGCACCACTTAGCTGAGATATTGCCCAGAGTCAACGAATACAAGGAGAGCCATATCCATCCGTGCAGTGTCTCTTGATACATTTGAACAGACACACAGTTCAGGCACGTTATCGCTCGCTCTCTCGCTCACTCACCTTTCTTCTCGAACACGCACACTCACGCACACTCGCACTGCCTGAGCTCCGGCCGGGGTCTGGCGGGCCTCATTGCGAGGCGAGGGGTGTGGGCCATTTCTGCGGCTCAGTGCTCAGTGCTAAGCTGTTTGCCGCGGTGCCTGGCCAGAGGTGTATTGGGCTAAATTGAACTGGCTGCTGATTAGATGGCGACTTATCGATAAGGCCGGAGTGGAAATTTCAGCCTCGGCTTGTGTGTCCCTGAGAGTTGAAATGTAGCTGCGGGCTCGCTGCTGAGTCGGTTTGCTGAACAAAATAATGTGGATGATAGTAGAGGCTGGGCCTCAGCAGCGCCTGACAAAGTTTCAAGAACCCTCCTGTCTGTTTAGACTCCCTCCACCTCTTCTTCACTGTCATCTTAATGAAAAACCATAGCTCATAATTCCCTCGCTGAATCGCTTCACAGGGGTCAATCCCGACGTCAGTCTGCTTAATTTATGTTCAGTCTCTTGGCTTTATAATTTTACTTTTCCTTCTTTCATGATATATAATCCTCTAGTCTCTTTCTGTTGCCAGTCAGGAACAATTTTTTTTTCCAGCTGCAACTATTATTGTCCTTATCGAGTAATCTTATCGTATCAGGCTTTTGTGTATTTTATTTTATTTTTTGAGGAAATGACATAATCTCAAATGTCCAGTTTAACAGCTAATTGGAGGCTTTCAACTGTGATTCGTTGTCTTCGTCACCGATTTGTGACGCGAGACAGAAGAAGAAGAATCGATCAGTTACTGTGTACAGTACACTGGAGGCTTTCAAGAAAATAATTCTGTGGGAATCTACGTTTTGTTAAATTTCCTTTTTTTTTCGAGCCAAATGGCAACTTTTGGCTGAGACTTTTTTAATAGGGAGACATTATTAATCGACTGGATGTTTCATATACAGAAACATACACCATGTAAAATTTAATAGAACGAATGTCAAAGCATGAGAAGGCTGGGAAAATGGCAAAAAGTAAATAAATAAAGAGGGCTACAAGCATTTTTTATTTTTTAGGACTGTGTTTGAAGTATTTTTCATTCAGTCAGTGCCTGCGTGTTTGAAATCAGGCCATCCAGCGGCGTTTATATTGATGTGTGAGTTTTATCTGCAATTCATCTGTCTCACACGACACTGTGGCTCGGTGTTGTTCCCATTCACAGCTCTTGCTATCATTAACTATGACAGAATGAAGCTGTATTGAGCGGCATCCTGTACCTTGCTCTTATTAAATCTTGTGTGTGTGGTAAACGGTGCTACAGCAGGCTGTCTGTGATAGTGCTGACAGCAGCAGTTTAGGAGCCCGCACTGGCCGTTCTGACTGCATGCTGTTATTATTGTGATCACTATTAATCTCCATGCTGGTACAATGCGATGTGAATTTTTGTCTGACTTCATTTGTGCAGGTTTGACTGCCAAAAGCGTTTCAGCCCTTTGTTTTTTCTAGTGGGTGAGTTCCCCGGCTGACAGTACAGACGGTACCCGGAACAACAGGCAACAACATAGACTGTACACCGTCACACCGTTGAGTGTAAAAACGACAGCTCAGGCAGACTCTCCAGCAAAACTTAAGACTTTAAGATTGTTAAAACCTACCTGACTCCCCACACATCACCACTAGTATACGACTAGATCTTTTAGTCTAGGCAGTCAGAAAAAATGAGGGCATTGGTACTGAGTACATACGGAGAACTAGGGCTGAAATAACTATTTTCATAATCGATTAATCTAAAGATTATTATCCTCTAAATGAAAAATTCGGTTTATAAAGTGTTAGAAAACGGTGAAAACTGCGAAATGTCTTGTTTTGTCTGACCAAATGTCCAAAACCCAAAGATATTCAGTTTACTATCATAGGAGACAAAGAAACCCAGATAATATTCATGTTTTAGAAGCTGGAGCCTGTGAAAATTTTGCCATTATTGCTTGAAAAATGACTTCAATGATTAGTAGATTGTCAAAATGCTTAAACATTTATTATATTAACTGTTACAGCCCTACAGGGGACAACGGTAAGGCACCATCCTGAAACCCTTTGAGAGCGCAAATTCGTGCACAGTGCTGCACCAGCACAGTAACAACATTCTTCAGCAACAGTTTGCCCCACTAATTTATTTATCCCTCAATTTAAGCAGAAAAAGCAAAGGGAACATGAAAAACACTACATTAGGACGAACTTGTCGAAGAAGAGCAAAGCTGGAGAGAGAGCCAGATGTGAACCTCATCCGAGCTGTTGCTGAAATCTTGCCATTTTTGAAAGTTTTTTTTTTAAATAATTATTTATCCTTCTGCATCATGTTGATGATCCTGATTCATATTGTAAAAATCAAATATGTCTGAAATGATCTTAATGAAAACAAGAGGCAGCAACTGACTCACAAGGCAAATTACCACAATCTCCACACACTGGGATTTTATTTCACCATCAGCTCCACTTGGCCTGATCAGTTGTGACACCCAGTCAAATGTTCCTTAGGGTTGGATGAGCGTTCCTACGGAGCCCCAGCAGTCGGGCCGTGATGTTTTTGACCTATCAATAGGTCCCCCAAAGTATAGATAAAGTATAATCGGCCCGGTGGTCGTCACGTGTTTCCCCGTCTTTTCCCAAAACTCCAGTTTTTTTCTTTTATTTTCCACAAGCCTCTCTTCTTTACGCTCTTGTCTCCTTTACGTTCATAAAGGAGGGACATTCATTTGCATCTTTTGCAGGACAAATCTTCATCTGGTTGCCTCAGTTTGTGTCTTCCTGTATAATTTTCCACACCACCTCTGAATTTCATTTCGAGTTCAATCTGAATAAGCTTTTATGGATGTAAATCAGGCAGGTGGAAGCATATGATGTATTTTCTATAGCTGGGCTACATACATCTATGTGCAATTATACTAATGTTCTTTTACCACCTTTCACTGTATGGACTTTCATTTGGTGCTCATTTGAACCGGCTGGTGATTTTCAGGAAGAAATCATTGCAGTCCTAACTAGACGATGGACAGGTTTCTTTACAACCAGTGCTCACTGTCCTTGCCCTATATTGAACTCCGTTCAAGTGACCCTCATCTCTAAGCAATAATGCTGCTCGGTAAAATGGACATAATAACCAATTGATGGCTGAAACTGGAACAAATTAAAACCCAGTTTGCAAGTAAACAGACTTAAACTTACTTGACGAAATGGTCACCGAGCTATAACCCCCTGTGGTGGGCCTACACTCAATTACAGATGAGTTCATTGAAGGCAAACTAATGTTAAAGCAACCTTTTGGATCTGTGTCTGGCGAGAGGCACGTTAACTATCGCACAGTGTGACAGTCCTCGTACTAACACATTGACATTAGCTCAGGGGTTCCAGCGAGCTGGCGGCTTGTCAGACGGAAAGGGAACAGCCACGCGTGGGGCTGAAGTCAGGATTTGTTTTAAACCACAAGATAATACAAATGAGGTTTGGGTAAAGGTTAAAGGTTAAGGTTAGCCATGGTTAGATACTCAGTTTTTTAGGAAGGCAAAAATTGTCAATGGGGGGGGCCTTCATTTTTGTAGTAACACATTAGTCGTACCATTGATGATGGTGCGTGGTGCCTTTTTCCAACTCAACCGAAATAAAAACCTGTCCATCCTGTAATGGCATGTGTTAGTCTCAATTATGAGAAGTAGTAACACTGATGGAGTCTAGTGGTTCGGCTGTGTGGGAGAGGGACGCTGTTAGCTCAGCGCGGCTATTTCAGGGCCCTTCCGTGCTGAAACATCGGCACCCACTCAAACGAGAGCCAGTACTCGTATGCAAAAGCCTGAGTGTTGAACTCCATTAATATACAGATGCGTGTACAAGCCTTTCACTGTATATTAGTTTGCATGTGAAGCTTCTGTAGCTTTGCAATGCTTTGTTCATAGAGACATTAGCAACACACTGATTTTCCTCTTCCCTGACTCTTGTTCATTATCAAAGCACTAACCTAAGCTTTTTATAAGGTTTTTCTAGTTCTCTGTTGAGACGTTGAGAAGAGAATGACAAGTTATTCTTTTCCTGTTAGTTTATAACATTCAACAAACAATATGGGAACGTATAAGGATGAAAACAGAGCTTAATTAATTGCTCTTTGTAATCCAACCTCTCAGGTCTCTCCTGTCTTCCTATCTCGCCCACTCGCCTCCTTACATCGCTGCTGGTCTCACTCCAGTGCATCAATGGAAACGTGACGCCTCTGACAGGAATACTTGTAATTATCCTCCCACACTCCTGTCTCTTGAAGGTGATTGGACAGCAAGTCCCGTTCCGATGTGCTAGCCACCGCCCACGCCAGATCTGTCAATCTCCTGTGACCCCCCCCCCCCACACACACACACACACACACACACACTCCTCCCCACATCCACCAGCAACGAGTCCCCCCCCCCACACTTTCTGCCAAACGCTTCAGCAGTCACCTCCCACCTGGGAACCTGCATGAAACACGTCTCACATTAAATGCAGTTTAGGTGAGCTGACAGGTGAAGCACACACACTTACTGTACACGCATATAGATGCAGGGCACAGCCTGGCAGTGACGCACAGTCACTCACAAAGGTGAGTAATTCTTACCACTCGTCAGTCAGGCTCTCTGGCATCGCGGTGGGCCCCAGAAGCACTGTGCCAGTTTTTCCCCCATATTTGACCTTTTTTCTCTCCCAGCCTCCTCCTTTCTCTCCCGATTTCATACGTTATCTTTTTTTGCTAATGCAATTTACATGGGGAATCAATTCTTTTTTTTTCCTGTCAATTCTATAAATTTCTTATGGATTTATACAGGTTGTTTCTTTGTTACGATAGTGTGGCCATTAAAACCAGTATATGTCTTAGAGCGCTAGGCCACAGTGACACACCAAAGCCGCGGAGTTACCATGTTCAACAATTCAGCTGTGAAACCTTCAGCACTACTGTATCGTCATCGGTTCTGACTTTCCACATGTTCTGCTGGCATGTTCACTCGTACATCTTTGGTGCCTCACTTGCTCTTCTACTTCTACCTCAGCTGCCCTACATTTCCCAAAATGTTTGACAATACCCGGTAAGCAAGCCTGAAGTAAATGCCAGCCGTGATGGTCATACATTTAGGTAGAGCCATCGGAAGCAACACAGTACGTGCAAGAGACCCAGAACGTTCAGAGGAGAAATGCTCGGTTATGAACTCAATGATTTATGAATACAGCATGTGTCGTATTTGTATTACACTCTGCTCTTCTGATGCTACTCTCAGAGATAAATTGGTATTATCTTTTGCTGAGCTTTTCTCCCTGCATGACTGTTGAGTTTCAGTGAAAGAGCAAGTCTAGGAAGGGCCATTAAAGCCCTCAGCTGACAGCTGAGATTCTTAAATTCATATAGTTCTTCTGCTTGTAACTTTTTACGACAGACATCTCGATATGACATAAGGTGGTGTTTTAATTTATTTTTAATTTATTCATAACAATAAAAAATATACACCACTAAATGACAAATACACTGTGAACAGTTTTTAGGGGGACTGGTATTTTAAATCCTTAGGATAATAAAAATCCTTAGTTAGTCTGAGTGTTCTCACAATATCTTGAAGCACGAGGCAATGATTGCTTTGAAACTGTGCTCTGAAGAAGAACCACAACCTTGAGTGTTTGTCGTGGTTTGTAGTGCCTGAGATATCACAAATTCTGTGTTGGCCTGGTGAATGAATTTATCTCCACAGCTCTTGGTAAATGGGCAGGCATGTTAATTTAAGGTTTGGCGATGCTCTTGAACTTATTACCTAGCTTCCTGCTAATGAGCGAAATGATGCAAAAATTAAAAAAAAAAAAAGAAAGCCGGAGAGAAAACAAGCTTTATGTAGGAGGAGACCAGAGGAAAAAAACCCTCACTGACAGCTCTTTCACTACTTCACCTTTACAGAGAAATAACTCTTTTTCTTCCTCTCTGCCCATATCTGCGCTGTAATGGCAAGTAATTTAAGGGAAATTAACATTTTGACATGCTCCTCAGGGGTTGAGGAAAAGTGCAGAGGAGACGACGAGAGAAAAGAGGAGGAGGGAGTATGGAAAGGAGACAGAAAAAGAGGATGAATTAGTATTTAATTCAGTACGTTTGAATCTTCGGTCCAAGGGTTAAGTGTGGATGAGTTAAACTGTCGTCTGCGGGCCCAGTGGCGTAGAACCCTTAACTGTCTAATGGATTTTCAAGCCAGCAGGGAGTGCCAAGGCAGATGGTCCAGACAGAAGACATCATAACCACCGAATACTGAGAAAGGAAAATTAAAAAAAATAGATATTCACATTTGATTTTTGTGCAGATCAATTTAAGAACATTTTGAATGACTCTTGGATGTCCACCATTTGTCATACCAAGCACATGTCCGTCTCTATGGCTAAGTGTTGCTTTTAGCATGTTGCACCAGAATTTTAGGATTGTGGGAATAATGTGAAAATTCAAGTGTAATTGGCCATAAAGCTGAATCTTACAGAATATTGGAATATAAGAGGTTTTTTTTCTCATTTCTATTTCACAAATTTATTTGAATAACCCATTTCTGTGGCCCAACACCTTCTAGTTTTCTTGTATTGTGCAGGAGTTTTAGAAAACCTTGGTCCCCAAGAAGACCAGAGACATAAGACTCAATCAGTTTTTCCTTGCAGCTGCCGCCAAGTGCTTGCTCATGGGGGAATGTTGGGTCTCTGTAAATATATCTATAAAGAGCCCGGTCTAGACCTGCTCTATATGAAAAGTGCCCTGAGATAACCTCTGTTATGATTTGGCACTATATAAATAAAAGTGAATTGAATTGAATTGACTTGAATTGTGTTTATCAGCCAACTGAATGACTGCATAGCTTCCATGTTGTTCTGCATGGTCAAACAGGCTTTTGAGGCTGATCCAGCCAAGTGGCTTGGTTCACCAATATGTTATGAAAGATACTGACTTTAGTTTCTCTTGTTATTGTTATTAGCATTTTGCCTCTATTAGACAGCACAGTAGAGACAGGGAAATGTGCAGAATGACATGCAACAAAAGGTTCCCAATCAGAGTCATAGACTCTGGAGTCTAAAAGATGCTCTCATGTGTTGTTGGTGCCTATATGGGGAATTTTCCTTTTTAGCTCACCAGGAATTACAATTACAAGGATTTTAATTGGCCACCGTTGTGCAACTTCCCGGCACGCTACACGTTCAGAGGGTGTTCAGAGATGGCACCGGAACCACTGAAACACCAGGGGAAGACGTTGCCCATCTATGTCAATGATCTAATCCTTTTATCGCATTTCAGGGGAATTAGCCATAGACCACAAAATGAGTTGATGCTTCACTTAACATCCTGGATTTGTGATTAATGGAAAGAAACCCCCCCCCCCCCCCAAAAAAAACCCTATCAATTTACACAATAAATCTTGACTTTGGAACCGCCAATAGGAACCTATTGTTCTCAGTCTAGCTAAGGCCCCTTGCATCAATTTAAGACTTCGGAGCAGCCAATCGGGCCTCTTGCTAATAAATTATCCTTTGAAGTAGCCAAAACACAGCTCTTGTTTTCAATTCAGTCTTTGGAAAAGTCGGTGGTAGCTTTTTGCTTTTTTAATCTAAACTTTGAAGTACTCAATGCAAATCCATTGTCATTTAAAAAAAAAAATAATTACAACAACTGATAGAAACGTAACGACTTCGGGCAGGTTTTCCCAAATGCACGAACTTCTCTAAGATATCATCTTTAATTGCATGAAGATCTTAAATAATTTTGAAACAACAACCCAGCGATTAAGCTTAATGGTATTTTTCTTTCTCTGCTACTTCTTTAGCTTGTGTTATTCTTTTCTTTCTCTCATTCTCTTTGTCTCTCACTTCGTTTACCCAGCAGGGCCATGTGGATTAGCGCTGAAAGCTAATGAAATGTAATTACCGCCTTTGTCGATAACAATCGATCGGCTCGGGTCTCACAGACCCCTTCCCAGAGAGGGTCCCAGAGGGGCCAGTGTTGCGGCTGCAATAGCTACCGCAACGCTGCCCCCTCCCCCCGTGCCCAGGCTTTATTTCCTCTCTGGTTGCCATGAGCAATAGGAGATAGCATTGACAGGGCAGTATGAAGTGGAGTCAGATCTGTCGGATGGTCCCTCAGCGTGGCCTCACAAGGGGGAATGAGATTCCTTATCAAATCAGCCGGATTAGAGAAAGGGTCTCGGGGAAAAAAAACGTCAATTCTTACATCAGGCACAAAAAGATCAGGTTTTGGCATGTTTTTGTGCATGCATGTGTGTGTAAGAGACTGGATGAGAGAGTGCGTGCCACTAAATTTCTTTAACTTCTTTCCTCTGTATCACCTCATGTAAACCAGTATTCATACCGCAAACATTTTGCAAATTTCATCTGTTTTTTTTTTTTAAATGGTAGTTTTTATTTCTGATTATGATTTCTGTTTCAATTTATTTCCAGTTTTCAGATGGAATTTGCTAGTTTGAGATAAGTTGTTGCTTTTTTGTTGAAATGTGTGGCATTGTGGTTATTATTGTGGGGAAACTGACAATAATTTCTTCCTTCATGTCACTGAATATTTGGGTTCTTTATAACTTTTTTTATATCTTTATAATAGTAAAAATCAAAAATTTGGTGCCCAATGTGGGCAGGCTTGGGTTTGCATCTTCCAAATTCCTTTAAAATAAAACAACCGGAAGTTCAGAGGGAACAACAGTAACTTAGGATAGTACGTGACACGGACACATTGTTGCGCATCTCTGACAACACAGGGAACAGATCCCTGTCTTTTTACTTTAAGGAAAACAACGTGTCAGGTGCGGAAATGCAGTCTGAATAAAAATACTCTCAAGGAAACCTGAGGGAAGTAGCCTACAGACAGTTTCTTTGTGTCTGCAGCTCACAGAAACCACTGGAGCTGTGTGTTAACTGCAGAACGGAGCAAGAACACAGAAAAAACACTGCATATCATTTGTATATATAATAGTATATTTGCATTTCCCCTCATAGGTCTAGTATAGAGACACCATAATGATTTTGATTCAGTTTATGTTCTCGATCTCATACCCGATTTAGTCTTTGCAGATGCAGACATTCACCTTAAAGTACTTGAAGGGTTTCATGCCTCCAAGTGCTGCTTAATGGAGAAAAAGCAGGTCAAAATCTCCAACCTTCCAGTGTGAACCAACTTCTCATTTCGGCTTCTTATCTAAAAGAATATAGCAGATGTTTTATTTGTAGCTTCAGAGTACTTTAAGCTTCTCCACTCACATTCACTGTAGTCCTCCAGTTGCTGTTGTTGACTGTTTTATAACCTTGGACAGCGTTAGCTTTTGAGTGTTTACAGTCATCTGCCAAGGACATTATGTTCCTTCCCCTGTGTATCTGTCCACTCAGTTGTTCATCTATCACCGCATTTTCTCAAAAATTAATGGATGGATTAGCCTGAGTTAGTAGTGCACATTCACGCAGGTGGTAACCCTGTGACCTTTCCTCTGGTACGACCATGGGTCTGTATCACCAAAGAAAGGTCGGTGCAAGAAGAGGCAGGCACTTGTTGACTTTGTGGCCAAGTTACCATTGCCCTAGTACCACCATCAGACCAAAACACGCCTGTATAAACTGTACAACTATTCGCTCATTAATACTTAGCGTGAGCTTAAAGCTAAAATAGCTGATTTTGAGTTTTTGCTTTAAGCTTGCACACTACTGTGTGCTTTTTTGTTCTATGGGAAACTATTTCTGTGCGGGAAATGGCAGCAAACATGCAAGAGGTGGACAAACCGAGTTGTATCTCTCCCACACACTCACACACTACTGTGTTGGTATGGGGAAGGGGCCAAGTGTGTGGGAGAGATGGAGGGAAGGATCGATAGAGCAGCGAAAGAGTGCTGTAAACCATGAAAGAAGACAAAAGCCTCCTGTTTTCCCACAGTGCACCAGACTCTGTTAGCCTGGGAGCTTCAGCACTACCTCCAACACTCTCTCACACTCTCATACATACAGAAACACTTGCATACAATCACCCGGCTCAAGTAGAGTAATAAAGAAAAAAAATAGCTTGTACCCAGGAAATATCAATAAACATCTCTGGGAATGAAAACACACTTTAGCTGAGGGAGGAATAGTTTTATCTGGCACTCTTTCAGACCGGAATATATGGAGGATTGATCTTTATTCTCTGTTTATGTCCTACGGCTCTGTGCAGGTTTCTAATGTGCACTTTTTTGTGCTACTTTATTTGAACCCTTATGACCGGATGCTTTGTGTCAAAAATGGCACCCTTTCTTCTCAATGTGATAAATCATCCAAACTAGAACGCACATCCTGATGAGCTCGGTGGAACTTACTCTCTCTCCAGCAATAGCAGTGTTCATCAAGAATAAATGTCCCTAGATCTGATTAGAAACCGCATAAGAGAAATTATTGCTCTAGCTGAAACGATACAGGGCTCAGGTCTAGCAAGTAAGTAGCTCATTGGCTCCATGGCACATTACAGTTCCTGTTTACATGACCCAAGACATGAGGAGAGCTGTGGTACCAAAGCTCCAGACATAACTATCACAAGGTGAAATAAAAAATATAGAAACACAGGAGTTCGTATAAAAAAAAATCTCTTGGCTCTAGGGATGGCAATGTTGGCGAGACTGTCGGTCGGTCCAGCCCGGGTCCATTTCTGCCGCTACTGTGTTTTGTCTCCTCAGTGGAGCCGAAGCTTCAACGGCCATTTAAATCACATGCTTCAGATTCGTCATGACTTGTTGTGCCTCTTGCCATTGAACTTTTCCGCATTTGCTTTTATCGCCACACCGACATTTCCACCTCAGCCAAACGTTAAAAAAAAAACTTTTCGGCGATATTTTGAGGTTGTTTTTTATTATGTTTTTTTCAGCCTTTTCATTCACACTTTTATGTGAGCAAATCGAAAATGTGCATAAATTAATAGGTGGATGGAAACACACCTATTGACACTCCCCACTGTCCAGTCATAAAACAAATTAATAAATGAAAAAAAAAAAAAGTTAAAAAGCCAAATGAGTAGGGGGAAATGCTACAGGCTTGTAAATAAAGGAAGTCAAAATGGAACAGCAGCAGCCAAGGGTCCAAAAAGTTAAACCTCTAAGAGTGTGTGCATGTGTTTGTGTGTGTTAATGACAGACACATGGATGTATGTGAGTATCTTGATCTCTGTGTGTGTTTCATGTCACTCCTCATTTGATCACTGATGGATATCTAGGGGACAGGTTTTTGGTGTCATTCAAAGGCCCCTGAACAGATTCAAAGGCTCTGCCGATGATTCTCTCTCTCACTCACACACACACACACACACACACACACACACACGCAGCCATTTAACACAAGCCCAGTGTCGAGCACAAAGAACGGGCACAGCGTGTAGACCGTTCACAGTATCACAGCAGTTAGCACAGAGATTGGGTTTATTTAACAAGCATCTGAGTAGAACCAGCAAAGCCCTGACTAATACTAACTCTAACAAATGCCCTTCAACTGTATGAGAGCAGTGGGAATACTATTAATACTCATGTAAATAGCGGGCTATTTTCGGCAGGTTGTTTTGCTTGGGGATTGAGGGGGGGGGGTCGGCATCTCATTTGTTGTATTTTCAGAAAGCAGTTGTGATTTAAGCAGCCGAGCGGGGCGGGGCCCAGGATGACTCAGAAGTTCTTATTGTAAACACTGTTGTTGCTGTTTGTGCAGATAATTTACTGAAACTTGTTTTTAAAAAAAAAAACAAAAAAAACAAACAAACTTGCCTTTATATTTTCTGCATCTCGTTTGCATTTGGTGGCCTGACACAGATGAAACAAAAAAAACAATCGTTTTTCTGCAACTCAGGCTTCTTTTTTTTTTTTTTTTGTAGTTTTGGCCTTTATTCATTTCGGTTCAGTTCAGTTTACCCTGGGCACGGACGTCAAACAGGCCCCACTATCTTTGGTGATCAAGTGACCATGAAGGTGGAAGACTGTTTTAGAGTAGAGTGGAGTGGAGTAGAGTAAATCTTTATCGTCCCCGAGGGGCGAATCGGTTTGCAGGCAGTGGTTGACGTTCATCCTTCAGACATCCTCACACACTTATGCAATATATAAACAGAAATATATAATAACAAAATAAAATCCCAAAGATGCCACTGTAAACACAAAAATGTGCCTCCAAAATCAGTAGCATTTAGAATATTCAATTTTTAAGAGAGTAGATGAGAAGCTTATGTAATGATAAAGGAATTTTCTACTTTTTGTCTAAAAAGCCAAAGGCTAGAGTGACAGAGGATCTCAAATATCTGTTGGTTTGAGCTTTTCGGCATCCTGGTGGACCGAGCCGGAACTCCCTGTACGGAGGATGCTGTGGGTTCTGTAAAACCCAGGTCTTTGTGGTCTCTCAGTACAGACCTACGGTTAAGACTACTACATAAAACCCCCAAAACCCAGGAATCAGAATAGCCTCTTTCTTGTGGCAGCCTCAGAGTGAAAATCTAGGCTGTCTTCATTGTTTGTGGTACAGAAACATTCTAAATTCACTTTAAAAAATATAACGAACAATTTGGCTTTCCAGAGCCTCTCTGGAAAAATCTTCCGACCTCGCTCGTGACTGTTTTCACTGAAACAACTTTCCACTGAGACAGAGTCCCTATGAAAAGGGTTGACAGCCATGTCATTCATGTGTAGCAACCCGGGTCATACTAATAAACATACCGTGTGCGACACGAAGGACACATTACGTCGACTTTCTTCACGTCGTGCGCGGCGTATTTGCTGCTCCTGTTTGTTTTGCGGAGCAAAAATCAGGAGCGCGTTACGTCTGTTTGTGTGAGCGGATGAAGCGAGCGTGGGGGTAAAGGGGGGACTGGGTGACGGTGGCGGTGGGGGGTTAAAAGCAGACCAATTAAGAGAAGCCTCCCGCTTGCCCTGCTGTTACCACGGCAACTGCCAGGTGGATTTCCTGGTTATTGTGGGACGTTAAAGGGCTGTCAACCACCAAAGCTCACTTTCTCTTTCTCTCTCGGTCTGACTTGATTTCTACTTCTCACTTCTCTTCCTGATGTTGCCGTGCGAAGCACTTGAGCAAGTCACCAACACGGTCATGGCTGCGCGGTCCGTTTCCCACTGCCCATGTAGTCTGAGACCTTCAGTGAAAGCTGCCGCCGCCGCTGCCGCTGCACGCCTTCTCCACCTCTTGCCTCTCGGTTTTATTTATTTCCCTCCTGCTTTCTTCTCCTTATCGACAGCTGCCTGCCCATCTTCCCTTTTTTCCTCTCCCACCACTTTCCCCTTGCCTTTCTCTTTCTGTCAGTTTGTCTTTCATTTCGTACCCCCAGAGTGAGAAGACTCCTGCAGAGGAGTGGCATTTAGAGAATCTCGCTCTCCTATTGCTGTCTCTCCACTGGGGTTAGAGAAAATCAATCCCACTAATTAGATCTGTGTATCACTGTTATTTTGTCTCTTCGTGTGTGTGTGTGTGTGTGTGTATTCTGCATGTCCTGTAATCTATATTTAATGTTAGGAAGCGGAGCTTTAAAGAGCGCCACAGCTGGCCTGTTTGCTAATTAATGACATTTTCCCCTTTAATTACCATTCAGTGGAAGCCTGTGCTCTTCTGTTCTCTGTCTTTGTCGTGGCTTTGTTTTTCTTTCCGTTTCCCTCTTGCTGGCTTTTTTTGTTGTTTTCTGTCATCTTCTCCACTTTTGTCCTCGTAATTTCTTTCTTTTTCATCTCTTCTCACTTTGTTTTTAGTCATCTCCTATGTCAGGCAGATCTGTACTTTCCATTTGTTTTCAACTGCTACTGTCACTGCACTCTTGAACAAGTCACTGATCCCAGTACATTTTACCCCAAGACTAAAGTGATGTCTTAAAAGGACTCACTTGGTCTGAACAGTAGTCATACAAGGCTTCAAGTGCGTTTCCATCCACCTGCTTTTACGCACATTTTCCATATGTTCATAAATCAACCTGAATGGTGTGGAAAATGTGTTTATCGATTAAAAACAAAATATGTCCTCCTCTTCTGCAATGGAATAATGGCTCCTGACTAGAGAATTACATGTAGCGCCCCCGGCTGTTTATCTCGATCCTAAACCAACTCCTAATGCTCACATAATGGTAGCTGACGAAAGCGTGCGTTAGTTTGCATTTTCCTTTGCTGATTTTCTGGGAATTTTGTAAAAATAAACGCTTCATTCGATGGAAACCTGACTAGACAGAGAGTCTGCAGCCACAATGGCAGCTCTGTGAGGCTGCACCCAGGCGCTCCAGTGTTTTTTAACATTTAAGTTAAATGCAAACGTTATCTTGCTAATATGCTCACAGGTAACATGCTGATGTTTAGCAGGTGTATTTAGAGGGAAACTCAGGGGATTGCAATTCATGCTGTGGGAATCATTAATGTGTACTAAATTTCATGGCATCCGTCCAACAGTTCTTTGGATATTTCAGTTTGGACCAATGTGGTGGATCGAAAAGACATGCAGCTAGCATGTCTGAAATCCTCAAGGTATTCAGTTTGCAGTGGTTTTAAAGGGAGAATAGCAAGCGAATCCTCACACAGGAGACGTTTCAACCACAAAACGTTTGGTAGATCAAATAAAGCATTGACTTAATCAGTAATTTTTTCTCCACTGAAATTTCTTTTATTAGTTTAGAGAGAGAAAAATTCAACTTAAACTCTTTATATTTTTTTGTATCCCGTTTTGCTCTATTCTTTGTACGGTAGTCATGAAACTACTCAGGAGTCACCAGTAGACAGATAGTGTTGTGCCAGACAGCTCCAAATATGCGAATGCGTGAATCCTATGATGGGGGTCACCCAGGAAAAAAAAGGAAAGAAGAAGCATGGAGCTCCCAACATAACTTAAGGTTAAAAAATAAAAAAAGCATCTTCCTCCCACTTGGCATTTCTTGAAATTCTCTCTCCTTCTCTTTCTCTTAATTCCATTTCTTTCTCTTTGCAGCTCCGATCTCAGATCGGCTGTTTGTCTCCTCAGGGAGGGAGAGCGAGAGCCGAGTCTCCATCTGCCTCTCGGCCTCGTCATGCCTCCACCCTCCTCACCCTCCTCACCCTCTCCCTCTCTCCCTGGGAACTTGGCCCGTCACCACCTGTCAGACGCCTGTCTCTCTCCCTCACACCAGCTCTGTCTCCGTCCAACTGTCAAATGAAGTTTTGAGTGATCTTCAAATATCTGAAAAGACTGAAATGTGAAGAAAAAGGTGCACTTTCGTTGGTTTGCTGCACTTTTTAGAAAATTACCTGTACGAAAAAGCCCCCCCCCCCCGTATGAAGTTATCTCATTAGGTTCATTTCAAGTGCAAGAGGAGCCATTAGTTTCTTCTGTCCATTCTAGCTTCAGCAACGTTGACGTGCATTTTAACTTGAGGTTCCGTGCACAAACTCCGCTGCTCCTTCTGTTGACTAGAAATGTCACCGGTATACCATGTGTTTGAAAACGTGTTGATCGTGTGGAGTATTGAAGTTCGGGGGCATAGCAGACAGATTTTAAAGACTATTTCAGGTCCAAAACGAGTTTTCAGCTTTGTTGTGTCTTTTTCTGCGGATATGTTTTTTAATTGCAGTTTCTTTTTATAGACAGAAGTGAACGGTACAACGGTTTCCTTTCAGGTTTTGAGGGGCATACAGATTTATGAAAAGCCGTCTAAATACACGTTGATTGAAGCCTGATTCCTTCTAACTTGCTCTCACATGGTCGTCTCTGCCGCTCATCTGCTCACTTCTTCAATCTCCTCCGATATGGCAGAAATTGCAAAGGTGAGGTCTTTCTCAGGCTTTCACTGGGAGGACAGACTCACTTCCTCTCACTTTCTCAGTAGGTGAGTCAGTAAATCGGTGAGCTATAGAAAAATGGCTGGCTGGTATCATTCTTTGGTTTATCTTTTCGGTGGAGTTAGATCCAGGGGACTGCGGTTCTTCAGGCCAGCGGGAAAGTTTTGAGCGTGTCGCTTCCTTTTGAAATACAAAAAAGGACAAAAAATAAATAGAACTAATAACTTTAGCCGCCCCGTTGACTAGAGTTTAAGAAGCAATCAAATTATTTTGTTTGTCTAAGCGCCAATGCCAAAAGTTATTACCGGGGTCATAGACGTGATAATTAAGTAGGTAGGTAACTTCGGGACCTTTAGCCTCTCATTATTTACGTAGCATAATATAAGTCATTTGTCTGGAGTAAAACTTGTGGAAATAAACATTGATGTTGGGTCGGAACTGACTCAGACTTGAACTCAGACACTTGAATTGGACTTGGACTGTTGTGACTCATACACGTTTCTGCTGGGAGGGAATGTGTGTCAGCTGGGGGTGAAGTTAACAATGGCTGTTGCTTTGCCTGTTTTCTGTAATGTGGATTAAAACCTCTGAGATCAAACCTACTCAACTGAAGACGTGTTGGCTGCCCACACCTTGTCGTAACACCTCTGACAGAATGCTTTGACGCGGCTGACAAAGTGCCTGTTGCTAAGAGACAAAGTGAGGAAATAGGATGGCACAAACAGAGAACCTAGGGATTATTCTGAGATGCAGAACTTGCTGGCGTTCAAACCCTTAAGTTCTAACTATCGAGTGTTTGTTTTGATGTGCCACTCGGATTGTTTGTGAAGTTTAGGCAAAAGCTGTTTTCAGGCGTGATTTCGTTGAAGCAGACTTGCTCGAGCTTGAGCGGGTCAGAGAGGCAGTCTGACCAAGTGTTTGAGCCACCCCGGGCTTTCAGATGTTTTTGGATATGCTTGATTTTGTCTGCGACCCAGTTCTTCTGTAAGAGATGCGAGTCAAGTCTAAAAACAGTGAGCAGGATTCGCCAATTAGAACTGGGAAAATCGGGTAGAAGATACACATCTAGGCAGCGTTTATTCTTTACATTCAGAAGGTGAGGTGCACCACGACTACTTTTTCCTGCATTTCTGATCCTGATCAGATGGAGGCATCGTTTTGCAGTTAGAGGCCTCCTTCTGTTTCTGGGCCACGTTGAGAATAATCATTACCTCAATCATGTCTGGTTTTCCACAAGCTACTCTTGACGGCTATAAACAGCAGCTATGTTCGGGCAATCAGTAACAAATAAGCCAAGTGCCTCCAGGCTGTGGAATCAGCAACAAGAACCCATGAGTCATGTAACCTGGTGACATAAAACTCGACTTGGTAAAACCAAAAAAGAATGGCAACTTAACTTTGTTAACACTTAACACCCTTTTCTCTGGCTTACCTAAATAAACTATTAGCAAATTACACTTTGTACAAAACACTGCTGCTACGATATTAACCAGGACTAGAAAAAGTGACCCTGCTCTTATTTCATTACAGTGGCTTCCTTCACATACTAGATCTAACGTTAAGATTCTACCTCTAACGTATAAAATATTACACGGACTTGCACCATCCCACTTCTCACCTCTTGTCACGCCTCCTATACCTATCACGGCTCTACGATTGCAAAATGCTAGTCTCCAGAAATAAATAAAACATCACCAGATGGCAGGCTCGGTGGACTCATTCAAAACCAAACTCAAAACACATCTCTTCATCTTCATTTAGTCTGCCCTAAGTACTAAACTACGGTTATCCAGCTTATATTCAGTTTTAAATGTGCCTATTTCATATTGTTGCATTTTACCACATTTTTGATATCTTTTGAAATATTCTAAATATTTTGTTTCGTTTCTGTTTCATGTTTTGTCTCACTTTTTACATTTTTATATTTTGCTAATATTTTTCCACATCGTTCTATTTCATGTGCAGCTCTTTGAGTTATACTTTGTGGTATCGGGCTACATTTAACTTCGACCCGACTTGACTTGACGATATCAGTGACACATTACGTTGCTTGATCTTGGAGCTTTTTGACTTGAAATGGCTTGATGACATCCCCAAGCCCAAATAGTGAACATCACGGTTGAAAAATGTGCTGTGAATCGACTCTTTAGTTTGCTGTCGACAGACATAAAGTATTTCAAATAAATCTGACAGCAACCAAACAGAAGGAGAAGATGCGTTTGGTAGCGCATACCAGTTTGTTTAGGACTTGGTCTTGGAATTCATAGCCAAGACTCAAAAATTACTTGTGACTTGCATTTCCGTTTTCGCATCCTAAATTTCTTTCCGTTTTTTTGTGAGGTTAGCTCTTTCGGGAGTTCCAAGTTGAATTCCCCAAACTCTCTTTAACTCTGTACAATCCTACTGGTAATCGCTCGTTTCAGCCTGAAGAGTTCCACCTGTTTAGGAAGTAGGTGTGTAGTCGGGAGTTTTGATCATTAGCATAATCTGGAGTTATTTCTCCAGTCAACTGCTCCTCAGGGTGCAGCGGTTAGAACACTTGACCAGACATATCAGACTGGCCATTCGTCAGCCCCTACCAACCAAATCAGCTTTTCTTTCTCAGACCCCAGGGCCCCTTGAGTACAAGGACTCTGAGAATACAGGGATTGAAACGCACCAGTTAGCCTAATTCTGTCCCTCTCCCCCTGCAGATGTCCCACTGCCAGTCGCCTGAATCAAATCTCACCCTCCAGTCATTCATTCAGGGTTGTGGGATGTGGGCTGTCTGTGCCACGTCTCCAGCACTGGCTGTTCCTTTTGCCTTTATTTACGCTGTGTCTGTGAATATCCCCTTGTATCCCACAGCAGCAGATGACATATCACATCCCTCTCAAGCTTTTGTCAGGCAGCTAAATCCCGTCCCCATTGCTTTGGCGGGCCAATAGTGGAATGGGAAACCTTAACTCACTCCTGCAAAGCCCCAGCAGACAGCGGCCTGGCCCCGCAGCTTCCGATCAATTCCACTTCCTCTGAATATCAGTAAATCAAGTGGCAGCAAGATCCCTCCCCTGGTATGTTGACGCAGACTAATTCTGCCGGTTTCCTCGATAGTGATCTCACTAAGACCCCCAGTGAATGGTGGAGAAGGAGAGAAAGAACTAGTGTTGTATAAAAAGCAAGCCAACAGGTCTACGGAGCAGGGATTAGTGGGTAAAGTGGATTAGGAAGCGGTATTCTGATATTCCGCCCAGGCTGCCGAGAACGTCTTTAGAAAAGCAGAGAAACATCTGCTGGAGCTTAGTGAGGCAATGAAAACACTGGAAATCAGAATGGCTAGAAGACACACGTGTTAACACACTAAGAGCTTTAAAACAACGAAGCCATGGCACGGGAATGAGATACAAAACCTTCACACTTTTATACAGTATATATAAACGTACATACAGCAGCACCCTGGGGTGCTTGTGTTCTTGGCTCTCTGTTTGTCTATCTGTGTGAGTGTATTTTTATAGGGTGTGTGTGTGTGTGTGTGTGTGTGTGTGTGTGTGTGTGTGTGTGTGTGTGTGTGTGTGTGTGTGTGTGTGAACGATTGCACCAGCTAGACAGGTCCTGACAAATTAGAGCTCGTATCCTGATTGAAGCCTTTGTATTTTGAAAAGCCACAGGACACGCAGTCTCTCTCACTCTTCTTTTACTTCTGTCTCCTGTTGTTTGTTCCTCCACCGTTATTTACAGCTCCATCGCAGCACTGACATAATGAGGACATGAGTTTCAAATGAGATGAAATGAGGTAAAACAAGGCTCCTGTCAGCATTCATTTTCTGGACAGCTTCTAAAAACAACCGGCGCCGCTTCCTTAACTTGGCCATTAACTTGGAAGGAAGCCTTCAAAGTCCTACTTTGACTGAGCAAACAATCCAACAGGACGGTAATATGCAGCTGGGTGCGATGTTGCTTTGATGGGACGGGCAGAAGCTCTGCATGGCTGAGTGCAGATATTAAGCGGAAATGGGAGTTTTGCATCAGAGAGAATTGGTTGACGGTACATTACTATTTTTACTTTTGCTAGTCGGGAACGGTGAAACAAATCATTTCAACCACACTGATGTAATTAGTTAGCGATAAAAGATTCATTCCTTTTATACCGTATCCATTCTGAAAATCAAATTGAAAAATCATCAACAGGGCTGCACCTAATGATCATTTACATTATTAATTACATTCTTTTTCACTTAGTCTATTAGTTAGATTTGGTGCATAAAATGTAAAAAAAAAAAAAAAAAATTAGTTAAAAATGCGTATTACAAGTACCTGAAGTCCAGGGTGATGTCCTCAGTTTGCTTGATTTTTCCAACCAACATGCATTAATCAAATGTATTCAGTTTTCAGTGATATAAAATGGGGGAATCAACAAATCCTTAGAGTTGAGAGGGTAAAACCAGCTCAGTAAATGGCCTTAATGATTCATAAATTAGCAAAATTGTCGTTACAAGTTATCCTGCTGGTCAACTAATCATCAACAGCTGTCAACCTCTTTCTCTGCTGAGCTACGTACTTTCACAGTCGTTTGCAATTTAGTTTAGTGAAAATATTACCACTCTTAATTCCTTGAAAAAACAAGATCTGTTTAGTCGCTGGTTGGGTCATGTTGGCGTAAAAGCTGAGGTTTAAAGTTTATTCTTGATCTTTGAAATTTATGAAGTCCGTCTGCAAGAAGCTCATACAATATGAATGAATCCACCAGAACCGCTACTAAATGGATCTTATGGTGAGACTGTATTCTCAGCCGCTTTTTCAAAGGTTGAGAATGAACTTTGAACCTCACTCTTCACAAGTGTTAATAATTAGATTAGCAAAAGAAGTTCATCGGAGTGAAGAAAAACGCGGCTTCAATGCTGTAGAGATGGGTGAAGTATGAGTTGTAGATGGGTTTTTAAAGTAAGTTTCAAATGCTGGCATTGACCTTGAGTTGGCTGCAGTAAGGTCTAAGTTAGCTTGGTTCAATAGGACAAATGTGGTGCCTCACCCTGACCTTTCAGCACCGTTATGTGTATATGTGGGTGAGTAGTGGAACTGAGCGTGCAAACCTCTTTGAATGTGTCTTAAAATGTGTCATTGCCTGTGTGTTTGCCTGCTTTTTGTTCATGTATGTCTACCTCTGATGCAGCCCGGAGTCCAGTCAGGGTGTAGTGTGTTAAATATTGATGCCAAGCAGTGCCTGACTAGTCCCAGGGGAGGGCGGTGTAAAGGTTGTGGCTCTAACAGCAGGCTCCAGGGAGCTGCAGAATAGCGCTCACTTTCCTCCCCCAAGATCATATTTTCCTGTTTTTTTTGTTTAGTTTTTTTTTCTCCCTGGCCTCTGTAGACTCGCAGCAGCAGTAAATGCAGACTATATATATATATATATATATTTTTTTTTTTATTTTATTTATTTAACCCCATTAGATATTCTCCGCCAAATCTGCAGGCTGCCACTCAACTCAACTCAACTGTCCATTTGACCACCGCAGCGGCAGCATGTTGTGTAGACACCAATGGAGGGAAAGCCTAATAAACTGCCAAGGCCTCTCTGGTGCATGTTTTCTTCTGCGCTGGAAAACACGAATAGTGGTTCGGGGCAAGTCTGGGCAGGGTTCTGATATGAAGGGTGGTTATTTTTATCAACTAGTGGTGCAAGCCACTGAGTCAAAAGGGCAAGTCATATTGCTATTTTATTCAAGTCATATTTTTATTTTAGTATACGCAAGGCAGCTGTTATGCAGTTAGTAACTTGAAATACAGTACGTTACAGTTGCTGGCATGTATTCGGAAGGGGGGAGTGTTGCAAATACACAGTACCCCGGTGACGCTCAATAGGATGCAAAGTTGAATTCAATCTTGTGAATGGAGGCTTTGAAAACTCAGTCATCGGGGATAAGCGCTGATTTGCACCAACAGCTTCCTTTGGAAGACACAGAAGATTCCCATACAAATGTTTGTGCTGTAATTGTTGAATTTGTTGGAAAATAAGCCACATTTGCTGCACATGAGCGCAATACTGGTAATGCAACAGTGAGTGAAGCGGTAGGCAGTGTTAGCCGTTTACATAAACTGACAAGTCTACAACGTCGTCACAATCGTGACTGAGATACACTATTGATTATCAATAGAAACTTGTGAGAGGTGTTTGCTTATAATTTAAGTAAAATTTGCTTACAGCTTACACATTTTCTGAGCACTCCTCTGCTCTGGATCTTCTGCATCTCCACATTTGTTTTAACATAAATCAATCTTGTAAAGAAATTGTAATTAATGTGACTCAAACAAACTCAGTAACCATCCTTAATTGTTTCAATGAGTCTGTCTAACAACAAACCAGGGGTTTTCCTCAGAACTTGAAGTTGTATTTTGGGTAAGCACTCTAGAGTACAGTCGCTGTGCTGGGCCACAGTTTAATTAAATTCAAATTAATTAATCTAAATTGCACTTTTCCTCTGGTCTTTTTCCGTTATTTTAGAATAATAACAGTTCAGCTGTAGAATTCTGGTCACCCTGGCTTTTCCTACGAGCAACGAATTTTGGCAAATTCATGAAAATGCCTTGCTGATATCCAAGTAAACTGAGGACTTGCTAGTCAGGTAAACTGAGTCCAATCAGGGTTTGCAACACTTAATTCAAAGGGGAACATTTCCTCTCCAAGTGTTCTACTAAAGCCATAGATGTCATAGGTTTGAGCGGAGAGACAGTTTCATTTTATAAATAATAGCACCGGTGTTCTGAACATACTGACCTTGTCAACATCCACATTGTGTAGCTATTGTGAGACAAACAAATGTGAAAATCGCTGGCCTACAACAATGTCTTGGCACATTTTCGCTTTGTATCAGTGGGAAATGTGCCCAGAGGTTTTCAGTAGATTGAGGCAAGATGTGGGATCCTCCGAATCTGGCGAGGTGAAGAATCTCAGGTAAACACATTGTGAGATTTGGGGATTTTGACTTTTTATCTCACTAGGCAGTAATTTTGTCAATCCCCTTACCTTTGGTGTAAAGCCATCATCAATTCAAGGTTTTCCCCTTGACCAGCACTTGGTCCATGACAAAATATCTCTAAAACTAATGACGGGGTTTCAGTGAATTTCGATGTGGAAATTGATTTTTCCTGCAGGGGATTAGTTGGCTGATTGGTTAAAGCTGTAAACCCTTTTTTTTCATGTTATTACTGAATTTTATAAAAAGAATATTAACTTCTTATGAGTTTAGGTAATGCGGTCTCCATTTGACGTGAGGCGTCTTGCCTCTGCTAATAAATGTTGTGCATGCACCAATCTGATGTATTGAATCAGATATTGGTGCCAATACTGACCTAATTGAGTGGATTGGTTATTGGTCTCGATGTGATCAACCCATGTTAAACACAGTTTCTTTGTCGGTGTTGATATAAAAGTCAGTGTTTTTGCTATCAGTTACATTCATTCAATCATGGTGAGCTATAGTCTCAGTTTATAGCACACATTGATCCCTGTCCTCATGTTACCTCCCATAAAAGGGATTCCAATGATTTCCACACAGTAAGGTGTACAGATTATACATTTGCAACGTAGTAAGCGCTGCTATTGGATTGGTACTTGGTATCGGCAGATGCTTTGAGATTAAATGAAGGTCTGGAGAAAGACCTGGATCACTGAATGCCTATTAAATGCTGTGGGAAACCCTGATACTCAAGATCTCTGGAGAATGAAGCTTTCCTTAATTGCCACCATCAGGTGAAAATTCAGCTTCTACATAAGAGCTATATATACAGTATCAAATGTGCTGATTGCCATGAAATTTGCACATTCATGCTCCTCTTTTGAGTTAGTGATTACATGACCTTTTCCTTAGCAGCACCCTTGGGTGGGGTTGTTTTTTACAGGAGGACAGTCTTTTTTCTTTTTTTCTTTTTTTGCCTCTCCTACTGTTAAAACTAAGATTATTAAATTGTCAGTGTGTCGTTTGTTCTGTACACCCATTTTTAATGTGCGGTATTATTAATGCGACGAAGTTTTACAGATTTTTGTCAAATATATATTATGGATGTAGTCTGTCAGTGGCTCTGATCATATCATAGCTCTAGCTGCACTGGTTCTTGCCACAGTTGGCCATAACAGTAGCTTCCAGCCAGGCGAGAAACTCCCTTCAACAGCTTTGGTCAAATTTAAAAATCATCTTGTTGTTGTTGTAGGATAATGTCTGCATTCAGGCTCGTGGCACTACACGGATAGCGAGAGTCTCTGTGCTCACTTTACAAATGGCTAAATGCAATATGCCCTCCAGGGCTGTGTTATAGCCAGATGTTCATTTCCTCTCTCGCTCCATTTGCCTTCCCTCCTCTGGCTCTTATTTCTCCCTCTCCCTGTTCTCAGTCCAGATGTCCATCTCTCCTGGGTCCTCCTCTCTGTTCGCATGTGACAGCTTGTGGTTCCTTCCCAACAGCTGGACAACACAAGCCACGTGAGCAAGGGTGTGTGTTGGAGTTGTCTGGTATAAATCTAATGGGATACTTCTGTTTGTATGCACCTGAGTGCATGTTTCATTGTATTCACGAGTGTCCACAGAGATACTACGCTGGGTAAACTCAAACTCAAAGCCTTTACTCGGTTTCTTATACATAGTCAATTTCTACATTCCATCTCAGTAGATCCACTGTATGTTCCAGTGAACATGTCTGAAGCTTCTTTCAGCTTCTATCCAGAGCCTCATGTACGAGGTTTTTGTGGTTGTATGAGAAGGGGAAGGTTGCGTTACGGAATCTCTGTCATTAGTCAATATTCTTTGGTGAGACTATGGACAAAGTGAACACACGGCTAGTGGAGAGCATCGAGGATCTAGCAAGCTAGACCCACGCAAAACCCACAGTTTTTTCCTCAGGAGTTAGTGGACTAAACTGGGTGCCACGTTAAGTAAAAACTGGACGTATTTATGTCATATGGCGAGGTGTGCGTCTGCCGGATGTTGAAGTAGATAATTATATTTACTACATAATCATGTTAGCAGCAGGTACTTGATAAACTGAGAGTATATCAAGGTGTCAGTCTGTTCTGGACTCTTTCGTACTGGTCCCAGAGTGCTTGTTGAGTTTCACATTCATACCGGGTGAAATTCCTTAGTGTTTCTTGCGAGCGGCGCTAGCTAGCTTGTAAGCTAATGCTAAAAAAATGGCATTAGCTAAAATGGTAACTTCCTCAACGTCGGCTGGAGTCGGAGTAGAGAAGGGTTTATTATGAGGCAGAGTACTCGAAAAAGCACTCATTTATCTAGTTTAGTTAACTACTACTGTAACTAGTCATCCTTACCTTTACTTCTGGATAAGCTAATGGATCCCAAATGCAAATAGTTCTTTCTGTGTCCAAAGTTAAGAAACTCTGTCCTTAAAATTTTGCCGGGTAGCCAACTTATTCTCCAAAATATAGTGGATCTTATAATGTGTTCTTCAAGGCTTAACTCAAATTCAAATTCATAGGCTTTATTGACATGACCTTAGTCAAATACAACATTGCCAAAGCACACTGCACAAGGCGGCGTCAACAGGGAAAAATTACATTCTAAGGTATTAACAATAAAACTTATTAATACAATAGTTCAACAACAGCAACATCAACAATATTCTGCAAAGGTAAATGTTTTTCATTGTGCCAGAAGGAGATTTTTATATATACATACACACACATACAACTCAATCTGTGAGTTTATTTCTGCTATCAGAGCAGCTCTGCTTGGAAGGAAGGACTAAAAATCCAATTAGATGATTTTTATTTTCACCAGGATTTGTGTTGCACGATAGCGGTCACTCACTGAAGGTCACAGTTTATCCGCCTTTCCATTCATGTTGCTGGGTGTCCATCTCTTACTTGTGCGTGGCTGTGACGGAGACAAAGACAAACAGAGGCAGAGAGAACGAGACGGAGACAAAGTGTGCGGGAGTGAGCATTGCCGTCAATATAGCCAGGGAATTGAGTTATGCTCCTAAAGCTGCTCCTGCAATCTGGCCTCCTCGTCTTCATTCTTCCCCTCCCATGTCTCCCCATCTACTTCTCACTCCTTCAATTTCTCTCCTTCACACACTCACACACACACACACACGCTCAGGGTACGAGACTGTGTGTGCGTCCAAGCTCGTATTGGTGTCTATCTGTGTCGATCTGTGTGTGTGTAGGAGTTGTTTTGGCAGCCTCTGGTAGTAGAGTATAATAACAAGAACTGTCCGGTTGGCATTCACTCACATATCCCAGTACGCCCCTTCGTCCTCCGCCCTGTCCCCCCTCCTCCTCTTCCTCTGCGCTTTTTTCTCTTTTTCCATTCCCTTTCTCTCTGCCATCTTTTCGCAGCACAGATGAAAGTCTCTCCTTCACACCGCCTCCTACGCTCTCTTTACTCCTCTCTCAAAGTAATTTTTCTATCATTTGCCTATCTGATTCTCTGAAATACATTTTCCCCTATTTCTCCATGGTACTGCGCGTTGAGATGCTCAAGCAGTGCTTGCGCTTTAATTTTGTCCCAATCTCATTTGTGATTCTCGCTCTTCATGTGTACTTTGAGAATGTGCGTGCTGTTATAATTCTATCCAGTGAGCACCACATGTCCTAACAAGGTTAGAAAAGATGAGAGAAATCTTCGAAAGTGCGGGCATTTTGGCTTGTGCTCATGAGCTGATTTAGAGCAAGGGATGACCTGATTTGAGTCCTTTGATTTTAGGTTTTTCTGATACAGGCACCATTATCTGTGTTTATTTCTCTCTTAAAAAACCGCCTCACAAAGGATCTTAGCAATGGAAACCTTAGGAAACCTTCAGTGGTTTCTTAAAATTTTCTACAGTTTCCTATAGCGGTTTGTATAACATCCATGGAGAGATGGTTGTCATATTTAAGACCCCTTTTACAGGATTTTTATTTAAAAAAAAAGAGTAAGCTGGAGACAAAACCTCAGCCATTTTCCACCAATTTATGATGTTGACATTAGCTTAATTTGCTAGGTACCTGATAAAGCCTACAAGCGACAGATTTACATTTCAGTTAAAAAGAGTGTTCTGTGGTAAAGTTACTGCTCACTTGATTAAAACAATAAGCGCTCACATTGTTTTAACAAATAGTGATGAAGCATATAGGAACTAAACTAACGAAGGGTCAGAAACGGACTGGACTTCGTTGCCAATGCCGATCCATCACCTTTTAGGTAAGGGGAGTTCCCAGGATGAGTCAACAGGCCTGGTAGGGTGGTCTGGGATTCACCCTACGTGAAATTTGGAATCTCAGCACCATTGTCATCCATTAAGATTGGGATAAAACACACCAGTAAATAGCAAGTTTTGAAAACCCTTCCGTAAAAGTCGGTCACCCTGCTTTTATCTGTTGCATATCAACTACTCCGCAAAGCATTTGCAATGATGGCCAAAACTAGACAGTACGTGACAGCACCGTATGTTTTATGGCCTTTAAATGGCATTCGGCTCCTTCTCATGTGACAACAGTCAAATTCACAGTTTACACAAGCAAATGGAGACATACAGTATGTGCTTAAAGCTTCTCCATGAAGGTCCACAGTATTTGTATGATAAATTTCATCATACAGTCTTCATTGCGCTCTCCTTTCTCGCTCTGGCTCACCTGTAAATTATAGCGGGACAGATTGTGTTTGAAAAAAAAAAAAAAAAAAAAAAAAAATGGCGGGAAACCACCGAGCTGCGGCCTGGATGCATTTTTCTGTGTAGCCGTGTTGATAGATATCCAAGTACAACATTGCAATTAACGAGGCAGACACAGTACTTACATCTGGGCTTGTGCAGATGTAAGTACAGGTGGGCTTGTGCAGATGTTGGATCAGGCATTATGCAATGAATACTTTACATCTATTTTAAAGGCCTGATGAAACTCCACGTTTAATCTGAACAGAAGAGTGGAGCTGGCATTTATATCTTAACAGTAGCCATTCAGAAATAACTAAACTGATAGGAATTGTAGTTAGAAGAATACAACACTGACTAGAATGTTGGGGGGTTCGTTTGGAGCCACAGGGAATGTTTAGTCTGAGTCGGAAATTGTCAATCTGTCTACATTTGCTTCTCTGCTGGAGAGTGATCCCACTGTTGTTGGATAAAACACTACACAGTGGCTGCTCATGTCACCACTAGCTTGAATGAGTCAAATAAATCAATACCATGCCAGGCAATATAGTGAAATTCATGAAACCGCAAGGCAATCCGATACCGCAAACTGTACCCTCACCAAGGCTGCGCGATCATGAAACTTTTTTTAAAAGCAGTTACGTTTAGTCTCCGTCAAAGTTCCTACAGTGATAGATAATCAAGGGATACGTGTGCCTTTCTTTTTTCTTTTTTTTTTCAATTAAGCAAGTGCAGAGAAAACAGTAAAAATTCCATACCTTGCCGCGTTAAGAATTCCTAGATCCCGGTCTGCACTATAATCACCAGTTTCTTAGTCCATGGCCTGAATTTCTTCCACATTTTATGACCTAATTAACAGAGGAAAGCAATGAATTCAGTGGTAACGTAGTTGCTTTTAGCAGTTGTTATACACAGACTAGAAAACTCGTTTTCATTTATCTTTGCAGGTTCAGAAGGCTGCTCTGCTTCATTTTGATGTCAGGTCTTGTCTCGCTCACGTGAGCGTCCGCCCTTCAGCGCTTCCCCTACCGACCTCTCTCACGATCACACTCAGAGACAGCCGAACAAGCATTAGTGGACATTCCCTCAAACTACTGTTCAACCTGTCCACTTGGGGCACCTCCATATTTGATGGTATGTGAATCAAGGGAATAGATGTGCATTAAAATCAAGATAATCAACTTGATAGACATACTTGGTACTTGATACAGTACCTGATTTACATGATGAAGAGATTGATTATCTCAGATTTATTCATTAGGAAATAAAATATGCACACACACACACACACAGGCACACACACTTTCAGAGAATTGGAAGGTGGTTCAGCTAAATTCCCTTAGGTTAAGACCCGTCTTGTTTTCTTTTACGTCCAACAAAGCTCGTCTTTTTTTCTGAACATCTCATCGCTCCCCCTGCCTCCGGCTCAGTGTGATTTTCCTAAATGAACCAAAGCACACTTCCTTTTGATTATGAAATGGTGATCTGGAACCTCTTAGAACCTGTGCAAGTTAAAAGATTGGTATTCTTTTCCATTTTAACTATATTCAACTTCAGGGTTGTCAAGGATATGAGTTAAAAAAAAAAGCTAATTTCACTTGCTATGTGTAATTTTTAGACTTTTTAGAGTTATACCGTGGTGCAGAGCAGAGAAGACTAGAGCTGTATATTTGGGTCTACATTTATAGCACCCATGTACACTACCACTGAACATGTCTGTATGCGTCTCACACATGATAAATATTCTTGATTTGCTTTGTTTTAGGGATTGAGTGGAGTCAGCGATAGGCCCCTTACAAGTAAAGTAATATCTGCACAACCACGATGGCACAGCATGTGACCATTTACGTATAATTCACTTTATGTTTTGGTGTGAAAGTAGTTTTCTCATTTAATTCCTATGGGAATAAGGATTTTCCACCATTTAAACTTTTTAAGTATCTTAAGCATATTTCCTATAAATCCATTCTTTCCCTATTTATCGTACGTTACAGTACTCGACTGAACCCTAAACATTTCCTTTTTTATCAATTATTCTTTATGATATGCCACGACATTTCCTTATAGATGGTTGACAAGTTCTTGCATGCACGTCCTATTCGTCATAAACGGCCATGACTCTTGAGAACATCATGTATTCGCAACCAGGTTTAGATCTGTTCACAACACCAAGAAATGTCCTTAACTCGATAGTGCTGAGGCTGACTTATGTAAGAGTTCATCCTAGAACAAAGCCGTCGTTTTTGGTATTTGAATGTAGGCCTTTTTCACAGAAGACTAGTGTCTGTGCCCGAAACAGATGTGAGCCCTTTTACCTCAATCAGTAATTTCCTGTAATAACGGTGGATTAAACAGTAGCTCCACTAAATCCACATTCTTTTACTTTAAAAAAAAAAAACCATTCATTAGAAAAGGTCTGATTGTTTGAGGAAATGTTTTGGTTTATGTTGAACAAAAAAGGAATTTCAAAGGAGATAATGGTCACGTCGTTAATGGCTTTTTTCAGAATTTCATCATTGTTGCTTTACTTGTCTGTTACGAGTTGAGTGGCATAATTTGAGTTTATTTTATGAATACCCCCCCCACCAAAAAAAAACATCTCTCTCTCTCACACACACACACAGACACACACACACACACACACACACACACACACACACACACACACACACACACACACACACACACACACAGACACACACAGACAGACGGAAGAGCAGAGTGATAATAGAATCATTGATGAATGAGCTGAATGCAGTTAGGGAAGCATGAAAGGGAGAGGAGGGGCGTGTTGAGATTAACGTAGCACAAAGCAAATTGGGTTTGCCATTATTACACAATTCAAACTGCAGAAAGCCCCTAACCATGAGAGACAAATGAGGCCTGAGATTCATAAAAGCTCCATTAACGGGAGCAAAGGGAGTGAGGGCAGACCATAGATGGGTCCGTTTAATACCAAACATTTATAGATCTGTGTCTATGGCCTGTGGTGTGTAATGACTAGACTGCAGGGCTCCGGCTTTCCAGGGACATCCAGACCTCTAAATTAGGATCAAAATAGATTCTTGAGAGCTTTCCTTCTCAAATCAGTTCAATTAGTCTTCATCGCCTGACTGTGATCCTTAAGATAACCGGAAGATGCTATTCATTCATCAACTTCATTCATTTTTCAGGCTTCTACTAGCCTGTTTTTATTTACCTGTTTCGTCTTTTTAATTAAGCCAAATCTTGATCGTCCTCAACCTGTGGTGTGTTCTGTAAATACCGTCATACTCATAAGTCTGAGACTATTTTGTTGTTCACTCGGATGTTGGCATTAGGAGGTGTGTCTGGAGATCAATGGAGTTGTCACGACTCCATAAAGCCATCACCATAACCATAACACAGCCGCTATCATACTCCGCTTAACTGACTGAGAACACATCATCACCCATTCAGGCTAATGTGCTAATACGTCTTAGTGCTAATGTCAACGCGACGGAGGGACTCGATGGATGAGGCCCCCAGCGCAAACCAGATTATCCGGCCGTCTGACTGTCTCTCAAATGGCCAGAGTAGGGGAAATAGAGTGTCTCATTATCATCATCTGCAGACGGCTCTTCACTAATCTCGGAAAAAACGATGCCATCAGAGTCTGCGAATATTTGCTTAGCGGGCAGGAGCACCGAGGGCTGCTCGCAACCGGCACGGATTGGCAGACTTAAGTCGCACACACTCATCACAAGCAGTGTCAGTGCTCAACGGTAGGACATCCGTCAGCAGTATATAGATACAGACGGTGGGTCAAGTTTCAAACTGAGTGAGGAGAGAGGGAGCAGTGAGCTGATTTGGGGATAGAGGGTTTCTAGGATTGTTTATTGCTGAGCTGTAATTGGATAAACCTGGCGTATAACCTCCTTAGGCCTGTCACATTGCTTCATCCTCACGAGGCCAATCTCAGATGCCCTGATTGAGTTTATGCTCAATTGAAACTTATCAGCTTTTTTTTTTTTTTTTCCATCTCTTGTTTTAAGAGTACTTGAACAAAGAGATTGTAAAAGTCTGGCACACTGAGTTCTTTTTGTCAGTACGAAGTTGGAACGGAGAGCAGGAAGTAGCATTTTCATTTTGCTTTAAATCATCACGGAGGTCGTTAAAGTGATCTTTCTGAGCTGACAAGCGAGTGTCGCACGGGCTTTGCTTCACATTTTGGCTTTTTTGCATTTCTCCGGGCTGCGATCCGACATGAATCCGCCCCAGGAATGTCTCTGCACTAGTACTGCATCCTGCCAAAACGTACATGCTCAACTGCCGCAAGCAAGCATGTAAAATCTACAGTAACTGCCATGAGCAAACATATGTTAGGGTCTGTCATGCTGAACAGTGGTATTTATTTCAAGAAAAAAAAAAGGGGGGGGAAATCATTATCTTTGTCTAATATGCTACATGACTACAATGAACTCCATTTAAGTCACGTCAATTATGGTAAATTAAAAAAAAAAAACCACAGGGAAGTCACATT
Source organism: Xiphias gladius (assembly GCF_016859285.1). Taxonomy (NCBI): domain Eukaryota; kingdom Metazoa; phylum Chordata; class Actinopteri; order Istiophoriformes; family Xiphiidae; genus Xiphias; species Xiphias gladius. The sequence goes on along the minus strand of NC_053401.1, from coordinate 3,472,263 downwards.
GATTTAAGAGATAATAAGCTAACCAGTTGCCACTTCTAGAGATGCTTGATCAAATCACACACTCCTTGATGCAATTTCTTACCTTTAACTGAAATCTTTCTCACAAATAGATAAGAGATGAAATCATTTGGGAAGCTAAATGCGAAAAAAATGTGTTTCAGTTGGGCTGTTTGTCTTGATTTAATATATTTGTCGCAACAGGTGGACTTGTGCAGATGTTGGATCAGGCAACATGCAATGAATTCTCTTGAATACTGTTTTGAAGCCAGTTGGTTGTCCTAACCTCTATCACTACAAAACATATCAAAATGATTGTGTAAAACTGGCTCTGCTGTTTGTACTGAACCCAAAACAGGGTCATGACTACCGTAACAAAACCCAACATGGACCTGACTCTGTGATACAGACCGCAGACCGTAACCCGAATCTAACCAGGGCCCAAAGCCCGAAATAAATGTGATTTGAACTGAGCTGAGTCCAGAAAAGGTTAACACTTACTGTTTGGTGATGCACTGTCTAAAAATGTCAAAGAATGTCTTGTGTCCTATCAGATCCAATTGAAACGTTTCCCAGAGCAGAGACATTTTTACAGCTCTTTTGACTGTTTTATGAGCGGAAAGGTCATCGTTGGGCATTGTTTGGATTTGATCAGTTTCCATCTTTCTCATTGATTCTGGTTCTTTTCTGTCTCTGGTTGCAATTCTGGACATATTATTTCAGCAAGGAAAGAATTCCAAGCTTTTAAAGCAAAACCAGTCTCTTTCAGGCTCGTCCAGTCATCTCTCCTCTTATGCTGATTCATGCCCCTCTACATTCCTCCCTTCATGAGTTACTTTCCAGAACCAAGGTACTCTTAACATTTGAAAGACCAATTTCTTCTATTGGATTAGTTCATCAAAGTTGCCTCGGAGCTCACTGACCACTACAGCAGGAGCAGGAAGGAGACATGAATGTAGAGAGTGCATTAAAGGCAAATATCAAAATTTCTGCCTTTCTATGGACATTTTACTCAGAGCCATAATTTTGACACAGTGAGATCCAAAGAGCCCCATGATGTTTAAACTATTTGAGCTGGTTTATTTTTGTCTTTCTTTTTTTTCACGTGGTTAAAATTGCAACCTCTAAGGGGTCTTCCTTTGACCACTAATTGTCAAACTTGTAGGTATGGCAGTTGTGTTAAATGCGGTTTGAAATTTTGAATCTGTTAGGTTTGCACAAAACAAAATCAAACGAGGCAGCAATGACCAGCCCTCATGACCGGTTTACAGAGTTTCTAGAGAGCAGCTTGTTCCCTTTCGTATGACCATAAATTGTTTTCCGTTTATGCGAACTGTTATAAACACGATTTAACATGAACTCAAACATAATTTCTTTATTCAACACAGTTTTTGTAATCTTGTGAGCTCAGAGCCCAAGAACACAAAGTTCTAGCTGAATTTAAACATACGCTCAGAATGTTGTTTACCTTCAGTTTACTGTGTTATGCCAGGCTTTCCATGAGTAATTACCGACCAACAGATGTCAACATCTGTCTTGTACCCATAAATCCTTTTGTTCTGCAGTCATTGGTGGTAATTGGTTTCAAATATGCTTTCACTATTAAAGGATCACACAACAGTTTTATAGGAGGGAGACAGTGACCTGTACGTCATTTGTATCATGATATTACAATGAAATGTAATCTTAAACCAATAAAACCAATATCTTTTGAGTGTGAAACACCCAAATTCAACTCTCTGCTTAGTGGGGATTGGTGGCTGTGGCTTGGATTCATGGTTGAGAAGAAGTATAAAAGCACTCCTTTGTATGCCCAGCATGTTCCAAACAGTCACATTTTTGACCAAAATATAGTTTTAATACACTGTTTCATTCTCAGTCCTCATGCGTGAGTTGTCAAGCTCACAAATCTACTTTAAGACTGTAATGGAAAACTGAGATTATGATTAAACATTAAACGTACAACCTAGCTACAACTATGGTCCCACCAGGGTTCTTCTTGACCAAACAAAACAAACTAAAAGACTCAATACCCCATGGTTCAACTAAACAGCATCCTTTTTGTGATTGCAAAGCAAATCAAGGCTTCATTAGTGCATTGAAAGAATATATTGGAAGATGTAATGGGCTTGGAAAAAGGTTGGCTGGTCTTTTCTGGTTACAGATAGTAAAAAACCAAACATTTCTCTCAAGGCATATTGCTTTCATTACAGGTTTTGTCGTTCATTTTCTTCATTCCTGTCTTTCTAGGTGTTTAGATTACTTGACAACTAACTGTGGCATTCAGAATGAATACAAACGACTGAATAATTTGAAATTGTTCAGTAGATATAATAGATTGCTGGTGATCATAACTAAGTCCTAACAATGAAATCTAAATCCTCGCTAATATAACCCAGTTAAGGATCACAGAGGATTCAAGATATAACATCTGCTGTCACCTCCCAATTGAAAACAACCCACACACTATAATTCAATCAGTATTTTATTTTCCAATTTCCCCTTCTCTCATTGCTTGGATGACCATGTTAACTTGTTCGCCTCCGTCTACAGTGCAAATTAAGTTGTAATTGGTTTTTTCAAGAGGCCAGTGGGTTGAGCTGACTCAAAAGGCCCTGATTTGGCTCTCCTCCTCCTCGCGACCTGGGACAACTCTGCGTTACAGCTCCCCTCTCCCATCGCCACCCCCCATTTTCTCTGTCTCCACCTCTCTCGGTGGAGCCAGTGGCTGAGTGGGTTAGCAGGGGTTGCATCCCTGTTCATCACCGATGGTTCGATGCGGCCCCCCGGATGACACCTCAGCCCCTATATTACATTGGGCAGTCGTTAGATTTAAAATCAAATTAGCTGAGTAGCTGAATGAAAGCCCCTTGAAGATCCCATACACGCAGAGCAAGCAGAGAATTGCTTGATTATGCTTTCAAACCTTAGATTTAAGTGTATTGCACTTTCTACTGTGTCTCTAGTAGTATAAGGAATAAGTTGTACAATATAAACATATTATGAAGAATATAGATAATACACTCATGTTATTCCCATAAACCAACCCTAATAGTTCCTGTCGTTGCACCATGCCAATCAATTCGAAGATGCCGACTAAAATATGCTCGTCGTTCCTCTCAATTACCTTAAAGTCATAATTGGAAAAGGCTAAGTAGCTGTCGTCTGTCTTCAGCGTGGGCTAGGAAGCAGGAGTTCAGTCAGTGGCTTTTAAGATATGTGCACTCTCTCCGGTTGCTATAGTATGATTTGCAGCAGCACGCGACTGTCAAAAGCAATGAATCATGTTACTTAAGTCAGTAAAGACGTGCTATTCCTATTACACAAAGTATTCACATCAGCAGCTCCCCTGTTACACCAAAGCAAGCTTTTAAGGCTCTCACCTGTGACATCCCTCTTGTGTTTTTTATTCTGGCAAAATCTTTGGTGGTTAGTGCTTACTGAGTGTTTTTCTGAGATCGCTTGTCAATCAAGCAGTGTGGGCAGCACAATGATGTCTTTGTTCACGGATTCTCAGTAAAGGAAAAAGATTATGTGAAAACGTAAAATGTGAAACATGAGTTTCTGCGCTAAAGTGCACGGAAGGACAGCTTCAGGATCAATCTATGAGAGCGAAAGGTGTTTACAGACCGCCACAACAAAGAATACATTACACACATTGAACACTGGATCACAATTGCCTTATGTCAATAATAAAAAGTAGTGAAAAAATAAACAAATTCATTCTTTCTTTAAAGTCCCCCTCCACTCAGAATTGTGTTTCGCTTATTATTAAATGGATGTTTGACCTTCACTGTGCGGAATGATTTACATGCAGTGTGACACTAGAACGCTGTTTTCACATTCACATGCTGAAGGGGGGAAAGTTGCTCTGTGCTCACCTTAAATCTGAGTTTGACAGGTATGTACAAGTCTTCACTTTTGTTGTACTGCAGTGGAGGCAGAAATATTAGCTAGATAAGGGGTTTGGCAGTTAAGTAAGGAAATGCTTTGTTTTTTTTTAATCCGGGTGGATCCACCTTTCAAAGCAGCACTGGGAAACTTTCAAAGTAGCAAGTGGTATTAATCGAACTTGAACATCCATTAATCTGGGTAGGAGACATCAGTAAACTCAGCAGGTAGATTTTTTTCATTAAATTTCGTACCCCTGACTAGTAAATGAAAGGCTTTCTCACCGTCATATTGGAGAAACCTCTGCACAAGGTCAGTCTGCAGAAAGCGGTGATCTCTTTGTTGTGGTCAGTTGTACATGCAAATACCCAAAGGTGACTAATAAGGAGGAAACAGACTGATGCAAGAAGTCCCAATATCACGCCGGCATGCTGCTTTATTCTCATGCCCGCCCCACGATGTCTTCCTACACCCACTCTCTGCTGTAATGAGGGTCCCCAGAGTGCTGGGAAAAATCTGCCCTCTTCCTCTAACCCCCCATGGTGCGTGTTCATGTGGTGCGTGCTCATTTGCTCATTGACGTAGCTCCCTGCCAGATTTATGTTCACTTTTAATGGATAGGCTCTTACAATATAAACAGCAGTACAAACATCAAATACCATTAAAGGCTTACAAAGAAGACCACAGTTTGAGCATGAGAAAAGAACATTTTTATCTCCAGATTCACAGAATTGCTTGTCTGTCGGTAAGCAGAATAGCTGTTAGAAAGGTGATAGTGGATGTCAATGAAATTAGTCATAATGTTGGAGCACGGGTCAAGGAACTAATTCGTTTTTTGATGTGCGTCTGGATTAAATGGAGCCACCATGTGGCCAATTTATTCTCTAGCTCATAACAGCCAAACCTTGAGGTGTAGACGTAGAAGCTATTTTTTTTTTTTAAACTAAATTCCTTGGTTAAAGATTATTCTATGGTACTGTTAAGTGAATCCATGAGTGTTGTCCATACTCAAGGGCATCCTTGAGCCCACGCCAAATGTTTAATTTGTCCCTGTTTCAATTTCAGCAGGGCCCCTTGGTTACATTTGTAATCCTCTTTTTCAATGTTTCCTTTCTGTTTCTAAACTGTCATCTCTCCAGTTAAGGTAAAAAGGCCAAAGAAATTACCTGAAAGAAAAAACTGTAGTCTGTGCCCATTATCTCCCAAACTGTTTGTCGCGTACTTATTCATATTGAAATTTTCGCCATATTGTTTGGCATGCCATCCATTTATTAAAAGAAAAAAAAAGAAATTGGTTGCCAGTTTCTCATGGGGGTGACCTGGTTTCAACATGATCTATTATTAAAAACAAACAAACACTCATATAGAGGATTGTGTAGCCTTGTGGGAGGTATACGCTCTGACTACTGTGACTAGTGCATTACAGTGTTTTGCTTTAATTGTACCTAAAATGGGGATTTTACCATAAAATTAGATTTTTCCAATGTACTGATCTTTTGTCCCTTTCTAAATGTCATCAGGGGGCCAACTGCAGCAAAAACCCACACAAAAGAATCATTGAGGCCCATTACATTACGCACAGATAGACTGTGTGGGTATGTCAAGGACTCTTGCATAGCCATTACTGTTAAAAAATAATTGATTGCATTAACCTGCCCTTTCACCATTTTACAAGTCCGATCCATATTCCTAAATGGCCGTGTAGTGTGGGGTTTTAACCTAAGAGGAAACGGCGTAATGATTTTGTCAGGCCAGTACTGAATTGCTCAGTGGCGTCGGTGTTGCTCATGGCATGCTGCTTTTCAGGCATCCACACCACTACGAAAATGTCACTTTGTCATTTTCCATTGAAAGGGACCTATACAAACACACACAGACACACATTTACACACACACATTTAGATAAAGTATTCGCACTCTGGTTGTTTTTTCCTTTTGTGTTACCACTTGGTTGGGCTGATAAATTGATTTTTTTTTTAAGTAAAGCTGCCAATACCTTTGTTTGGTACCAATAAATATGTGGGTCAATATGTTGATATTTAAAAATTTCAATGGCTAGAAACTGCCAAAAAAGAAAACTGCTTTTTCCCAGTTTGTAGTGTTTTCACTGAAATGTGTATATTAGACAGACTGGAAACACGGTCTAATCAAACAAACTGCATAATAGCCATCTTATCAGAGCTAAAATGACCACGTGAGCAATGTCTGATTTCCAATAAAAAGCCAGGTTATTGGCCCAACATCTGCAAACTGATATCGGCCCTACTGATATCCATCGAGCCATCAAATGCTTTGTCATCTCAGTTTTTCATCATGTACGCACTTCTTTCCGGTTGACTTGAGAGGCAACGCAGTGAAAAATGCGACGTTTGAAGTGGTACAAACACCATTAAATTAATCAATTCGATAACCCCCCCCCCCACAACTGGTCTCACGCTCTTTCTCCGTGTCTTTCCTCTCTTCACTCTTTCAAGGTGGCACTGAGGGAGAAATATAGATTTGATAAGGCCGCTTACTCTCGCTCCACATCCATGCAGCGAAAAATACATTTCCCCCCGGACAGAGCCAAGTCTCATCTTTCCTCACTCGAAAAATTACAAAGCAAGCAGGGACGGAGAATGACACAATCTGCCGCACTATCCCCGCTGCTTCGGCAAGAGACTGTTCCTACACCAGCGTCCATAGGTTATGATGACAAGACTCCCAAACTGCTCAATCCATAATGTCTGGCGCTGCACCTGTCTGCAACCTTGTGTATAATTCATTATTATGTTATTATGGATTCCTGCATGCCTCACAAAGTGCAACTCTGATTCATTGCAAAGAGAATGGCGAGCACAGTTCTCCACCACGGCTCCTAAGATAGATGCTACGTTATGTTAGAGCTTTATTAGTACCACTAAATCATTTGATAGCAATGTGGCTGACACAGAGATATAATTATTGACGTATCTTGCCATTTCATGGCATGGCATCGACACATGTAGCTCAATGAGTCGCAAAGGACCCTCGCTCTTTTATTCCTTCCTGCTTTTGCACGTTTTCTCTTTCATTAGATCTCACAGAACTTTCTGTTCATGTGTTTCTCTTTTATCTTGTACTTTTGTATGATTCTCTTTTATCTATTTTTACTCAGTCCCTCTTTGTCTTTCTTGTCCCTTGCCTTCCTCTCTTAACATAGTTTAGAGAACATTTTTTTTCCTGCTCTGCATTGCTACACAGTGCACTTACATTTAAGCCATTAGTCTTAAAATGTGTTTGTGTCAGTGCATGGCCTGTTGTTGTTCTCCCTCCCCCTTCGTCCTCCCCCTCTGCTTTTTCTAAGGCTGATGTGTCTTTCATTACCGGGGTCTGACAGCGCTGAGCCGAGTGGACGTCTGTTTGTCACCCTCTAATGGGGCTTGGCAGCCTACAAGGTGTGCACAACACCTCAGAGAGAGTGGCCTTCTCCTTCTGTCTCGCTCAGCGAGAGGAAAAGACCAATAACACTACCTTGCGCATTGAGTCCACTGTTCAATTTCACTTCACGTCTGCATCAGCGCTGTGAATTGGATCAGACACCTATGGACAAATTCCACGTCCAGTTGACTTGATGGGAATTGACCAAACCTTGCCAGGATCTCACACGTTGCTGGCTTTGATCCTGCTCCAGCTGTCAATTGCAATATACAGTTTAGAAGTAAGGCTATCTAATCCATTTTGAGTAAATCCTGCTTCTTGGTGTTGGCCTATCGACCTGTTCTCTGCTGTACTGTTGCTGTTTTCATTTGATGGATTCCCAGACAGACTCATATTAAGGCCATAGACCACCATTTTCATTGGATCAAAATAGGAAAACTTGGTTTAAATTTGGCATTGAATTGTTTGGCCTTAATGTTCCTCACAAATCTACCAGAAAAGAAACAATACAGACCTCCCAGTGGATCCCTCCAGTTTAAGTACCTGTGGAATAGAAGTCCAGTGTTGTCTGGATTGGCTTGACTTGCTAGATGTTTCGATTTTTCCACTAGTCGTGTTTACTATGCCTCTCCACCATGTTGAGGTGCTTATGCAGAAGGGTACCACCTTCTTGTATGAGCTTGTGTGTTGGTTTTATGTGATTCGGTTTAGACTCAACCAAAATTTACCCAAAATAATTAGGCTGTAAAGGCAACCCTTCTAAAATTCTGTCATTTAATGACAATATCAAAAATGAGACTCTGCTTAACAGAAAAATGTCAACACTGATCATTTTTATTAAAAAAAAAAAAAAAAAAGAAAGAAAAGGAAATGATTTAGTGACAAGCTGCCTCTTGTGGCCATGCAAATAATGACTTTCCTCTTTTAGAAGCTGAATGGAAGTAGATGGAAGTCATTTGATGTTGTTATAGCACTGCAAAAGAGGTCATGATTTCTTGTAATCATGACTGCAGTCTTTCCCTTATGTAGTTGTGGGCAAATCTGGTCCCACATCTAGGACAGGTGCAGGATAACAGATTCAATGAAAGAAAAATTATATACTGGATTGAGGTTCCCAGAACTCTACTAGACTGAAAAAATCACTTGACCCTGATGAAGACCCAGTATGGTCAAAACGTGTCTGGATACTCCTAACTTTACCCGGGGGATTTAAAGGTGCCATATGTAAGTTTTTACTATCGCTACATAGGCAACGTTAGCATTAAAAATTGTTTTCTTGCCAGTCTAGAAGGAACGTTGCGAGTTCTGCATCAAGCTTCATTCCTTTACTCGCCAAGAGCTGTCTCCAGCGGTGGAAAGCAACCAATGTTAACTCTTCTTTTGCTTCTATTTCTATCGCTCCCGTTCTTCTACTGAAATTGGCTTGGTAACCAGCTAGCCCTGTCCAGTCCCATCTCATAATACAACCTTGGTATAGTGAGTAACTGTAGCGTCCAGTCTCCCCTCAGTCCAACACAAGAGGAATGAAGTCTGATACTGAACTCGCAACATTTCTTCCAGAATGCTAAGTAAACAGCTCTTAATGCTAACGTTGGCTATGTAGCGATGCCAAAAAACTTACATATGGCACCTTTAAGTTGCCTGAATTTAAGAAAACTTTAATCATAATAATGATTAATCATGGTGGTAGATACATAAATGATTTTTGTACTAGTCTTTTGGAGAGGTTGATCAATTAGGTGTGAAAGTCAAAAATATTGCTTAATGGAGCTTAAAATCACATATATTACAAAAAATAACCAGCATTTTTCAGAAGAGGTGATGTAAGACCCTTGGCAGTCCATGGGCCTGACTTTGAGATCCACTCCTCCAGAGGACATTGTTTGGTTAGGATGTCAAAACCAAGGCAGGTCAAACAATAAAAAGATGGAAAAGCTGGGAGAAAATGGAATAATGCTGATGGAGAAGGGAAATCGAAGACAAAGCAAGAGAGATGAGAGTAAAAATGATTAGAAGTGCACCAGAAGATGGAAATAGCAAAGAATAAGGTGAAGAGAGAATAGATCCAAATCCTCCATTTTCCTCTTCTGTGGGTCTGAGTGTGGCTGTCAGAACGCCACAATGAGTGGCCTGTAGCCTACATTAACATGCATTCAGACCAGAGCCCACATCTTTTTATTAATCCCTACCTTAATTTGATCCCACGGAGGAGGGAGCGGATAGAGAGAACTGGAGGGAGGTGGAGGGAAGGAGGAAAAGAATGTGGCTGAGGGTTGAAACATGATGTGGGAGTCAGAAACCTGCCTTTCTCTGCTCGGATATGAAAGGTTAAAAAGCCCGATAGATCTTTCCATTTTAAAATGCACCTCTGTGCCCGTGTGTGCAGTTCCCGTGTGTGTGTGTGTGTGTGTGTGTGTGATGCATTTGTGCAGTGGGTGTTTATCTGCATGCCGAGTAGTGTGTGAATCGGGAAACGCTGGCTAATAACAAGATGTTCCTTTGAAAATCGCGGAGCATTCATCCTGGTGTGTTCTTTCAGGCGAGCGACACGGGGCGAAATGTCAACCATTAGAAATAAACAGCCTTGTCATGACAACTCTTGACAGAGTGAACAATACCGGCGAGAAAGTGAGAGAGGAAAAAAGAGTGATAGATGTAGCAAGATGGAAATAGAAAAGGATGGAAAGGAGAGAAAAAAAGGGAGAAGGAAAATGAAAACGCTTCCTCTTCTCTGCTCTTCCCTCTGAGTCAGCCTGTCAGTCCCTCCTTCCAAAGCTGCTGAATCTCTATTTCTCTCTTTTTCTCTCTCTCTCTCTCTCCATCGTATTGTCTCTTTCTCTCCAAATTTATTCAAATTTTTTTTTTTTTTTTTTTCTTGACTAACACCATGGAGAAACCTCCTGGTGCCTCACTCGGCCGTTTAACAATGCACACATCATTAGCGGCTGGCGAGGCTTCCTTTTGTTTCCTCTGATTTGTGTCTATGTTCTGACCATAATGCTTTGCTGATTTGCAGCAACACTTCGAGGATGGTTTTTTTTTTTTTTATTAGCACGTATGAAGTAAATCCACCCTGAAAAGAAGATTCATGTGTCATTTCTGTAATACGCAAAGCTCAGTTTTAATTTGTGAATTTGAGCAAATCTCTCTTCAAGGTGAAAAGAGAGACAGAGTATGGTGGTGATGTTATCTAGAGATGAACCCTGGTGCTACTCCATTAAGTAAATACTACTCCGTACAGTAAATAATGGAACAACTCTTGAGACACATCTGCCATTGAGTCTTTACTGGGATATGGGGATATTTCCTGCTTCATACAAATAAAAGAATAATATGGCTGTTACATCTCACACAATAGTTCTATGAAGGGACAGGCTCAGTTTTGAATTAGATTTAAAATGGGTTTCCTCTCAAATTACTCATATACGGTATGTGAATTTTATTAAACAGAGGTGTCAGTCAACGTATCTTGCGAGGTAATGATACAATAAATATTTCTTTTCCACCAGTTTATACGCATCTTGTCTTTTTCCTTTTTTTTTTTTGGTGAAAATGCCAGAAATTTGGCTGACGCGAGAATATGAGCATTTTCACAAAAAAGAAGTTGTGAAGCTGATACAAACATTTTTCTAATACACCTTGACATTGCTGTATCTGCTTCCGATTCTCCCTGTGTAGACAAAGCACTCACATTCTGCTGCCACTCATTTCATGCCTCCACTCCATCAAATAGCGTGGGGGGAAAAAACGGAGACTGAAAAGAGCAGACGGTCAGGGGTGAATGAAACTGCACATCCTCAGCTGGTGCCTGGAAAATGGCCTTTGTTGCTTGTCACTGTGCTCTCTGATTAAAAGACCAACAATACCATCTCAGGTGGGATGCCATGATGTAATAGAGTTACTGGCACTTGATTAATTATCTAATCCTGTAGCATGCTCTATTTTAACATATAGGTTGTTGACTGAAAAACACACAGACTCTTATTTAGTTTTGCCAGAATTTCAGAAATTAGGATTAAATGACTATTGGCTTTGACATTCCACTTTAAACACATAGGCATATAAACTAGGTTAAACGACTGTAAGCTACTAGCGTCCAAAAGTAAGTAGGACTGACAGAAATATTAAGCTGTAGTGTACTTCCTTAAATGGCAATTAAATTCAAATTTTAATACTAAAGTACCAAGCCAGTGTGGCTGGTGAAGACCGATTTATAATTTTTGGAAGGGAGTGACCGTGAAAACATGAGAGCTCGGAAAGGGGTCAAATTTACAGTGAATATAATGCAAATAGTGACGGGGGGGAGTGCATACCGCTGCCAACAGTGACCAGTCCTTAAACAGGCTGTTGGTCTCCAAAAATAATTTCCTTCACTAAAGTGTTAAGTTAAATTGATTTCCTGACCTTCAGGATTTTAAATCAAGTTCTTTGTCTCTAGCAGTTCCATGATTAAGGATATAAACAATCATTTTGGAATGGCCGAAATCCCAGATCCGGACCACCACCAAAATCTAATTGACTGTTCCTTTGCCCAAGGCCAATCTGCTCTCCAAATTTCATGGCAGATATTCTGACAGACAGAATAACTATCTAACATAACGTTTTGAGCCACCAGGCGTTACATTCTTGGCATACTAAGAGATGTCTATGGGTGAAAGGAGCCTGTTTAGAGCTGAAAATATCTGTGCTGCTGATTAATACATGGCTGAAAACCTGACGTACTCCCAAAATTAAACCCGGAGACTCTCAGAACGAAACCTGGGGGAAAATCTAAACATGGAGTACAAATCATTATTTATTATAATCTTTACAAAACTAGAATACTTGGGAGAACAGAATCAGAATATCTATAATATATTTGAGAGACTAAGCTACAGAACCATACTGTACGTTTAGAAATACACAGAATGATAATAATTTTCAAAAAAAGCAAATGTTGGTTTTGACGGCAAAAACAAGAAAAATGCAATTATCCTAAGTCTCCCCACACTGGGGGAAAGTGTGTAACAACTGAAGGAAAAGCTGCAGACAGCACACCTTATCTCTAATATGACGTCATTATGTCTAGGTCTGTTGTGGCCAGTTTATTAATGAATGTACACTACCAGCTGTCAGTGCTGTGTGACCACTTCACTTAAATTGTTTTCAATTACGGACCTTCCTTTCAGCACTGGGAGGTTTTACAAATTGCTCGCTGCGAAAAACAAAAAAGTCAAATTACTCCCAACTACACACGCTGTAAAAAAACAGCCCAGTCTCCCCAGGAATAATTTTAATATTGGGCAATTCTGCAGTACATTATTTCCACTGAGCACCAGTGTAGGAAGCAGTATGTCCTTTATTTAGCGGGGCAGTTGGTGTTGGGTTTTCGTAACAATGAAGATCTCTTTGTAGCCATGACCTAGTAGTTTTAGTTGCCTAGCCCTAACCATAGCTCGTTGCTGTATTGTGATGTGTTGTCTTTACCTATATATTATCTTGCATTTGTGGAAAGTACTACATTTTCTTGATCTTTATGTGTTATGTGTATTTAGAGACTAAAAAATGACCACGTCAGTTGTTTCAGCAAATGCTCAAAACAACATACAGTATGTTTGTTCCACAATGTGTTGGACTTTAACGTGGGAGACTGCAGTTTCTTTCCTGCTCCCTACTCATTATTGGTTTCTTTGAACCATGACCATGACCATTCCCTGACCTTAACCAAGTAGTTATTATTGGAACCATGACAATAAAGGTCTCCTAACCTTAGTGAAGAAATTTGAACCAAAACCATGATCTTTCCCAAACCCCAACCAACTTCACCAAACCTTACCCATAGCATTGTCAGATCAGAAATTAGTTTATTTTTTGATTTCTAACAAAAACATATTTTGTTGTTTAATTTATACAACATATGTGTTTATCATGTATAGATGGTGTCTGTGACGTGCTTGTTAATCATATTTTTAAATGGTTTTTAATGTGCATGTTTCCTTTGTGCCCAAGTCGCAAGTATATTCTCTCTTGAGAGTAATAAAGTTCATCAGGCAATACCTTAGCGTTGGCGGCTATGCAGGGATACTGTTTGAGTATGACCTTTACATATAATCTGTTGAACATTCATGAACATCATCACTAGACGTAACCTTGGTTTTTGCAGAATCCTCAAAAAAAAAAAAACACGACTTTTTGGGCAAATCTGGTCCAAGCTGCCGTGAAGAATTAGCCAGGACTATGTGTAGTCCCATAAGATGAAGCAGCATTTAGCCAACTTTTTTCATCGTGTCTTCAGCTCTTCGAACATTAAAACTGGAACTCGAAAGGCAGCCCTGATGAAACTTGTTCACGTGTTTGTTTATTTATTTATTTATTTATTTATTTTTACCACAAGAAGACAGATTGCCAGAAGGAATGATGCTTGTATTGGATGACATTACACCCCAAAAGTTGGACATACCTACATCTCAACATCCAGAAGCTCGGTGTTGTGAGATAGCTTAAAAACATTAATAGTACTTCATCATGAACAGGTCAGTCTTCTAATTTTGACATATTCTTTATTGAACTGTCCAAACAACAATCTGCTAAAACACATGATTGATTGAAGTGTCTATACACCCATCACTTTAAGTCGAACAATGAGACTTCAAATCCTTCAAAAACTTGTCATATTCCTTTAGCTCATATCATTCGGACCTGTTTCGCTGTTGATGACATGTCTTGAAGCGTTCTGGGCTAGTTTCTGGCATAGTATTTATTTCCAAGTATGATTGGGTTGGAAAATGCTGCAGCCCTGGAAGGCAAAATCTCTTTTCCTGCTGCACACCACCTGGGACGTCAGTCCTGATTGTTCCAAAGTGACACCCAGCACCCAGATTCTGCCATCGCTTGTCGGTGCTCACAATAACACTCTCCCCAATCCTCCCCTCCCTCTTGGCCTCCCATCCTGTCTCTCCATTCTTTTTGTCTATTCAGCTGCCTGTCTGGAGCAGTGACTGGTTCATCCTCATTTGCTCCGCACATATCTCAGGACCTGACATCGCCAAGCATCCGCCACTGTCTCCTCTCTCCCAGTCCTCTGCTCTTGAATGTTTTTGTGCTCAATCTTTTTAATTGTTATTGAGGATTATTCTTGGTTTACTGGTTTGACCCTTAACCCCTGCCAACGGATTTATGCATTTTGTGCAAAAAACAATCCCAACCCTTTTCTGAGTAATTACTCCGTCAAGCTTGAGCAAATAGATTTCAACACACACAGGCCTCCCCTTGGATCGCGCTTCATAATCAACATGTTTAGATTTTTTCTTAGTAAGTAACCCAGTGATTGTTGTCTGTACCTCCATGGTTACAGCGCAAACAGGAACTGCCTGTAGGGAATCTGTGCTCTCCGTAGGTGCTGGTCTGCAGCCTACCCTCCCCACCCTAAAATGATGGCATTCCTGGGATTCTGAAAGTAACACTGTATGCCGTGCCTAGTGTCAGTGGCATTAGGCAGTAAATAAATGGAGTGAAAACCAGCCAAGGGTTCAAAGGGTTAAGCATACAGTTGCAGCTCAGATGCCACCAGTTGAGCTTTAGTTTGCCTGTTATTGTACGCCAAATTGGATATTCCAACGTTTTGAATTTCTTGCATTATTCATAGGAGACACTGTGTTTATGCTTATCGTGTTAGGAGTCGAGGAGATGTAGTGTTACTGAGTGCAGTTCTCAGCGGTTAAACAATGGGATGCAGAGAGAGATTTAAGATGGGCACAAGGTAGCAACAAGGTGATGAATAGCGAACTAAAAGAGAGAGAGAGAGAGAAGTCAAGGTGTGGGAGAAGAGTTCCAGGGGAGATTTTGATTGGCCCATTCCTCTCCAAGTTTTAATCTGCCTGATCTGCAATTAGAAGCAACTGTGTCACAGCTAGACCTGCTTAGAGAGACAAGATGGGGCACACACACACACACACACACACAAGGGAAAAAACAGAAGAAAACCTACGCACAGGACATAAAGGACATAACAAATACATGCACCCACACTTTCACAAACATACAGGCACATGAGACATGAGAAAATGAGAAAACAGGAAATGTAAATAAAGAAAAATCAAAAGCTGTGCACAGAAGATTCTTACACACAGTTTAGAGAAACCAAACACTCCATCAGCAGCACAGAGGGTTGAAAGCTCGTCTTCCCTCTGAAGCAGATAAAATGAAAATATTACAGCACATTTCAGAAATCCACTGAGGGACAAACTCCCACGTTATGCTTTTATATCCGCTCTGCCTTCTGTAAACACTTAGAAGCTTTCCTCAAAAATCACCCATCGACACTTACGGCTGCATCTCTCTGCCTTTCCTCTGCAGCAGATCTTATGGTGTCTTGCTAGCCTCGGGCTACATGCTGCTCCTGATTGCTACGCACCCGGACTAACGGCACATCAAAAGTGGCCCCCGCACAGGGCTTGTGTGTGTTTATGCGCGTGTGTATGTTTAACGCAGGTCATTCAAGCTCTATTTTTTTTTCACAGATTAAAAGGCTCAAGACAAATGAAGAGCAACCAAGTAATCTCTCCCTCTCTGTCTCCGCAGGGTGTGATTTAATAAGATTGATTCTCACAATAAATGACTGAAGAGGTTCTTAAGCGTCTATTTTTACACTTTCGCTGCCAGTGACAGCTCAGTACTGCTTCGTTAAATTTTAGTGTCTGCGTAATTTCTGTGCATATGTTTGCATAATACGTTTGAGTCAAATTAGAGAACCCCCAACAATACTAAACACTTTAAGATGGGGATGATATGTGCGATGATATGTATTTGAATAACTGATTCCAAGCATTCATTGTAACCGAGGGCTGGTCCAATTGTTCCCAACATTTCCAGCTAGCCAAGCAAAGCCCAGAGCCCATTTATGACCCCTCAACACAGTATGTATGAGCTCTAATCATTTCAGCCGCTCAGTGATTTTTCCCTTCACAAATTGTTTTATTTAAATAATTTATAGAGGCCTGAAGAGGTGAAACGATCAAGTCTTTAACAAGAAAAAAAGATTAAAGGAGGCTGAAATAATCATAATATGTATCAGAGACATGTATTTCTCTTGTTTCCTATCCTGTTAATCATCTCGAACCCCCGGATTAATCTTGTCCACCTTAAACCTGTCCTGGGTTTAAGAACCACTTGGTTCTGTTTTGGGAAAAAGGGATTTAGTCCACCTTTAGCTTGTTTTGGGAGCCACAGTCCCAAGACAGGTTTAGTCCACTTTAGTCCACCCTACATCTGTTTTGGTAAGCCTACTTTACACATGTTTTGGGATCCACTGATTATGTCACCTCAAACCTGTTTTAGGAATTACAGATTTAGTCCACCTCAAATTTATTTTGGTATCCACTTAAACCTTTTTTGGAAACCACCAACCTAACCCATCTTAAATCACCTGCGAAACACCTTAAGTTTGCTTTGGACAGCACTGGTTTTAGTCCACCTTAAACCTATTTTGGAAACCGGAGATTTTGTACCTCTTAACACTGATTCAACCCACTTTAAGCCTGTTTTGGGAACCACAGATTATGTCCACCTTAACCTTTTTTTGGTCAAGCATGGAATGGGGGAAAAAACAAACAGAAGACAGGAGAATGTTTTGCAGAAAGTACATGGTCTGCAGTGTTTTCCTTTCCCTTTTTGCCCAGTATGTCCTTATTTTATGTAGTCAGACAAAAACACATTGTGCGTCATTTGAACATTGCAGTTTCTCTTGAGTGGGAAAAGATCTTGAACTCAGCCAAGCCGAGCAGCACTAGCCCTGGGCCAATGACACGTACACGGTCTCGTAAAATCTGTTCAGAATCAATCTATATTGTGGAGGGAAAAGGTGTGAAATCGTGATACACTTTCATCGAGTATGCGAAATTTGTACGTTTTGCTACGCACACACACGAAGTTGCACAGCGATTTTTTCCACTTTGTTTATCTCACGCTGTGGAGGCATGTTTCATGAGAAGAGTGCGAATGTTGCATCTGTCAGTGCCTGATTGTCAAGCCATGTTTTCAGCACAGAACACACACCAGACACCACACACGTGCCACCCATGGTAATAAACTCAGAGAAACTGCCAGAGTTGGTTTCCTGCTAATTGTCTATGCTAATTTTATCTCCAGAGTAGCAGTAAAAGTAATAGTACAAAGCTTTTCGTGGCGCTTAGATGTTTTTCTATCCCTGATGTCTTTGAGAAAATAAAAAGTAAAAAGAAGTCAGGCAAAGCTCAGAACCGAAATCTTGATTGCAGGAAACTTGAGTTTGTCATTCATTAAACGGTGCACACAGTTAGGGTAATGATTCATTATTTTCCCTCTTCACAGTCTTAAGTTTATGGGTTTGGAAGAGTAACACGAGGGGGAAATAGAGCACAGATTTTACATATGCAAGACAGGCACTTACAGGTCCTTACCCGACAAAAGCTGCAGTGACTCTTTATTCGTGCAAACATAGTGTGCCTCTCTTTCTTGGCCACAATTGCAACCTTCCCATTCTGAAATGCGTCACTTATCGGCTTGGGGCCGTGACCTCCACTCACAGCGGGACCTTCGAACTCATGAGCCCGGCGCTGGAATATTCCCATTTGGGTGGCTTGGTATTGACTCAGAGGTTACTGGTTCAGCTAATTGCTATTTGCATAGCTTTATTAGTATCCCAGCACTGCCTCCGTGACATTTCGGTCTTTTTTCCCTTTTCTGTCTTGTTCTGTCTCTCTGGCTCTGTCTTGCCCCTTGCATTCAGGGGAGAGGAATTAGACAGTGTTTGGTTTGTGATTAAGTATTCATGCTTAAAGTAGCGACGGGCAGATCTCGGGAGAGGGAGCCTTAAAGGAGGAGAGCAAACATTAATATGCGTTTAATAAGTCTTTCTAACTGCTTCCTTGTTTTTCCACCCTGTCTTTGTATGTCAGTTTCTGGCCAGGTTTCCCTCCACATATTTTTTGTGAATTATAAAATACTGAATTTGAAAGGATCAATGAAAATTGAAAAATCTCATGAAATTTTAATGTTTTTTTTTTTTTTTTTTTTCAGAAAGAATTTATTCGGTAAATATCGATGAGAGCACACATTTGTTGAATAGTGACTGAAACTTGGCATGACCGAGCCCCTCTGTTCAAACAAGTCAAAAGGGAGTCATGGACTCTGGGTCGCTGGCTTACCACCCGAACCAGCAGGATAAATCCGGGGTTTCGTAAACGAGAGGGGTAGGGTTTCGCGCTTCCAGGTGTGAATGTGTGCAAATGCCTGAGTCTGAAACAACAAGGAAAGATGCATGAGGGCAATGTCACGTGGATTCCCAGCCATGCAGGTTGCAGCAGGAAGCTGATACTCCTGAAGCCATGTTCGGACTCACAACGGCACTATGTGAAGAAAAAATGCAGCCCTTTCGTTCCCTTTTTTTTTGAATAAGACCGAGTATGGGTCCCGACACAGGGGACTTCAGCAGCAACGTTGACTGGTTTAACCTGCACCTGACATAACTTCTTCCGCAACACAATGCAACGCTTTCTGGAAACCCTCTGGTGGACTAATCAAATATTTGCAAGCGTGCATTCCTGGTAGTATATTTGTAGCGTGACGAGAATTTTGCACATTTTGCTGCTCCCCATAATTGCTGAGACGGAGTAGGAAATTATTAGTGCCATCATGACTCTTCCCAGAATTTTAAAACCCTGCTGCACAGTGTCAGTGTCTGACAAGTGTCTTTACCACTTAAAGTGGCCTTCCTTGATCGTTTTGTCATTGTTTTCCCTCTGAGTTCCCAGTAACTGCTTCACCATTTTTTTTACGAGGTGAAAACGTCGTTCAAACATGCAAACCCAGACTGCATCTCGCTGTGATCCCGAATTTGGAAAATTTAGTCAGTCTGCCTCTTAAGAGTTTGTATACTCCGGAATCTTGGTCTTGATCTTTAGATATGGTAAGTCAGTGGGAGATTGCAGGGTAATCAAAGGACGCTGTAAACATGTCAGAATCCCGCATATATGGGCTTTTCAGAATTCAGAGTTCCTGAAATAAATCCTGTTGTAGCTGCCGCAATTTGTCTTCTTTTGTTATGAATAATTTCACTTCAGCCCGCCTGATGGAAAGATGCGAAAAATACTGTTTTGCAGCCTTTTCAAAGTTTTAGGAAACTGACTTCAACTCTGTTTTAGCTGCAATTTTGAATGCCCTTCCTCTGTACAGTCTGTCTTTTACTTTTGTCGCACTCTGTACCCCTGACTGTCTTTATGGCCTGTTGCATATTTGTGTGGTGTGTGTCGGTGTGTGTGTGCGTGCGCATGTCATTTCTTGCTCCGTGCCTTCGTGTTTGTCCTGTGGTCTCTCAGCTCATAGAGTGAGTGTGCATGCGTGACTGGCTGGCTGAGTGTGTGTGTGTGTGTGTGTGTGTCTTCTAGAGTGAAATGTCAGTCTCATTTCGCTGTTATTACTTCAGGGACAAAGAGGAGGGTTTTAGCCTGTACTCTCTACCTCCCCGTGGCCGCCACTCAGCCTCTGACGTACCTGGGAACAAACTCACCGCAGTCACATTGAGGCTTTTAAACACCTTATCCCTCAGACTGTTCCAATTATAACTGCAAAACATTTTGTTTTGTATCTGCATTCCTGCTGCGCACAGCGCTGTGAAACTGCGGGTGAAGGGTGACAAATAGTTTGGTTTAAAGCGTCACGAAAAGGAGCGTTTGATTGACTGATTGATTGTGATGGATTGGCCTGCGGGGGTGTGGATCAGAATAATGAACACCTTCATGCCCGGGGTGGTTATTCAAAGCATAACTTCTCCTGCGAAAGACCCTCTGTCCAAAACACTTCCCAGGAATTAGCTGTGAGGGAAATAACAGTTTTGTGAGTGGTAGCCTACTGGTAGACACATTAGAGGATAGTTCTTCCACATTAAACGCTAGAATGTGGGATTAACGCATAGACGTCGCCAAGGTTTCAAAGACTGCCCTCGCAAGTTTCTCCCAGTTTTGATGGTGTTTCCATTTTGGGTCAGGTGCCAGGTTTGTAAAAATCCTCCTTTTGTTGACAAAGAGCAATACACGAAACACTCGGGTAGCAGGCTCGTCATCTGTAGATGGCTCTGACCTGAGTGTTTAACGTTAATTTCACGAGTAACTTGGCCAGTTAAGATGCTCTCTGCCAATGTGTGTCTGGGGCTGTGTCGTGTTAGCCCGTTAGCACTCTGCATCCACTCCCAGATTGGCAAAATACCTGGACTTGCTAAGCTACGTGTGTCTCTCCTCACTCTTCTTAGGAAATAGGAAAAGAAAAAAAAATGGCCGTGTGCTTAATGTAATCTCTGCAAACGAATGTCTGTGCTGTGAAGATTCTGTGTTCCAAGAAAGAGACACCGCTCTGTAACAACATTCAGCGATTGATATTGCTCAGCAAGACTTTAGCAAGAGCGGCGAGTCTTGCAGAAACGATCACGTCGTGTCAGTTTTAGTGGCCTGAACGTCTCTTAATAGGTATCCAGTGTCTGGAGGAAGGTGCAAAAATTCGTGGCTGCAGGTTCTGATCCACAGCTGCTGTTAAAGACTGTAAAATTACCAATCATTTTTCTTAGATTCATGGATTATTTAAGTGTTTTTTGTTTTTTTTTTGAAATGTGAGAAAATAGTTGACAACTCCCCGTCACGGGTTCCGTGATCCCAAGGTGATTACTTTAAACTGCTTGATTTTACGACCAGCGATGCAAAGACCAAAAATGACTCAATTTATGATATTACAGAGAGAGAGCCTCACATTTGAGAAGCCGGAAGGGACATTTGGCATTTTGTTTGATAAATCACTTTAGTGATTAGTACTCTATCAAAATCGTTGTTGATTAAAAAAAAAAATGTCTTTCAAATAACCAATCATTGAGGTTTTTCAGTACTTTGGTGAACATAAATCAGGCTGCCACTCAAAACTGCAAATTGCAAAACATTTACTTCCCAGGTAAAAAAACGTGGTCTCAGTCAGATCTTTGAGTTTTAGTGGCTCATGACTCCATTTGCGTACAGGTGCTGAAAGCCAAACAGAAAAAAGATATTTTGCTTTTCTTTCTTTCTTTCTTTCTTTCTTAATGTGAGTTAGGCCTGTCTATACATCTGATCTCTTACCTACAGCATTTGTGCGATTAATTATTTTACTGTGAGTTTGCATCGTTCATTAATATTCTTCTACTGTAGCGTGTTGTATTAACTCTCGCTACGCAGTTTAATTCATGCTGCTGCTTAAAGGTCGCTTATGTCCTGTCATTTTATCTTCCTACCTCTGGAAAACACAAAAGAATGTGCTCTATAAATAAAATAGTTGTTATTATTGAACCCCCATCTCGCAATGCTCTGCAGCTACAGGGAGTCCTTTCGTTTTTGTTTTTGTTTTTTTGTTTCTGCCGTCCGGTGTCATGTCAAGCCCAACTGCTGGCCTCTCCTACACTGAGCCGGCTGTGCTCTGGCTGTCTCTGAATATGTTAGCATGCCAATGAGGCCTATGTAGATCCACTGCAAAGCCAAACTGTGTGTATGTACTGTGTAGGAGGGGAAAAACGGTGCCCTCAACCCCCATTCCCCTTTGCCTGAAGGAAAAGGTGTCTCTTAAAAACAATAACATGCGTCTGTTAACTCGCAGCTATAGATGCACGGCGAGAGGTGAGCAGGTCAGTTTCATATCGCTAACGTGTTTTTTTTTTTTTTTTTATGTTTTTTTCGCCCTGCAAATGGAGACTTGAGGAGGTGGAGGAAAGGGCAGAGAGGCAAGGGAGGAGGGGGAGAAGGGAAGGGGCAGGCGGAATTGAAATAGAAATCCAAGTCAGTGGATAAAGAAACAGGACTCTTCATTTTGCCTTGTTGTGCAACCATGTATATTTCCCACCCGCCATCGCTCTTTCTCTGTCTCTGTCTCCCTGCCCCGCAGCGTCCCTGTGATGATTGATACGCACCGAGAGCGAAGCTAGCTACAGAGACAGAGAAAATCATGCATAAAAGATGAGCGCAGTTTATTGTGTTTTCCTGGGGGCCAAGGGGAGAGCTGAAGTTATGGATTTATGCGGCGTGTGATTGGATGAGATCCCGGACCCATGGGACAGATGTTAGCAGGGTGGAGGGGGGAAGGGGTGGGGGGGCTTAGGGTTTAGAGGTACAGAGGAAGAACTTGTGTCGGACAGGTGTGGATGACGTGATGGCAAGTGGCAGGACTCGCAGAGGCCAGAGGGAGCCGCAGGTCCTGCTCAACTTCCGCGGAACCTCACTTCGCTTTCTGCGATGGAAGCTGGCATCATAATTACATTATAATGGCCCGGTTTCACCTCTCCACTCAGCTGTGAGCAACCAAATGGACTGAGTGGGCTTGTCTGATCCTTCACAAAGGATCGTCACCTCGTTGGGTTACTTTGATTAATTGCGTTGCTGATACATCAGGTCACTACTTATTCAAAATTGGATATCGGCCAGCGTGATGGATGTGACACAGTTTGTTTGATGACAGTGTTTAATTGATCAATTTCTATGGGAAGCCATTAAACTGAAATCATTCTAATGAGACATTTTGATTGGATTCCACACAAGTACGCTTGATTATTTTTTCGTCTTATTATGGAGAGTTCAAGTGTCCTATTATACTGTATACATGCGGTTAATGAGCTTTTTCCACCTCGTCAAGAATAAAATTATGATAAAAATGCTGGGTAATTGCAAACTTGATACTAAACGTTGGAAAAATTTTTACATTCAGGATTCAAAGCGTCAAAGGAGAAATGATGTTTACAGCTGTGTGCCACAAGATGACAACAACAAGGCTAATCTCTTGAGCCAGATAGTCATCAGAATTAACAACAGATCCAAAAAAAAAAAAAAAAAAGTTCAACATGACAATTTGACAGGTGGTGGTGGATTCAGAACATTACTTGCTCCCATCTGCATTATGGGCAACAACAATGTGCCGTAACAAAAGTGAAAAGAAGACATTGTGTGCACTCTGATGGAGCAGTCAGTGATAGGTTTCGAATCTCTGCAGGTTGGCTCCCACATCACACTAACAGAAGCACAAACTACAGGCTAGGAGAGTAGAAAATTAGAAAATGTATTCAGTATAAGACTACCATCTTATCGATACGCAAAATATTGGTAAAGGTGGGCTATATACTGTGTATTGGTCCTAAATATAAAGGTCCTGTGCGATTATTGCATCACCCTTGACGAACCAGGCACTTGAAGATATTAATAAGAATTAACTAGAAAGATGTCCGGGACATGTAAATCTATTAAATTTCACGAAAGAAGGGTTGACTACACTAGTAGTTACACATTTATGTATAGTAACTACACAGAAGCCTAATGGAGCAGCGTGAGCTGCACTTAGTGCTTGGTTGGGAGGCATAACACTCTCATTTGGAAAACAGTGGCTGAGCTGACACACAGTGTTTTATTGCTCCCTGCGTATTCTCATCTTAAGGTTTTTTTATCATGATTCATTTGAGAACAAATGACCCAAGAGGAAATGAAGAGTGTCTTCTCTCAATCTGACTGAAAGATGTGTCATTTAACCGGAGCCTCTGGCAGATTCTTGGAATGATCAAGTTAAAGGGGGCACCAATATTAACAGCTGTTTTAATGCCTCGGCACCAGCGGCGGCCGTGGCCAGAGGCGTAATGTTTTCAGGTGTCCGTCTGTCTGTACGTCCGTAGGTCCCGTTCTCGTGAGCGCGATATCTCAGAAACGCCTCGAGAGAATTTTTTTAAAAATTTGGCCCAAGCACACTCGGACTCAAGAACGAGCTGATTAGATTATGGTGCTCATGGGTCCCTGTGACCTCCCAAAATGCATTTTTAGCCACAACTCGAGAATTCACACCCTAATTATGACAAAATTCGCTCTAATACTTTGTATTAAATTCCTTCATTTATTTATTTGTGGCTGATTCAGTGCCACCACTTGTTATAGAGGTTTATAGAGGTGATAGATTGCTAAATGCACTTTTAACAATAAAGATTTGATTCAAAATACCAACTACCTGTTACCCTCTACCCAAAAAAAAACCCATCTGCTTCAAATTCAAAACTATGGATCCCAGTAAACCCACAAATTATTTACTACCGAGAATAACTTGCACATTTGATCGCACTCGTCACTAATTCTGGGGAACGATTAATCCGTAAAAGCCCATATCAGCCAGGCAGTAGTACCAAGTATATTTCCCCTCTTGCATTCCTCTGTGAATACTCGAATGAAAATCGCCTTTAATATTTTGCTTATGTGTCCAGCAGGACAAATGCTGTTTCATTATCACCAGCAGATGATTGTGTTCATTTGCAGAGCCCTCGGTGAGTGCCGCGCTTATGAAAGTTTACCTCTTGATTATGGACAGATTAGCAATGACTTGGTGATCTCTAATCACGTCGGCCTCTCACAGCAGCCCATATTGATTGGTGGTCATAGAGCAGGAGTGAATCTACCTTATTGATCTGCTTTGATTCCTTTGTTTCATCTTCTCCTAGCTCAACTAATTGGGCTATTCTTTGTCGACAAGATTGACCTTTATGCCTGATATTACAAAGCTGTATTTATTCCCTTGAGGGGAAAAACATATTAAAGACAGTGTGTTTTTTTTTTTTTTTTTCCCTTTCTCCCCCCTCTTCTTCATACTCATATAATTCATATAAACCTTTTTTTCTGCAAGATGCTCATAAATTCAGAGAAGAAATCATTATTTTCTCATAAATGTGATGATATTGCTCTCATCGGGCGGGCTGTGATGTAAAAGCACTTTATGAGACGGGTTATCTATCCCACATGTCATATGACAGCTGCCTTGGTCTCTGATTGGCTGAGCAAGGTTGGCGTTAATGCCATTTCATTAAATAGACACACAGGCGTCTTCCATCTGGGAACAGAGGATTCTCTTCATCTGTCTTACTGCCAAGAGAGAGTTAAAGATTAAAAGTGACCTGATGCGTCTGCTCACTCTTCTTCTCTCCCTACGAGGGACACGGTGTCTCCGTAAAGACTCTGTGTCAGTGACTGGCTGTCCAGTAAACAGAGATGCATTGATGCCAGTGCCTCCCCTTTAGCCCCGAGGCCAGTATTGACCAATGCATTACTAGGAGGTTTTGTCCAACTGGAGTGATTACAGCATTTAGCTAAGATTTACTCAGCGGTTAGGGAGATAGGACCGTCTGAGGGAAATGCACTGCTCTGCAGATTGTGGGTTCAGATTCCCGCGGACAGGTTTGTGGCCGCGTCTTAAGAGCTGCTTCGTTAGACGCTCTGGGTTAGTCGCAGGGAGAATTATGGACGGATATGTTCACTGAGGACAAAGCTAACAGTTTAGGAGAAGCGTGGGTGGCAGAGGTCGGTCAGAGATGGATTTTTTTTTTTTTCCCTGCATTAGGTGTGGAACAAGAAAATGTATTTGCAATGAAGGTTACGAGAACACAGATGGCAAATCGTTATTCTGGTGCAACCTACGGAGGAGTGGATGTTTAATAGCATAGTTTCTGTCACAATTCTTTCTTTAGAGAGGAAAATAACGTTCATTATGATAGTACATGTTGAATGCACTGGGGCAGTAATTGAGGAAAATTGGGATGATTCTGAAGGCCGTCAAATTAAGAGGATATATCTGTTTATCCTCAACAATTCTGTACTCTACATCCTACCCTATGAATTCAATCATTTTATAAAGCAAATAATTAAGGACAAAACACCCCGGTCAGATTGCATCCTGTCATTTGAAATCCCATTGTTCATTGGATGTGCCATAGAAGTCGTCTTCAAGCTACCCTGGCCAGGATGTGCTCATCTGGGAAGCAAATTTGATAAAACTATCAATAAGACGGTTACGTATCGTGATGTGTTGACAGTCACACATGACGCTTGTCTTAGTGCTGCCAGGATGTGGGCTTACATAGAAAACAATAATAGGCATCAATGTTTTTGGGAGGATTGTACCTCATCTGGAATCAATGTGTGTTCTCCTTTTACTTAATAGTCTAATTACATTGTAATTCTTGGCAACGGAAGTAGAAGTGGAAATGATAAATCACTGATGCAACTCAGTCTTTGATTTTAAGTCAGTTCAGTCGGTTACTGGTTCAAACGTTTCATCCTGATTGTGGCCTCTCAGTAGGCTTTTAACCAGGAAGTAGCATCATTGCTGAGTTTACAGTTGCATGTACACTCTTTCCATCACCAGTACTGGGATCGCCAAAATAAACCGCTACGGATTAGGCCGGCATCGCAAATGAAGCAGGACGCTCGGCTTCATTTGAGGATTCAGCGTAAAGGTTCTTTTCGTTCATGTGCCGAGTACTTGTAACAGGAAGACGTAAATTCAAAAGCCCTAATTTGACCCAGAAAGCTTCTTCATGTGTTGTTTGTTGGTTGCAAGATAAGTCACGCCAGTCACGTTTCCCCATCGTTGCGGTGTTCCGAAACTGCCTCTGACCCGACTTTCTGATATGAGGCAGACATGGATGTCGCCTTGCTGCTCTTGGCCAGGTTGGCATTTGTAAAATATTTGGAGTAGCTATTACATTTACTCCACCTAAATAACGAATGATTGTCTTGGAACTGTGGAAGTCTCATTGCATTCAACAGTGTTTGTGTAATTACTCTCATTGCCAGAAGAGGGAGATAAAAGTCCCGCACTGCAGGTTTAATACTGATCGGAGTACTTGCTTTCCTAGAAAATCCTCTTCTCCTTTTTAGTGTGTTACCCATCTTTAACCCGTCTAGCATCAATTTTGAAATTCCAAACTTCTTTAAATTACTCAAAAGATGGCCAGCAATGACTAGACAATTCAGCTTGCCAGGTGTTCATCCAATCACTATGTCATAAGTAAGACTGTGGACTGTGCTTTAATTATTTCAACCAAAATGATTAATTAACTTGACCTAGTTGATTTAATCCAAGAGGGTTCCTCAGGGTGGTAATAGTAAATATCTGGTCATAGAATCATGGAAAAAAAAAACGGACAGCTTAAAGGCCACTATGAAAGAAAAAGACTTCATGGTAACCTAACCCTGTGCTAGTATTCTAAAAAAACAACCTTGCATCTCTGGTAAATACCTACCAAATTAATGTGGTTTTATGGTGCTTCTCTGACAGCAAGCTGGGGACCATTAGCTCTAATGAAAGTGACAGAAGCAGCCCAGCTTTCTGGAGACTTGAATATTTCCCTGAAGACTCCTTTCACTTCGTCGGTGTTGTGCTTGTGTTGTCTTGTTGCTGTCTACCTGCTCCTGCATTGACTTGGCTGAACTTGTTTACGTTTTGCAGCCACAAGCGAAGGTTTTTAGGCATCATTGTGACCCATTGCAGTCACTGTTCACCACCCGAAAAATTTGCACATTGCAGCTTTATTACAGGTTTCCTTTGTGGCTTTGTTAGACATGGTACATAATTCCCCCTTAAATGTTCTCTCGCTGTGAGCGAACATGCATGCTTACACACGCTCCTGGCTATGGATTGCAGGTTTTCTGTGGTTGCCCGGTTTCCAAGCTGCTTCCAGTTCTGCGGCATCTGAGCTGAATTACATGCATGCGGCAGCGTGCGCGGGCCTTGTAATTTCAGCAAGGAGGTGTCATGTTTAGTTACGCTCTCCATAATGGAGAGCTCCTCTTTTCATTACCCTCACTTTTAAATGGGCCACACCATAGCGCCATGTGGCAGTGATCAATTTGAATGTCATTAACACGGGCGGCTTTAAGGTCCAGCCTTCATTCTTCCCACTCCCTAAACCGCGGTAATTCAATCAAGGAAACGGGCAGCGTTCGAGAGCTCCTGGTCAAGCAAACAAAAGGAATATTAACATCGCCAATGACATTGTATTTACAGGAGAGGCTGAGGGAACTGTGCCATTTACAAAGCAATTTGCCACTGTGATGATGCAAGAATAAATAAATGGGAATTTGTTTCTGATTCGTGTACGAGTACGGGAAGTGTGACATGAGGGGTATGGCAGCCGGAGGAGTCATGTGCGTCCACAGGCGTCCTTTGAATGACTGGGGACACTGTTTTAATCTGCTGTTTGATGTCTAGAGTGCATTATACTATGATATTCAACATTCAAAACACAATTTGTCCTCCTCTAACCTTTAAGAAGATTAGAACTATGCAAGCAATAATAGCTTTTCGAGTTACATATGTGAGAATTTTTTCTGTGCTTGTTGGTTTGTGTGCAATCAATCTTTGGCTTCTTAGTAGTGTTTTTATTTTTTCTTCAATGTGTGCTTGTTGATTTGGACTGCCGTAGTAGTGTTGCGGATGGCAGCTTTAGTATATTTTCTCAGAGAATAAAAATCCAACCCCATCTGCAATTTGTCTTGATTAAGCAGGGTCTCCATCTGCGAGCACCGATCTCTTGTTGGTGTCTTTTCCCATTTGCAGTATATTTCATTCCAGCAGCCCCCCTGTCCACTTAACACCCCCACCTCCTCCTCCAAGCAAAAGATTAACAGATTAGAAGTAACACGATTGCCTGCTTCCTCTTTTCTTTCGTGCCTGCTGCCTTTTTCCTCATTTTTCAGGAAGAACTGAAGGGGAAAATAATCATCAGCTCAATGATTTGCCTCTTTGTGTCCCCGTTTGCAATATCAAGCCATTTGAAAGCACTTAATGTCCACACGATTCTAATTTCATCTGTCATTCTCGCTCTGTACTGTATCACATGACACATATGCCCACACACACACACACATTCATTATAATTCGGCACAGATGTATAGTGTGACAAGGCCTATTTCTCCAGTCTAGTGTATAGAGGCCTATCACACACCTCAGCAATGCGTAACCAATAACAGAAAAAAATGCATGACTGAAAAAATGAAAAGAGATAGAGGCAAATGAAGAGCAGTAGATGAGAGAAAAGAGAGGTGGAGTAGAGAGCTTTACTGGATGGAGAGAGCAGAGGAGACAGACTCAGAGAGAAAAAGTGAGGATAAAAAACATTAGGGGGAGAAAGAGAGATGGTGGTGGTTTAGTGGAGGAGGAGAGTGGTGAGGCAAAGGATGGAGGATCTAGCAAGCTGGGTGGCATTAGTAGGGAAAGCCTCTCCACTTCTGCTAGATAAGAGATGGCCCTGGCCAATGATGTGGAATGGTTCTGATTGGCTGAGCCTGATCCCCCACCAGAGCGAGCCGAGCTCTTCTCCCGGAGCCCAGAGCACTACCGTAACACTGTCGGATATTTCATACTTCACTCTTACAACCATGACTACTGCAGGGTACTGCAACTCTGACCTCATCCCTATGCTGCTCGGCATTTCGCACTTCACTCCTGCAACAGGGACAACTGTAGCATACCTCAGTCCAGGAGCCAGCCTGGCACGTAGTCAGCCCAGTATGATTCTGCACCTCACATTTTGCTTCCAGAGCCAGACTTCAGTGCCAGTGCGGGAAGTAGTCTGCCCTTTATGTAGTGAGGCACAAGGTAGGGTTAGCGCATTTGAATGTCATACATCCTGTCACAGACCTATAAGTAACATTCAGCCATAACCGTAACCCTGGCCTTTCCCTAACCTGGACCAAGTGTTACCCTAACCAGACCTTAAGTTTATTTGCCAAAACACGGTCTTTCCCTAACCACAACCATACCGTAGCTGCCGTGTGCTGACATTGAAAGAATTTTGAAAATGCTGGCATTGGACATAATGAAGGGTTCGACAAAATCATCCAGTATCGATGTTTGAAGTGCCACCAGGGACCGCTGTAGACATCTTAGTGGGTCCAAGCATTTCTACCCAACCCGATAAGCACCAGTGACATCCTTGCCCAACATGGAGACATCGATTTAAAAAGAAGAAAAGAGGAAAAATGTGAGACCCAAGCTGATCCAACATTCTTCGTATCCTGATACTTTCCCTTCAGTTTATTTTAAGCTGGCGTCTGTTCCTTTATACCACTCTGAAACATGGAAAAAATATAAAAAATAGTCGGCTTTTCACCGGTACATTCAAAACTTGGATTTTTTTTTGGATCATTTCAGCATTACAGAAACAGAACATTTGACTCTTGGATAAGTCCTTATACTTAAATGACCAAATAGGTAGTTTGTACATGGTTTTAAAAATTACCCATGTGACTGTTTCAGAAACAAGTCATCTAATATCGTTTTATTTAAGGTTTGATCACGAGAACGTGACTAAAACTGCCCAGTTAAGGTCAGAGAAAGGAGGCCTTCATGGTTAAAAGAAATTACTGTTGAGTTTTTAGGAGACAAGATTCAGAACGCTGCATTTGTAGCAATGACCGATGCTGTCATTTTTCTGGTGAGGACAGCCCCCTTTTTTTCAGTAGAAGTGATGGAGTTTATTCTCTGGTAATGTTCACCTTCAACTGGCAAAGCCTAGGTGGTCAGCATGGCTTTCTCTTGGCCAAAATGCAACACCTTTAAATTCCCCAACTTGAATCATTGTTTTTTATCTGTTTATCCGTCCTTCAAATTACTGTGATGGCGCACGTTTTTATTTCTAGAAAATGCGTGTTACTTTTCCGCCATTTAGTCTCAGTTTCAGCGGGTCAAATACTGTGGAGGTACTAGCAGGGACTGTAGTCTTTTTTTTTTTTAATACAGCCAGCAGAATCACCACAGTGAAAAAATGGTCCTTGCTGCTTCACATGCAGAAGGGGCTTTAAAATAATAGGCACAATCTAAGTTGATAAAGATGCAGCCTGCGTTGCTCATGATATCAGAATCTCTCTAGTTGTGTTGGGTTCAATCAAAACTGCCTGCCCCAGGCTGCCACAACACTGCACTGTACAGGAAAAGTCATTTTCACTGGTGTGAGTTGGAAAATGACATTATTAACATGAACTGCTTTTTCATCATAAAACTGATGAGAAACCAAAATTGTCAGAAATACTAGAGACAGCGCCGTAAAACACGGTTACAACAATATGCGGACACCCTGACTTCAATACAGTTGGCTTTTACACCTCACTATGTAAACCATGACAGCTAGGGGTCCACCAGACTTCATGACTACAACCATGACTACATTTGGGCAGCCTGACCTCACTGTTACCTAGCAAACCAGCTGGCTATGATTATGTAGCAACGGAGACTTTGGCAGCAGGGGCTGAGGAGCCATCTGGCGCAGCGCGAGGTTTTTCCCAGTGGGTTGGTCGACCTGTGGCCCAGCAGCAGTGAGAGTCCAGCAAAGCTGATGCACAAAGGGGGGGAAAAAAAAAACAAAAAAGTCATATATTAATGTCCTGCTGTGTGTGTGAGCATGCATGACTGACATAAACAACTGGGTGAATATGGTAGGGACAGCCTGGGTTTCCTCTGATCCCAAAGTGGCTTAAATACGAGATACGGAGAGCACGAAAATGTCACCTCCCTGGTAAAGTTTACACGGTTTTAAGGACAGTGTGTAACTCATGCACAAAATCCTAACGCAAATTGAAAGATGATAAAAAAGAAAGTTTCAATTTTCCAAATTATTGAGGGCTTTTAAATGTCTTTTTTCACTGTCTCTTGATTGCCCTGGAAGTCCTTACTTATTTGCTGAAATTGCCTCTTTCGAGTACATCTTTAAACGCCTTGTTTTTAGGGGCATGTCAGCGGTTCCTAGTCCAGTGGTTCCCAGCCTTTCGGAGTCACAACCTGCCAGAAAAAATCAGGGTTGGTGTTCCCGATGCGAACCCCCTGATCGCTCGTAAACTGGCTGCAGAGAGAGAGAGAGAGAGAGAGAGCGCTGCAGACCGTAAACAGCTGGTTTCTGTGCGCCTCCCCCTGCTGACTTTGAGTGATTATTGCGAATGCTCTGATTAATAAAAGTAAATAAATACTAAATTATGCTTTGTTTGTGATGACAGTTTTTGTTTAGCTCTGTTCAGTTTTAATAGCTAGCATCTAAAGATGTTATTTTATTTTTTTTCTCCAAAAACCATCTGGTGACCCCCTGGAAATTATCTGACGACCCCCAAGTTGAGAACCACTGTCGTATTCAGTCAAAAACAGCAAAAATATTCTCTTTCATTTATGAGTACTACAACCTCTCATTTGGGTCTAGACTCTGGGCATAATATGATGAATTAAGTGCAGTTTTAGTGACAGTTTCCACAATACAACAGACAGTAAAACATTTAACATCGACAGCTACAGTAGATATAGCTGAAGTAGATTGGCTCCACTTTAGGATCCAAAATATTTAACGCAGTTAAAAGCATGTAACGAGCCACTAAGTGACTTTTACTTGAAGTAAAGTCGGTGTTAATGAGATTTGATTGTTTTAGATAAAACTTAAATGATGCTTGAGGGGAGACAGGGTCACAGCAGCAGCAGAGAATGGATAGAGACAGTTGGTAGGAGTAAAAAAAAAAGGGGGATATTTGGTGAGAATAGAGGCAATTAATAATAGAACATAACGAAAGTTATACAACAGAGGGACAGTGTAATCTCTGACAGGTCAGTACAGTAGATGTTATTATGGAACAGAGATGAAAGAACTGTGTACTGAGCATCTTTTATTCTGACAGTAATCTTTGTGTCACACAGTTTGATCCCGTCTTTATCTATGTTTTGCCATATGGCCCCATTCCTGTCCTCTTCTCTATCCGCTGTCCACACTCTGACTGCTTATGGCTGAACCCTGACAGGAAGCTTAGAGCTGCGGGGTCAAACCTAAAGTCCGAACCTCAAAGGCCCACACGGCGAGTGGGGGACACAGCCACAGATTACTGTCTAGCCGAGCTGACTGCAAACAAAAGGAGTGGACTGTCACCGGGCTCTTTCTAAACGTTTCGAGATTGAGACCGGGCCGTTTTTGAAGTTGGGTCTTATCGTGGCGAGCCGCACAGATGAACTGCTCTGTCTCCCTGCTTTTATCAGATCAGATGATGACAGGAGGAGCGTTAGCAGGAGGCGAATCAGCAACTTGGAAAAGCTGCTGGGGGACATAAAAAGCCTCCTCGGAGACGAGGACGACTCGGCTTTCTCCCCCATCCTTCTCTCGTCCTCTCTGACTAATGCGCCTCTAAGCGTCTTCGTGTGTGCCACGTGAAGACGTGCTTGCTGGCAATTATTTAATATGTATGCGTCTCTTACATATAGGGATGTAATGATGCACCTGGCTTAATGGTTAAGATGTGAATAAATAGATGCAAACAGCTTGTATTGGGCAAAACTCTGAGGCAGTCATGGAAAACAGATACAAGTCAGAGTGAACCAGTAAATCCTGATATTACACTGATATTATTTTTTTAGCATCTAATGATTTTCAGGAGCTGATGTTTCCTAATGATACTCCTTTTTCACTGCGTTCCTCCCCCTTTTTTTTTTTATTCCAGGGGAAAACAAGGCTCGGGTCTGACTCAGGATCCCAACCACACTCACTTCAAGAAAAATCTGCTCAGCGTACCATCCAAGCAACTGCAAGTGTGCCTGCTGGATGAATTTTCAACAGTGTGGGAGATATTCTTCATGCACAGAGCCAAGTGCGTAAACCCAAACCTGTCACTCAGTTCTTGCTCATGTTCATGGGTACGTGCCATTTCAAATTTAAAAAACCCACAGTGTGTAGGGGCCAGAATTCTGCACCGCAGCGGTTGGGTTCTTTTACTGTATGAAAGAAAAGAGCTATGCCAGACTTCCATGTTTTACCACCAACACATTTAGAGCTGAAATGATTAGTTGTTTCAGTGAGTACTCAAACAGCAGAAAATTTTGATGATTGATCAGCCATAGTCAAGTCACATTTTCAGCAAATATGTTGAACATTCACTGGTTCAAGCTTCTGAAATCTGACTTATATTCATGGAAACTGTATGTACAGTATTTGGGTATTTGGCTGTTGGGTGGGACAAAACGAGCGATCTGAAGACATCACCTGCGAAACTGTGAACGGACATTTTTAATGTTTAATGACATTTTTTACGGAACAGACAATTGAATAATCATCAAATAATCAGCAGAGAAATGAATAATGAGAGTAATTGTTGCAGCCATAGACACTGGTGTCAAGGTGTTAATAACTTCCTACTTTCTCGCTTTTTATTTGTGGAGTTAGTAGATTTATAACTATTCAAACTATTTAAACTGGATTAAATGCTTTCAAAAATCGAGCAAAAATAACCATGGAAATGTTCAGACAATTGCTTCACATTGTGCTGAATCACAGCATGTTTAGCCGCAACAGATTGTTGTTCGTGTATCCAAATGCGAATCAGATCTGTCTCAGCGGGTGAGGTGCTTGATTCTGACTGATACAGGCTTCTTGAAGCACCGAGTCCCTGGTTTTTTTTTTTAGATATTACATTACCTTTTAATTTGAGCATTTTAAACCAATTTTCTGAATAGCAATCTAAACACTTTGCTAAAATGAATAAAAAATGTCAGTTTAGAATCAATCAGGAATTGCGTATGGTCATACTGAACCTTCGTACAGTAAACGTATAACCCAACTGCATCAAATGCAGTATATTGGAGGCGGATGGTCCTGACTGACCGGTGTCTGATGTTTAATATATGCCCAATATTGTCCCATATATTGTTAAACCTGGACATATACCTGACACCAGTCTGACCATATACAAATGTCCGTTTGTGTTACCTTTCTCCTGCCTATTATCTTTGTCTTTGCCTGCTTTTGTGTTCTCAGATGCTGTGGGTGGTTTTTCTGCCCCTCTGGCTCAGCTCCAAATAGCTGCACTTCCTCTCCAACGTAACCGCTTGCCTTCAGCTGGAGCTTATGCTGGGGAGGCGGAGGTGGTTGGCTACAGTGTTCAGTGGATGAGGAGGGACCAACCTGGAGAGAGAGAGTATATCTTCAGGTGAGAAATTAATTGAGCCTGTCGATTTTGGCAGCGAGTTTCGGCACCTCGGCTGATAGGCCGCATTCTCACTCCCTGACTGTGTATCTTCTTTTTCAAATACCCTAAGAACATTTTGTTCCACTGGTTTGTGGAGCACATTGAAAGGAGAGGCATTAGGTCTGAGAAGTCAGACTTTATATATGCGCCTGTCTGCTGCAGTCAGGCCTGTTTTCCTTCAGTAGAGCTGATGATTCTATAACCAAAGTAATGTCAAAAAACCAGGAAATCACAAGGAGCACTTAAATTATCCTGTTTCATTTTTTAAACTGAGGGAAATAAAAATCTTTATGGTGTGTGTGTGTGTGTGTGTGTGTGTGTGTGTCTGTGTGTGTTTGCGTTCAGTGTTTGCATGTAGGGGAAAGGTTTCCATAGAGACTAGGCCAGCTAATCCGACGAGCTGTGGAAGACGGAGAGAACAGGTCTGAAGTGCTCAGCATTACGGCGGCTTCTAAAAGCTCCCTGCCTCTCAGCGCCTTAGTCTTCATTACCTCCACATCCCCTTTTGATTGGCTGCATTTATCCTGAGTACCCCAGGTTTGGGAGGGAACTGTAACTCCAAACCAACCCCCCCCCCTCCCGACAGCACACCGCCAGCATCGTAGTAGGTGTCATACCCAACCCCTGAAGGCAAGAATTTGGACTCATAAACTCGATATTGTGTTATTTTCTGTACCTGGTAGTTTCAAGACAATACAGTGTTTTCCTCTGGCCCTGTTATAGGCCGCTAGTTGTGGACAAACAGTACAAAGGAGTGACTACACTGTATGGTTTGTGGGTGTTAAAGTGATATGTAAAATGAAATTTGCATGTCCTTTGATGTGCTAAGTGGCAAGATAATGTGGCTCTCTGTTCAGGTTGGATGGTGTTAGTTTGTGCAACACTTTGGCAAGCATTCAGTCATCCTGTGATTGAAATAGAAAAATTAGCTGGGGGTCTTAAGCCCCTCCACTTGTGCCACGCAGCGCCCAGTGTGTTCACTCTGCTTATCTGGAGTCAACTTGGACACTCCAGCTCAGTTAAGGTTGAGTAAAGTCTGGCAAGACACTGGTCCCCCGCCATGGTGCTTTGGTTGTGGGGTGGGAGAAACATTCAGTTTCTATACTTAAGTATAGAAGGCGGTCAAATCCAAAACAACGCGATGAAAAATGCCAAAAAGCTCCTCAGAGCCGAGGAGAACTGAAGAGTTGGTGAAAACTCTTCAGTTGAGTTTGTCAGTACGAGCATAGAAACCTTGATTAGTGCAGCTTTAAAGGTACGTTACTGACCACTAGTAGCGCTACGGATCAGTGTTTTCAAGAGGTGGCCTCTGGTGTGTGTGTGTGTGTGTGTGTGTGTGTGTGTGTGTGTGTGTGTGTGTGTGTGTGTGTGTGTGTGTGTGTGTGTGTGTGTGTGTGTGTGTGTGTGTGTGTGTGTGTGTGTGTATCTCATGCACTTGTAGCTGGTTGAAGTGGAGCCAACTGCTTTATTCTGGTAGTTTAATCTCAAACCTTTTGATACCGGTATTGATACCTAGACTTCGATACCAGCTCTGAACGATAACTTCAACTCTTTAGTTTTATATTTCAGCAACTTGGCATTTTTACACTCAAAGCAGTTTCACAGCGTAAGAAATAAACATATTTATCAGTTTAAGTCGCCGCATCTATTGCAGAAACATTGAACAAGCCATTTTTCGATACTTGATAGTATCTAAGCAATTCACTTGGTATCATAATAGTATTGTAGTTCAGTACCCAGCCCCATGACAGTGCGTATTTACATATTTTGTAAGTGCATCATATTATTTGGATGTAAAATCTTGATCTGTCAAGTCAAAGGTTATTACTGCGGTCAAATGGATGAATTTGGGTAGATCGTGAAATAGCCTAAAATGGAAAACACTCAAGTGCAAGTAGCTTGGAATTGTACCGAAGTATTGTCCGCCACTGGCAGAATACAGTAAGTCCAACCAAAGGGACAGTCCCGGGAAACTCTGCATTAAATCTTGGGATGACCTGTGTTTGGCTAGATGCATTGTGGGTAAAAATACTCAGGGAAACCAGGTATTTGAACAGTGCTGCGTTTGCCAAAGCGCTGTGGCATTCTCAGTCTCACAGATGTTACTGCATGTTTACTTTAGGCATAGATTATCATCGACGGGCGCACAAACAGAAAAAACACACAGATGTATGTGCAGACACACACACACACGCGCAGGGATTCACCGTAAAAAAGCAGCCATGTATTAATATTCTACAGAGAACTTGTTCCTCCTCTTACTGCTAAAACTGTGAAAGCTGCACCACAGTTTCCAGTATATGTAAGTGGAATGTGGGGGGGTAAGATAAAGATGATCCCCACCCAAGTTAATGTTGAGGTTATAATAACGGCATTCGCAGAGTATTGATGTGTGACTCAAGTGCATTCCTAAAGCAAAATCGTATAATTTTCCAAACATTTAATTTTCTTACGTATTTCAAATCCTACACTGTGACAGATTTTTGTAAATTTGACCTTATTATTGATGCAGGCATAAAAACAGTGAACCATAATGCCTCAATACGGCAAATTAGTAACAAAAGGATTCTACACAGGGATGGTATATGATGATATTAGATTATTGCCCAGTCGTAACCAATATTGAATGAGAATCCGTGAACACGTGTCTGTACTGCACATCCTGCATAGATTCGAGTGTCTGTTCTTTTTTTTTTTTTTTTTGTAGTGCTGTGATTTAGCCATTTGTCCACCACGGTGCTACAAAAACAAGAAAAACTCAACATTCAAGTTCGACAAACCTGAACATAATCTCTGTTAATGAAGTACTTGCACAAGAAAATTACCACACTGTTTTGGGCGTCACAATCTGGAAGAGAAGGACCACTTGGCGTATGCAGCAAGCGGTGGGGATTTTCACATAGTGGCGAGACTCAAACTGCAGGTCATATGACTCAATTTGGACCCAAGACTTTGTCTCATACACGGTAATCATCAGAGACACGCCTGAAAAAACCACAAAATGCTGACGAACGCACTGAAATCTTTGTATCATCACAATTTGAGCCTTGGGGACCAATGAGGACTTACGGGCTCAGTGAACAACGTTCATTCAAATAAATGGGGTGTTGTCTTGGAACACACTTTCCAGTTCTCTTAAAAGCTCCATCCTGTGTGCTGGATGAACGAGTTACGTTCAAATCAATGTGAAGCCATTATGCCATACAATATCCACGTCTCCTGTGTATTACATCAGTGAAACGGTCTACACACAGGAAATGATAAAAAAATAAAAAAAATTGACTGCTAACTGCAAGATATCGCTGTTGCCATCTTTCATCACACCGTTGTCACAAAATGCCTCGTGCAACCTTAATAGTAAACATAACGTAACATTAAGATCGCTTCGCTGCAACCCATAACCTACACCTTCGGTACGGACTGGCCTAAAATCAGTACAGGTGCCAGCCAAAAAAGTCAGTGATTCCCCTTCAAAAATCTGTACTTCAAAGTCTCACACACACACACACACACACACACACACACACACACACACACACACACACACGTGTATGCCGGTCTTTTCTGCCAAGAGGAAATGCATTGGTCACCATTATTTCATTCCCAAAAGGCTATGCTTTCATCTTGACTCTGCATCCTCTCTTTATTTCTCTTTCTTTCTCTCTAAAACACACATGCAAAATCACCTGCTGAAAGCTTTTCATCCTGTTCTTTCACACCCTCTTCTATTCTCATTTTAGATTCACCCTGACCCACCTACTTTTTATTCCCCTCCAAATTCTTCAGCACTCATCCCCTTTTTGCCAGCTTCGTTTCAACCTTTACCTTCTTCTCTCTCAGTCTTCTAAGTAGTAGTTTAGTTTACCGTAGGCGTCTCACCGCTTCAGGTTTCTCTTGCATTTTGTTTTTTAGGTTGCCCATACTTTGCGCAGACATCCAGCATCTTTTGATTTGACCAATTTAATTTCAATTTTATTCTTGTTAGTGTGGAAAAACAACTGAAACTCTGTCACTAAAATGCTTTACTGTGAAACCAGGGTCATAACAACACAAATAAAAGCATATTAATAAACAACACTGACCCAAGTGTTTTTGTGGCAAAGAATATTTCTTCAAAACTGACTGTGACAGACCATAAAATTCTTCCAGATAACTTAAAGCATAGTCTAACTGTGCTAAAAGAAAACACTTGGGCTTAAGGTCCAAAAGTACAGTATTATCGATCTTGGTGCGCTAGCTTTTAGAAGTCATTTTATGCTTACGTTATTGCCCATTTTGGAGCTCTAAAGAAAATGTAAAGGTTAACAGACACCTCTCTTCTCGTTTTGGAGAAGACAAAAAAGATGCAGCAGCTGAAACACTGTCGGTTTTACTGCTTTCAACTTCAAAGTTGAAAGCGTGAATCACATCATTACCAACCTGAGTGCATTTACGCTTCCGAAGTGATGCTGCAAAAGTTTGTTTGGCTGTTAACAAGCATTACAACCTTTTGATTGTACAAGTTTAAACACGACAGTACATCTATGGGATGTTTGTTGATTTAAAAAAACATACCACGGAGAAGCTCAAACTCAGAAGGTTTTATTGGAATTACAGTTGTATAAAAGAAATTTTAGTTTGTCGCTGTCTGTGTTTTACATCCTCTGACTTAGAAAAGTTCTTTCTTCTATTTTGCCTAGTAGTTTTGACCTATCATAAAATTATCCTTACAGCTAGGTTTGGTATCGAGAATAATTTCTGAATTGGAAAAAAATTCCCCCTTCCTTTCTCTCAGTTTCTGGTTCTTTGTCACTGCAACATTTAAAGCTGAAACAAAGCATTAGATTATGAAGTAATAAAAGGGATATGTTTGCATTAACAGAACTTTAACTGTAACTTCACTGATGAGGCGAAACATTGTGACCACCCCTGCCCAATATGCTGTCGCAAAAAAAGCTCTGACCCTCTGAGTCATGGACTCTATAAGACCTGTGAAGGTGCCCTGTGATATTTGCACCAACACTTTGGCAGCAGGTAATTTTTACACCCTGTAGGTTGCAAGACAGAGCTGCCAAGGGTCCCAACTGTTGTTCCAGCACATCCCACAACACCCTGCCCCTGGTTCGTGGTTTGTCCCTCCTCAGACCAGATTGGGAGCACCCCACTAGATTTTCCATTTCGGAGATGCTGCGGCCCAGCCCTCCGGCCATAACAATGTTTTCTTACCATCTAATATATCCCACATCTTGACATGCGCTGTTTATCATGATATCACGATTATCAGTGTCATTTGCTTCAACTGTTAGTTTTCCAAGTGCTTAGAAAGCAGTGAATTTGGTACCTGTAGTAATGGTGACATATTGCTGGTGATGATTAGTGGGCGATTGGTTGAGATTTAAAAGGGGAAACACAGAGGACTCAATAAATGACAAAAGGAAGGGGAAAAAAATCATTTTGACCTCCAATCTTTCCGCCACAGATGCACGACAACAAATCTCAGGCTGGACCTGGTCTTGTGGTCTACCTCACAAAGGTCTCTTTGCGTCTTGGAGGTAACTGTACCTGGTGGGAGGCTTCAGTGGGTGAAGCATATGAACGTAAAACGTTGAAATACGCAGACGCAGCAGCTGAAGCAGGGCAGCAGGGCTGGAGAGCACGAGGGCTACCAGCAGAGGTGGGTTGCAGAGGTGTTGTGGCCAAATCGACCACCGCGCTCCTAAAAGAGACAGTAGTTCGAGGGCGGGCTCTACAGCAAGCCACCAGGTCTGCTCGGTGTAATAGCAACCGGCTTTGGCTGAAGAGAAATCATCCGATCTGGGCTGTAAGGTGCCCGACCTATAGGAAACGGTAAAAGCAGGGGGTGGGGGGGGCAAGCCTGGGTTGCCAGATGAAAGACAATACAGAAAGGGAATTGATAAGCACGTCACAACTGTGGAAAAAAATCAAAGTGATACACTCTTACTTTGATTTGAGATGAATGTGTGATGACAGAAATTTGTATACACACACACACTTGTCAGTTTATTAGGTACACCTAGCTAAAACTGATGCAGTCTAATACAACAGTTCTTCAATTGTCTCCTACCTTTGTGGTGGGTTAAATGTTCAGTTTTTGTTGGAAAAAAAACAGGGGTAGTCTGTGGTGCTGTTAAACCGCATTGCATTATGCTGACAGGTGTTCTTATTACATTGTTCACCCCATTCAAATCAGAGGGTAGGCTACACAACGAACACACCTCTTTGTGTAATGCAATACAATTCAACAGAACCACGAATTGCAGCCTCCAAAATGATCACAGAGTTCAACCAGCACCTCTTTAAGACAGTTTCAACAAAAACTGAACATTGAAAACCTCATGAAGGTAGGAGTCATTGCAGGACTGTTGTATAAGACTGCG
Source organism: Xiphias gladius (assembly GCF_016859285.1). Taxonomy (NCBI): domain Eukaryota; kingdom Metazoa; phylum Chordata; class Actinopteri; order Istiophoriformes; family Xiphiidae; genus Xiphias; species Xiphias gladius. Next base: position 3,430,796 of record NC_053401.1, on the reverse strand, counting down.
TTATTTTTAGCAAGGTGTCCCTAATAAACTGACCGATTTGTGTGTACTTTTCCTTTTATGATGAACTCCTTTACCGCTGGCCCGGTGTGTCAGTCTAACCCTAATCATATATTCTCATAATGTGAATCGGAGACTCTAATTAGGGTAAGGTCAGTCTGGTAAAGTGGTAATCGCTTCCTATCAACTGAACTATCATAAATTATGTAGAACAGCCATGAAATGATATTTATGGCCGGGGCTATGGCTGAAGCGGCTATTAGCCATGCTGGTTAGCAAATGAAACCTCCCCGTAGTCTTTTAATTCTCTGCGGAGATGATTCATGGTAACGGAAAGGGAGACCAGAGGAAGAGTGGGTTGCAGGGGTAAAGATTATACCCTCTACTAAATCGTGCGTGTCTGTCTGTGTGATATTATGTGCGTGCGTGTGCGCTTTTCATGCGCATCCGTGTCCTCTCTGGCATTAACGTTAAACCCGAGTGTGTATTTAATTGGTGGCTGCGGCGCGCTTTCCGGAGCCGAGTGTGCGTGATGGGGTGCTGTGTTTCGCTGCTGCATTCACACACACACACACACACACACACAATGCCATCTACAAATCCATAATGGAAGGAAAGACGGTGGCATGTGAGGTAATTTCCGTCCAACCACACCCACCAGGCTCTAATTGCACTGCAAGACATGTAAAGGAAAATCAGCGGCTGTGCGAGGAGACTGTCAAACCCCGGGAAACACTGTGGCTCTGACAACTTTAATTGGTAGTTGTCGTGTATATCCCTGTCTTCATTAGCAGCCCAAGACTACCTGCTTCTCCTCCCACACACATGCACACACACACACACACACACACACACACACACACACACACACACACACACACACACACACACACACACACACGCACACACAGACACAGCTACTGGTGAAAAGGTCATTAGATGTGGCTTGGTTTAATAGCCACATCCAGTGTCATCCAGAACTGCTGGTGTTCCATGGACACTTACATAAAAAAGCACCTGGGGGTATTTTCGTTCACTTAATTCAAATTTTGTGAATAGCTACTCTTTTGCATTGTAGTGGAACTATGGCTTTTGAAATAAGCTATTACGCCAGAACAACTGGCAGGACCTTTTTTTCAATTGCCTGCAACCTCTGAAGAATTTTTAAGCAAGCAAGACTGAAAGGATATTGCTTAGGAGGCTGAAGGAAAAGAATATTGCTTAAGAGTTACATTCTCGAAATAGATTTTTTTTTTTTTTTTTTTTTTCCTCCCATTGGAATCTGACAGATTTTTCTTTCTACAAACGAATCATCTCAAACCCTGATTCGAGACAAGCTGTGCTTCCTGATCCCGCAGTTGTCATTCATATGAGCAGCCTGCTGGCATAAAAAAACAGGCCACCAATCACAACAGAGCAACCTATCAAACTGCCAATTGCAGGACTGGTGTCAACGCAGCGGCATACTGTCGCTGTGTTACTGTCTATCCAACATATATACACAAAGATAAGGGCGTGACTATCGTTGACAGCATGAATGTGAGCCCCGTAAGCTCTGCCTGCGCTGAAGGCAGCCACTCTAGGTGGCCAGAGAGACGCCTTGCATTATTGAGGAAGAGCTTAGGGGGGGTAAGAGTGGATTAGTCTGATATTAACCTCCAGAGGAAGAGAGAGAAGGAAGGGGATGACATGATGAGGATCACCCCTGGCCATTTAAACTGCTTTAATTAAATCCTGGATGGAGAGGCCACCACTCAGACTTGGAGAATGGGGAGAAAGAGGAGAGTAAGAAGATGGTGATGAAGAAGAAGAGAAGAGGGGTTAAAATCAGTAAAATCAGTCAAATCAGACTGATTAAGAAAAATGGAAAGTAGTAAATAGGCGAGGAAAGAAAGAGGATGTGACAAAAGGAAGAGTGTGTGTTTGTCTGTGTGCGGGTGCTGGCTCGCTAAACCTCCCACTGTGATGAGGCAGACTAATGAGTTAGCCTTTTGCCATGCTGGTCACATGTGTGTGTGGCTGACAGGGACCGGGGCGAGCTGATAAATCAGCAGCAGAAATGAGATTTATAAAAACCCGATCTCCATCTCAACCTCCCGCCTCGCTCCCCGGCCACCCTGCCACCTTGCTATCTTCATCTCCGGAACTTAGAGGGGCCAGAGGGCGGCGGCTGGCGCGTCAGATATGTACCCTGGTAGGAAATGTAGCTTTCTGTAAAAGCAAGACATGTTGTATGTTAGCATCCAGCACTGGTGTATGTCACCAGACTGAGCAGATGACTAATTAAGTGACTGTTTGCCGTAGCTGTCAGGGCAGTCTGAGCTATGTTGGTTTTAAATTGTACATCCTAATTAGAGTGCAAACCAAAGGGTGTCACTTATTTATTATTATTATCTCCACCAAGAAGGTTTGATTTTCAGTCACATTTGTTTATCAGCCCCAAAACCTGTGTTTTTTTGTTTTTGTTTGTTTTTTGTGGAACTTGGTTCAAAGTTAGACCAGGAGCTGAGGAATGTTGAGTTATGATTTAATAAAAAATGCATGTTTAGAAAAAGGCATTTTTGCATTAGTATGGCAAGGATATCATAATTTTTGTTTAATGTTAGTTTTGACCCTAAATAAGTTATTTGTTGCACGAAGGGTAGGTGTGATAAGCTGGAGCTTCCGCCCACGCTGGAACAACTGTTGGTTTTATTGTTGTCATCATTATGTTGTGTTAGTTTGCTTTCTACTGTACTGTTTTTGTTGGGAGTAATTACATTTCTATTGTTTTACCTAATTGTCTGTGTACAGACTGGAATAAATTTTCAGTTTTAATTAAGTGCTGGTGCCAATACAGGAACCTACAGATTTTTTAAAACAGTCTCATTTTGAACATTTTCACTTTTTTTTCTCATAATATCCTATACTTATATGAATTTAAAAAAAAATTAAATGTTAAAAAAAAAATATATTTTTTCCATTTATTAAAGCTGCAAAAAGCATCTCGATCGAGACCCGGGCCAGGTCTGACACCGATGCGGATTATTCTGTAGATGTTCCCATGAGCCTGGCCCGTATTTACGTTGATTCTGCTGACTGACCACGAGCTCCAGGTAACACCGGCCACCTCTTAGTGTCCACGGCCTGTGCCCGGCCGGTAAGATGGACGCGACAGTAACACGGATCTGCTGCTTTGGAGCCACATCGCGCCCAGAGTCAGACGCTGTCTTGACACTGTTTGTCAGACAGACAGAGTTAGTGCCTAGCTGTTGAACAAAGTGGAGCATTTAGCTTCTTAAGAGCCATAGTTTTCCCATAGTAGTTGGAAGAGACCAAACCAGAGCTTAAAAGGAGAGTGAATACTGGACTTACATTTAGGAGGTGGACACAACTCCAAATTAAACGGTAATATTGCTCTTTGGCAACATGACGTGGTAACACTTTAGCCAAATCAACGTCATAAGATTAAAATATGTCAATATTATAAGTATTATAAGTATAAGTTCATTGCACTGCCCCCAAGTGGCCAAAAATCAATTAATGCCGGTTTAAACTAACTTTTGTACTTTTGATTGGTAGAGGTACATGCTTTACTGTCCACCTGGCAGGTGTCTTCCAGTTTATTTATTTCTTTTTTTCACTTTTATCATTTCTATGGTGAATAACGCTCATTGCTGTGTCTCTGTGTCCCGCGCTTCCCAAGAAGCACGGAAAGGCAACTCCGGATGACTGAGCCCTGGCTGGTGGGTGCCGGCGAAGCGGAGCGGGCAGGTGAAATGCTGACTGTGGAAGTTCATTCTTGATTCTCGGAAATAGTAATTTGATCACATAATCTCAGTAAGTGGTCAAATACTGTTTCATTTTGAGCTTTCAGGCATCACACAGCCTTCGGTCGGTCTCTAAAATTATTTTGTCAAATTTTGTGGACAAAAAAAACCGAGAGCACCGCACAGTGTGATGCAATCTGGAAAATAAATTAGTTTGATTGCAGGATAAAAACTTTGAAAAGGAGAGTTTGTATACCGCACGCTGTTTGTCCTGTCATGTTGCAGTGACGTCTGCTCTGCATGTTTATCTCACAAAGTTGAGCCAAAGACTTGTTGCTTGAAACTCTGCCTTTATTGTGCATTTGTCTCTGATTAGAAGGACAGTGTTTTGAAGCAGTGCAGCTGCACGTGCACAGACAGTATCCGGGCACACGGAAAAACACAGCTCATATCAAACACTTCATCGCACTCATCTAGGGTTTTATATGTAATTTCGTCTCTACGTGGTGTGTACACATTGTCTTAGCGTTATCAGTGGGCAGTATAGTGTAGGTCATTAGGAGCGCTATTACAATATTCTAATAAGAGAAGCCACAGCGAGGCGTGAAGACAAGTGGGTGATTATTTACAGCCCGCCTCACTGGCTCCACCCTGGCACATCCTGATCCGTCCTCTCTGATCCGTCCACAGAGCAGTGCGGTTTAATCGGCCCCTGTGTAATGAGCAAGCCTACAGCCAGGTAGAACAAAGCCTAGAAAATGACTGTGTACATCAAAGAATGAGTACACACACTCTGATACAGCACTCAGTAGATGGTCGTTACAAAGAGGCTAATAACGACAGTTTTCGATTCATAGCCAATGTTTTGTGGTTTGGTTATATGGTTGAAAACCAAGCCACATTTATATGTTGTTTTATATTCTGTGATATAACATATAGTATATAGTTATTAAGTAAATTTTCTGGAAATTCAATTAAGAAACTGATCAAATAACAATACGGGAAAATCTATTTTTCCTAATCCATATATTACTTCTGACTAAACTGTCGCACTGGTGATTAACTGGAGAGACATCACTTAAAGACCCCATTAAACTGAAATCTTTATTTCCTGGAAAGGTGTCACTCTGGCCACGCAGTGAAAGGAGGCCATGAGGCAGCAGGTGCGGTCCGACGGCGTTACTGTGAGCGTGTAGTTTATGTGTGTAAGTCGGCAGGAAAAAAATATATATAGCGTGAAGCACAGGTCGAGCTTTGAAGCATGCTGCTGCTTAGACAGCTGCTTTCATTAACACTGGAGCGTACCTGTTCCGTCACGCAGGCAACTAAAAATGAATGCTGAAAGGCGTGCGGTGTGGACAGAGCGTTATATGGCCTCATGCTGCACCAGCGCACATGAAAGTAAAAATCAAGCGGATGAAGCCACCGCAGTTTTGAAAACAGCAGTGCCCTCCCCATCAAATCTATTAGCCTTGTTTCTTCATAATTCACTTTCCACTGGTTTACAGTTTAAAACCATCCCTCGCTGTGTCGTCGCATTAAGCAAGTAAAGATGCCGTTTTCACTTGTTTTGTAAGATGACAAAATAAAACAAGAGCACTTCGGTGAACGATGTGTACCATGGTAGGTGTACCATCAGAATTGTAGGCCCCTAAAGATGTACTTTTTTCATTAATAAAAGGCAAACCTCAGCTAAATACTCCCAATGACTGATTCAGTGATCTGGCCAGTGTTGGCGCTCTGTTGCATTTGCCCAGTAACCAAGTATCCTTGCGTGGGGGAGGTAGAGAATCCCTCCCCCTTCACTCCGTACCCTGTCTCTCCACTGTTTCGAGGGGCAGGCAGCCATTAGCATAGTGGTAATCTCCACACACACATACGGCCTCCATGTACTGCGCTGTAGTCTGTTGAATTTTATTGATTTTTTTTTTTTTTTTTTTTTTTTGACCTTACTTTCTAACGCCATTTACAGTCTGTTGAGGAGACAAGCAGTGAATTCACAAAAGAATTCCTACAACCTGCAGATCAAAGCTTCCTGGTTTCTTTCACATCAAACTATGAGTTTTAACAGAGGGGTGGAAGAGTCGAAGAGCTCGCATTTAAATAATGATGATGATAATAAAAATGCGAATAAGCGAAATTGTATTTTTGTGATACTAACGCATATTTAGTCCTCATCTGCAGAAACCGCTGTATTGACGACCTGTGAACTTTGCTGTGCAGAAGTGGGAGGAGACACACGGCAGGAGGTGTGTTAGTAACAGTCAGTTTGTGCGGTGTAATTCTGGCCTTTCCTTTCAGATGAATCAATCCCTCTGACTACCTGAGGGTGGCATGACAGGTGTGCGCCTTCCGTGTGCTGCCTGTAAATGGCGAGGGGCTGGTGGGATGAGGTGTGCATTTTTCAAAGAGCTGTACAATCATGAATGCCTCTTGCACTGTGGGTACCCTGATGAAATCTTGCGCAACCAATGCCAGGCTTGTTTATACACAAACCGAACTGGTTTACAGTAAATTGGTTGGCTGCTCCGCAGGGCTTTTAACTTCAGTGCAGATCATCACCTCTCTGTTGGCATGTGAGTTGCAACCTTCTTTGTACATACATAAAGTTCCCCTAGATTCATTGCACTTGACCGACACTACTGCAAACTTGTATGTTTTGTCTCAGCCACATTACTTAAAATCTCAGTTTTCATTTAAAAACTCTCTTTCGTAATGGCGTCAAATAACTAGGGCTGTGTAGCGATTATTTTCATCACAAAGGCTGAATGAGGACAAAGGCTTTTGTCCGAAAAACACTAGAAAGCAGTGAGAAATGCTCATTTGAATCTCAGAGAGCCCGATGAGACGTCTTGAAATGGATTGTTTGAAGCTTCAAACACATGTATATTCAGACCACAATAATAAAAAAATCGAGAATAGTGGCCAATCATTAGTCTGGTTCTAGACCTCTGAATCACTGTCCACAGTTCAGATTTGTTCAGGGATTCCTGCACATCTGGTGCTCTGCCCATTTAGGATTTTTCTGCTAGTTGGGGAAACAGTTGGCCAATTAGAGGTATGGGGAGTGGTGAGGTTATCTTCCTTAATAGTCAGCTACCTAGCTACGTCCATGAATGATAGTGACAGAAAAGTGGCCAGAAATATGGCATTGAGAACAGATGTCATCAACATAGGTTGATGCACAGGTTGTTGTAAATCACCTTACAGAAATAGCTCTTAAAATTGGAATATTTCCTCGATCATTGTGAAAATTGTTAATTGAATTGCTCCTAGCAACCACTACTGCAACTTCCATGTCGACTGAAAATGATTTAGGTGGGAAGGATACATCACTTGCAACTGATTGGTTAGGAAAAAACTAAACATAAGATAAAAAATAAGCGCCCAACAACAAAATGACCAATGTGAACATGGTTTCAGGCTGAATGGATGAAGTAAAACAATTCAACTGTTCCGTCTGATCATTGAGAAGCTTCAACCAGCAAATGATCCACAATTGTGCTTGATAAATAATTCCCTGTTGATTGACTAATTGATTAATTGACCGTAAAGACCTTGAACCCTGAAGCTGAACTCAAAATACATATAAAATACATACATGCACCCAGCAAATTCAATGAAATATCTTTTTTGTTCGACAAAGTTAGCTGCCACTTCCCATTTTTGTCATTGAATCAGTGTATCAGTGTCCTTTAGAATAAAATACCTCAATGGTCATAATTACACCTTATTTCTCCATCAGTCCATTGGCCACGAGGGCCAAAGCCTATCTGTCATATCCTTCGACATGTGGTTTTTTGGTTATAAATCACAATTTCTGCCAGTATCAGAGAGTTGTATCTGGATTTAAGGTTGGATGAGAAAAAAACGAAGGACATATGAGCTTTTTACTGAATGTGCAATTCTATAACTGATGCCTTTTTTAAACTGATTTAGTTGTACTGTTAACACTGAAATATGTCTACAGCTGTAGCTGGCTCTTACCATGTGCCTGTGTTTCTCACTGGACCTCTGTACATTTAATCAGGTCCCCTGATATGAAACCCCTGTCCTTTGTATAAAAACTATTCTCTTCCCCAATCATCAAGCAGACTGACACGCTAGCTTAGGCTTCTATTGTGCCAATCTGGCTGTGCCGCACATTTACTCTGAGAGCTGATAGCACTTTCCATTTGCTAATGATTAGTTTGTGCCCCAGCATGAGGGCTGTTTGTTCCCACTCTGCACTGGAGAATCATGTTTTATCAAGGAGAGAGGGGTCACAAGAACAGCAGAAAGAGGATCTGAGTGTCCATTACCTATTCAATACTTTTGTGTATTCCTATCCAAGAGTCCCATACTTTGGAATAGCTCTTGTAGCAGTAACATTGTACCCCCTTCTAAAGCACCGTTTGTGAGTCCTAACATTGTTGAGTGCGGATGATATGCCATAGCATGAATTCAACTTTATTTTTAGCATATTTCTTGAAACAGGAAAATTAAAAATCAAACAAAATATACAAACCCAAACAAAATGCCTGACTCAAAATGGCGGCTGGGAACGCATGGTATGTGTGTGGCTGTCCAACAACCTTGCAATAAACAGACATAGTGATCTAGCTCGGTGAACACATCCAGCCAAATCAATACATATACACTGGCAATAGTCAAACAATCCTGTGCTTAGCCGTGCTAAACTATGCTATGCTAGGACCAGATGATGTTAGCAAATCCATGGAGGAACAGAGGTCCTTTCTGGCATGCCGCTTTGTTTTAATCCAGTGAGCTGCAGGCTTGTGCGGCTTCGTGGTGGGGTATAGGCCGGTCTTGATGTGTTGCTTCTGTGATTCTCCTTACAGAGTTAGCCGCTTGACGCTAACTCTGCTTCATGACTCCTGCTGCTTGGAAAAATTTGCTGACAGACCTTGACCTGGTGACATCATGGGTCATAGGCCACACAGTGACCCATGGTAGCTGCTCGTTGGGTCCACGGGTGGGGCTCATGCATAGGTGTGAGCCCTGAGGAATTCTGGCAAGTTTAGTTCAGTTTAAATCACAAAATGAACGAACTCACCTGTGGAGACCCAGGAGGCCTTACAGACCTCTTCATACCAGTGATCTTGAAATGAGCAGACCATGAGCTTCTAAGTCAGCCTCACCAGGACGAGAACTACTTCATGTTGAAGTACTACTTTTTTTGGCTGTGTGTGTATTGGGACTCAGTGACTATGGAGAAAAGAAGGTCCTGAGGCTACATTACTTGGGAGCCACTGCTTGAGACACTCAGTGTCTGTTCATTTATTATGTTGGCATGGAACATGTCAACCGAAATCAGTTCATTTCTTACGGAATCAAACACAAGTGATGTGATGGCCGTTGATCTGAAAAGACAACTTGTACATGACCAGCAGCTATCTAGAGTCAACGCACTGTATGTGATCGCATTTCATGAAGGACCGTTCCTCCCAGTAACTCCAAAATGGAGTAAATCCCAGCCATTTAGCATCACCCAACCAAGCTTGCATAACAGTTTCATTCATCTTTGAATTCTTACTGACCATGTTAACACATCAGTGCAGTGTAGATTTCAGAATCAATGTCAGAGATTCAAATAATATCAAAACATCATATGATGGTGTAAAGGTTTTATGAGCAACACTTAATACTACAAATGAGAGATGATTTACCTCAGGGGCAGGTGTTGTGCGAGAGCTGGATCTGATCATTAAAAACCTCACTCCCCTTTTCCACACCATTGTTCAAATTCAGACTGGACAGGATTTCAGGATTGAGTATCAGCGTCTCTAAATTAGTCTTTTGTTTTTTGGCAAACAGGGAAAGATTAGTGGTAGAGGCTCCATCAGCTCTTCCCCACAAAGCATCAAGGTCAAATTACTTATTGGGTAGTTAAATGATGTAATAGGTTATTAAATCTTTACCCGTGCTTTATTCCAGACTGGTAAAACCACCACTGTGCAGTGCTAGTACTTCCATCAGTGGCTAAATATGCAATTCTTCATTGTGTCACGACTCAGTAAAACTCTGTGTTTCTGTATGTTCATACGCCTTTCATCTTGAATATTATGGTGGTATAATAGCAGCCTGTTAATTGTGTATTTATTCAAACTGAGAACCTTTGTGTGAATGTGTGAACGTGTGTGTGTGTGTGTGTGTGTGTGTGTGTGTGTGTGTGTGTGTGTGTGTGTGTGTGTGTGTGTGTGTGTGTGTGTGTGTGTGTGTGTGTGTGTGTGTGTGTGCGTGCGCGCGCACCCATGTCTGGGCTTTTTGATTGATAGATATTGAGCTGCTCTGTTTGCAGCACAGATTCAGATCCAATCAAATCTGCCTTTACAATGTTTACCTGCAATTATTGTGTAGAGGCTTTTGTTCGTACACAGAAATGCACGTACACACTCAAACATTATAAAAAAACGACCAAAATACCCGGCCGCAGTTTCTTGTGCTTTATGAAAAATCATCATCACCGACACCCAAATCACTGTGTCCATTCGCCCCCTTCGGCATAACCATGGGTTTCCTTTCTCCATCGCTCTCCAACTGCCGCCCACTTATGGTTCAACTCGCTGAGAGAATAACAGGCTGCTAAAGCTTCAATCTGACCGCTAACCACAGTGCTAACACATCAGCTGGGCTACAGACACAACCACAGCCGGCTATTACCCACACTGCCAGCCTCTGCTGGTTTGGCAGCTGTCTCTGAGTGAGAACAGTCGGCCTGCAAGACCTGCTGAAATGAATATACCGTACCACTGTTTTAAGACTTATGTCATTGTTTTCCCCAAAGTGTGAGGGGCATCCATGGTCTACACGTTTTGCTATTAGCTTAAGGTTCAATTCCACTCGTCCACACAGCGAATTTCCCCTTCCCTCCCCAAATATGAATTACAGACAAAATATCTACCGAGATACTAAAATACCACCCAAAGTACCTACCATTCACAGTCCCATTTACACCCACAGGAAATTTAGAGTCATCAGTTTACCGAACCTGCATGTCTGATAAGGAAACTGGAGCACCTGGTGGAAACCCACGCAGACACAAGGGAACTTGCACACTCTAAACATGAAGAGACAAACACAAAAAAAAAAAAACCCAGCCAGCCAGTGCCAGATGCCGGCAAGCCATAAAACAAAAAGAAGAAAGAGAAAAACATGTCCTCCCTCTGCATCTCAAGATTCAGAGGGAGGACCATGTCAGCTGGAGAAAGTGAAGCCTACAAGTCAGATGGCTAATTGTGAAGGTAAAGAAAACTGGCATTTATCCCAAAGACTGTCCATTTCTATTGAAATGAAAGGCGAGCTACAGTATATGGTATCTCTCTGGGGTTGGGGTTGAATAGCATTTTATTTATTTTTATCCAGTTCTTGTAGAGTCCATTATCGAGTATGATAGTAGTACTTAATAATGTGTGAGTAATGTTATAAATATGGAAAAACTCCAAGATTTAATTTGTCTGTATTCACTATTCGTTGGCTCAGAAAACAGAAGCTCAGTTTTAGTGGCAGCCTAATTCATCTCCATGACCTGTAGCTACAACCAGCCCAGAGCGCGTTCACCATAAAACAGCCACAAGTTGGTTAAGGCAACAACTTAGAGAGAAATGTCGTTACATAACTATTGACTGGATATAGCTGATCTAACCTGTCGTGGGTGATGGTCAGCACTGACTATAAATGAGAAACTTGTCACCTAAATATTTTTTTTTTTAAACATTCCTTTTTAATAGTGGAAAGCACCAAGAGATACAATAAAAAAGACTGGTAGAGGGATTTGTTAACACAGTGTAGACTCAACCAGGAACCAGGAAGGCAGGAGCATTGTGGTTCTCATTAACTCCATTTGCCACATTAAACCTGTGTATTTATTTGACTGATGGAAACATACCTCTAAATTTTGACCTTTCTACCTCGTATAACTGCTCTTGTATATTGTGTGACAGCGGCACTGTTTCTCTGCTTGCACTTGGCGCAACATTATGCATCGATAAAACATTTCATGGTGAAATGTTTATTGTAATTATGTTCTCTTTAGCATTTTCTTTAAATGCAATTATAATTTTTCTTTCTGTTTTTCGTTATGAATCATTATTCTATGTAGGAGAAACACTGTCAATTAAACAGATTATGATTCCATCTGTGTGAATTCTCTTTGTTATTTATTAGTATATTACCCGACTATTTCGTAATATATACGTCATTTGATGAAGCTGAATGGATGAAAGTTTCCTCGGCTTTAGCGCCCTAGTGTGCATCAACCCAGTAGTACGCTCTCCTCCACGCCCCCATCAACACCCCAACCTGAGCCCTCTCTTTGAAATATAGAGGAACACCAGTGTGATTGAACTCCTCTCTTTTATTTTTCTCCCCTTTGCTCGTTTCTCTCTGATTGAATGTGTTTTATCTATTCGTGTGGGGTGTTGGAGGGGGTGGGGGGGGGTGAGGAAGAGGAAGAAGGAGGGAAGGATGAGGAGGAGGAGGCGATGGGAGGGTTCTGCAGCACAAGTCGCTGTGATGAAAGGGGTCTTTCACTCTTTTACGCCCTCCGTCTTTCCTCTTTTCAGCCATTTGAGGCATCTCATCAAACGGGCCTGAATAGTAGACGTGACACTATCTGTCTCTCCTCCACCACCACCACCTTCCCTGTTCTTGGTATCTCACCCACACATCCTTCCATCCTTACCCCTCTCCGTATCTGCCTTGACTATGTCCTCTATCTACCTGCAACCACCGGCATCCATCCACCCATTCACTTCATTCACAATGCCGCTCAGTGACCACTGACAAGAGGCCAAAGCAAAGAAAACCGAGCTCATGTTCAACCTGAATTGTGGACATTTAAGCTCCCATTCTAGGTTTCCTGTATTTCCTGTTTACTGTATATGGGTGACACGGCAAGCATGCTAACTGTCCATTTTATAAAATCTCATTTCACCGCAGATGGCTCATTCCTCTAGATTGTAGGTCAGATGTAAGAAGACTGTTAAGGATGAAATATTCTGTGTCTGAACCACATTGGAAAAGCCATGTTGTAGACACTTTTTTTTTTTTTTTTTTCAGAGCAGTTTCCTTCTAAGGTCCGGTGACAAGCTCATTGAGAGAGGAATTATATTATGAAGGGGAAGTAATCACTGGAAAAAGAGATCAATTAACACACCGCAAATATCAAGCACGTCATCACCGGCCTTGCCTTTGTGGTTTCAAATCGTGGAGTGGAGGTGCAGGTAGACTCCAGCTATGGGCCAGACGTTTCCCAGAACTTGATTTCGATTTTGTTCAAAGCCCTGCCATCTTTTTCTGAAACCACAGCACCAACGCTATTGCCGTTGAGCACAGCCATGACTCTTGGTTTGTCGGTCATGAAAACGTAGGTGGTTGCTGGGCTGTCGTTGGCCTTTGCTTCTCATTTTCAAAGTGGAAAAGCATGATGAGTGTTCTGGGAATCACGTCAGGATTGTGATGCTGAAATAAATCATATCCGGGCTGCACACAGGCAAACATGCTCAGTTTAGAGTTTTCCTTTTTATTTGTTGTTGTTCTTCTTTATTTCAAACCTGTCCTCAGACATTAGCCGGCTCAACCAAACAGCTCGCACATATCTACGGGACGCGTTGAGATTTGGGATGTGTGCGCATTTGGCTCCTCCGTGCGCCTCTGCAGCCTACCGTTACCCACCACACGTATCTTTGCAGAAGCATAATTCGGGCTTAATGAATTAGGCTATTGACCAGAAATATCACTGACACTATGTAGATAATTAAATTAATTTTTCTTAAACTTCAACTATATAAATTGAATACTTGAGATACTTGTAAATTGAAAACCCCTCATAATTAGCTGGTTGATCCCATGTCTATCTGCTGGCTTAATCTGGTTATCAGTCAACTAACAATGTTGATTGTGGTATTCCACAGATATTTGGGCGGAATAGTCAGAAATTGTGAAGTCGTCCAGACCACTGGGGGAATAAGGGGAGGCTAGTGGAAGTGGAAGTTTGAACAAAAAGGTGCGAACAGTGGCGAGTAGAGTTGAGAGCAAAGAAAAGGTGGTAAAAGCTCTGCAATTGGCGAGAAAGAAAGACAGGGTTAGGAGATATGTTTAAAAGGGTGCGCAGGAGATGGATAAGAGGAGGAGTGGAATGGGAGAGGGCGAGAGATAATGAGGGGGAGAAAGAGAGAGCGAGGGGAATGAGAAGATAGAGACGATTTCCTATTCCGTCAGACGCACTGTGGCTCATTCATTATATTCCCCAGGCAATTACCCAGGCCACCTGCTTTGTCTCTTCCCTCATTGTTTCCATCTCTCTCTGTCTGTATCTTTCTCTCTGTCTTTCACTCGATCTCTGTCTGTCATTCTTGCTATCGCTCCTTCACCATTCCTGTGTGATCCTCGCTGTTTTGCCAACTCTTTCCCCTTGCTCTCCACATTTCTCAGTGTCTCTCCCTGCATTGTCTCTATCCTCCTGCTTTTTTTGTGTGTGTCTGCTTGTTTAATGTGAAAACACTGACAGATTGGTCTGTATGTGTTTGCGTGTGTGTGTGTGTGTGTGTGTGTGTGTGTGTGTGTGTGTGTGTGTGTGTGTGTGTGTGTGTGTGTGTGTGTGTGTGTGTGTGTGTGTGTGTGTGTGTGTGTGTGTGTGTGATGTTGGGCCAGTCCTAATGAGCTCAGCCTTGCATTTAGCAGGGTGCCAGGTCTCAGCTAGCTGCTGCTTTACTCATCTCAAATGCTTAAATTCACTGGACGACATCATGATTTAAACCTCAGACCTTCAAATTTCCACTGCTTTTCTTTTTTAACATCTTTGTTCCAAACAAAAAAATCCCTCAAAAAATGCTGTCGATGTGGGGAAAAAATGCTTTTCTCTTCAGTTGTCTTAAAACTGTATCATTTCCATCTCCCAATTGTTTATCCTTAGATACTGGAGTTCTTATTCACCCCCTTCAGTAATAGTTTCCCAGCAAGAAAATGCTGCATTATCTACAGCAATGTTTATAGAAATGACATTCATCCACACACACTCTGAAATTAAACTATATCAGCATCACAACATCGGTTTCACAATTAGTTGCAGGACATTTTTTCTCCTTATTTGTGTTGTTAATTCTGTCTGCCTACAGTATTCAGCCATTTACCACTTATTTCCTTTGGCAAATACATCTTGGAGGAAATGCAGTGCTTGCCAGAATAAATTACATAATCACATAAATTACAAAATGTTTATATTTTACGCATCTGCAACATTTTCACCTGTCAGTGTTTTTAAATTCATTTTTCTCCGCTTCCCTTCCTGGCAGCTAAAGAATACTCTTTTATGTTTTATGTATGTAGGCAGTTCAAAGCACTGTAACTTGGTTGCAGTTTGGGAAACATCATAGCCTTGTAAGTACAGCATCATAGAAGCTACTGTGTAGCGGAACAACTTTGAAGCCCTCCACTGCCATTCTGTCTCCAAAAAATTGTTTATAATTCTGCTCATTTGTAACATTTTCCAATGAAGGTGTATTGCAAAGTCACAAAATATTCTTACCAAACTCAAGCTTGATTCATGTTTTTACATTTGTGTTTGACCATAACCTATTAAAAGCACTCGATTAGGGTCAGTGAAAGACTGTTGTTATGTTCAAATATTGAAAAAGTCCTTGCTGACCTGAAGCCCAAGGTACGACGTGTGTACCTTTTTCAGGATTTCACCAAACCATGATAGGATCTTGCCCCTAACAAAAGCGTTTTAGCAGCCATGACGCGCAAACCCTAGTCTCCGGAGTCAAAATCCTGGGCTCTGTGCAGCAGCCGCCGACCTCGCCACCCTTCCGCGACTTCCATATCATACAACTACCTAACACTCCCTGGCCTGAAGAAAACATTGCGAGTGAACCGAATCCAGGCAGAAATTGCGTTTCCTACAAAACAAAATTAGCTAATCAATTTGGTAATATAAAAATGTAATTTGTAGAAGACAGGGTTATCTGGTGAAATACACCCCGGGAGACTTAATTGGCTGAGAGCAACACATAAACCGCGCCAGTTTTCATGCAGGGTTGTCAGTTCTTTCTAAAACCTATTTCATCAGGATCATTCGAAAGAGCCTGTACTTGCATAGAAAGTCAAAATGCATAAATCTTGGCAAAGTCATGCGATGGGGCACAAACTCCTTTCTATGTTGTTAAAGTCATGTACTGTGGATTGCAATCATCTGACTCTACTGAAACCCAACAAAGGGAAAACTACGATTCTTAGCGGTCCCTTTGAGGCAATGTGACCCATCTCCCCTGTGAATGAGAAAAATTTTAAAAGAAAATGAAATCTGTTTCATTTCAGGCTTCAGAGCGTGTTTATGTCGCTATAGTCATAGGGAACCTCCTTCATCACGGCAGTGGCTGAGATGACTGGTCTATATTGATATATAGGCCGGTGTATATTACTGTAGTCAACCCTGTAGGAAATATACAACAGAAATGGTCATTTTAAAAGGAAAATTGCTAAAATATTAGTTGAACCAGGAGATCGGGAAATCTTCTCCATCATCTACAAGTTCAAATACCTGGCATTTTGCCTTCCAGCTCATAAACCGGGGTTTGTCCTGTTGCAGTGGTGTGGGCTGTGATGAAGGGGCTGTCTCACTAAAGGTCAGATGTCAAGTCCCAGCTGCCTGAAGCCCAGTAGGGGTCTACAGCTGGAACGAATGGGTTTGGGCGATGGGACAGCCGAGGCGTCATTAGGACACAGTGGGCTCTAACATTAGACCTCATTACTGCTCTCTGATGGATCGGTCCAAATTACATCCTGGCAAAAATCACATCTGCTGGCGGGGTCAATAACAACTGGAGATGTCTCTCTCCTTCTCTCCTATCACATCCACCCTTATTCTGTCATTCTCATTCTCTCTCCACCTGTGTGTTGTTCATAATGAAGGCATTTAAAGCTATTATACAGTAAATAATAAGTGCTGAGAAAGGAGCTCGAATAATTGCGACCACTTTTCCAGTCTAACATCATTATAATACATTGTATCAAATTCTGTTCTTTCTTTTTTTAACACAGCGACATCTTTCCCTCATGTTCCTCCCATCCCCCCCTGTACAGTACAGTATGACTATGTTGTATCTGTTTTTTTTTTTACAGTAGGAAGAAACACCGCTGACATTAAACATGCCACATGCAGGAGCTCCTCATGAATATTTCACTGTGAAATTAGGTGCGATGCCTCATTCTAATACCAGCATATAAATAAATGCATTTAAGCCATTGAAAACAGTGAGAGCCAGTTGGCTTCCTAGTATGATTTGCCCTGAATTCCTCCAAATTCCTGGATTTCTATAGTGCATATCCCTGTCATGGATTCTTTCATTCATAATCTTTCATTAAAATCTATCGATTTCATAAAACCCAAAGCTCTATGCTGCATCTATAAATGCCACAAATGCTGTTTTCTCTCACTTTTTTGTGCGCACATTGCGATCCGTCCTTATCACAGTTCAAAAATACACATTTTAACACTTACAAGCACGCCTGTGGCAAGCTGTGAACGCCCACATGCATCTCAGATTTCATAGATGGGCAGGAATAATTCATTCTTCACATGTCCCATTGGACTGTGTTTGAATGTGCGTAGTGTTCAGGGTCTGTGCTTGTGGAGTCTCGCTATGTTCGTCAGCAGGGACACCATGGATCCTTCTCATTCCCCAGCAGTGACCTTTGCTGTTGCGCGTTATCCTACAGTCTGTGGCCTATTGTTTTGAACCCCCAGTAAACAGCGGACTTAGGGGGATCAGGCCCTGCGTCAGAGGCTCGGCAGGGCTGTGGGAGGTGCTGGTAACGGGACCATGAATGAAGCACACAGTGCAAGGGTTAGATTGATGTAACTATTGGCTGATGAAAGGCCGAGTCCTTCGTCTGTGTTTTGATAGACCAGCCCTGTATCCTAGAAACTATGTTCATATTGGACGACTCCGTACCTCACGATTTCTGTCCACTCCCATTGTTCAGTGCCTGTGCATGAGGTAGTGTGACCTTTTTATGTGTGGAGGCGTAAAAGTGAGAGTGTGGAAGTTGGGTCGCGTCCGACTTTCACGCAGGAGACTGGACCTTGAGTCCCATCACAGACCTGGATTTGACATTTGAGAGTTCATTATCCATAACCGCGATCTTTCCTATTCCCAACCATACCTTAACCAGAGGTTATTTGTCAAACCTCAGTTCTTCCCTAAAGATATTGGAGAAATTGAGCATTTTAAAAATGTTGACATCAGATGCACCGTCATCCAATATCAACATTCGTGTTTGGCGATAGGGTTGGACGGACATTATGCAGTTTGTTAGATTCATTATTTATTGCTTTACTTCTCAGTATTGCATCGGATGTCTATGGAAATAGGCCCGAATGGAAACTATTCTAGTGTTATTTTCTGGTAAAATATACAACAGATTTTTGTATATTTCTATTAAACCTCGACTGATGTCAGCAGACATCATCTCCAGATGTTGGCTTAATCACAGATGTACTTCAGTCTCAGCATACTGCATATGTTGGCAGATTGCCGCGCAGTATATTGTAAGAATAGATGTTTTGAAAGCTGCAGTTTTACAGATATTTGACCATTTTTGAAACACAATTAATATTTATGTTTTATTTGTGATATAATGTACAGTTTTCTTTTTGTTTTGTTTTTTGTAAGGATCCCGCAGATTAAATTTGTGGGATCCTTGCCGAAAATGTTTGTTTATGTAAAAAAAAAAAAAAAAACAAATACCAGAGGATCTGTTGTTACTGGATTTTTTATTATTAAATATTGATTTCAGTATCCACCTCAGTAATACAATAGTGTTCAAGTTTCATTGATCCCGGTATTAATGTCCTTGGTATCAACAATTTTAGGAAATTTATTTGGCAAGTTGATTGATGATGATCATCAGTGGGGACGCTGACAGCTTTCTGCTGTTCTGCTAAAGGCCTTCTCATTGTAAGCCATCATTTTAAAAAGAAAATTAAGTGAAAAGAATATTTTCCCTGCCTTCCTCTGCCCTCATTTGTAGACAAATCCTCCACTGCCTGTGACGAAAGGACCACTCCCCCAACGCTTTCATGATGGACACTCTGTGTTGAAGCTAATAAATTGTTTTCCCTCCCCAGGTTTCCCCAGTGGTTGTCGCTGCCACTGCCGCTAGCTGTTTTTTTTTTTTTTCAATGCTTCACAGAGCAAACTGGACTCTGTCCATAAACAGTCATGCATGCGAGTGGAACCAGAAATGCTGGCTCTGCTCCATGTGGAGCGGTCTGTCGTATGTGCATCTCGGGCCCAGTGGGCAAGTACTCTGCAGTTTTCTGGCTTTGTTTTAATTACCAGTGAGCAAACATACTCCCGACTGCCATACAACGAGGGACGGAGAGATAACACACAAAGATACATACGTGTACACCCATAGAAGCGCACCAACTACCATGAAAGAATCATGGACCACTATTGAGATCCAGCAGTTGACATCACAGCCTGTAACTGCAACAATAGTAATGGGCGGATAGAAAGGCTCCTCTTGGTGTTGTTAGAATGTACATTACATTTAAAAATGCTGACTGCTGAGGTAGTACTCCTTTGAGGTATTGCAACAACATCAAAGGTAATTTCAGTTTTATATAACCCATGTTTTATTTTTTTTAGCGAATCCTCCTACCTGAAGCGGGTCGTTTGTCCCTAACCTCTTATGTGACCTATGAGAGCATCTCCGGGAAAAAAGCACTCTTACGTCAGCGGGCGTACCAGACCTCCGTTGCCATGGTTACAGTCATAAACGTGGAGTGTGACAGCAGCAGCAGCAGCAGCATAGCGGACCTTCGTCATCAAAATTGTGGTTTGGGTTAAAATAAGCACTTTCTTAAGGTTAGAGGACCTTCATGATCATAGTTACAATGATAATCAAGAGGTTAACGTTGTAGAGAAGAAACAATGACGGCTCTCCCATGTCAGAGTCCTGTGTTTTGTCAACCCATCCATCCACCCCAACCTCCTCCTGACACGGCAACTTCCTCCTTTGCTCCCGTACCGCAATTAATACGGCCGCTAGAGGTTGCTTGAAAAAAAAAAAAAAAAAATAGGCTGCTGGCACAGACGGCACGTGAACAACCTGCAACGAGTGAATTTTTTAGCCACCTGGGGACAGTGGAAACAAGCTGTCAACACAGGATTGACATCACCTTTTAAGCTGATATGATGAAGTTGTTAGCAAACAGTTCCTTATTTACAGAACACATCCAGCAGTTACGTGGGAAACATCCTCCTTCATCTAGAATGGCGAATTTAAGTCCAATATTCACCCTTATTTATCTGTGTTTTTATTCTCTACTAATTCCTGAGGGAAATATCTGGCTGTTTAGATGTTAAACGCTCCACTACGTTCACCAGCTGGTCTCTAACTGTGTCTGTCTGCTGTTTGGTGCTGAGCAGGTTACTCTACAGTGTGTTTGTGGAGCTTTTTTCTCTGAAAACTTCTGCCTGCTGTGGCCAAAATAAGGCCACGAGAGTGGTGAGAGTGGACCAGAGCAGTGAGGCTGCGGGCCGAGCCAACCCAATCATTAGTTGAAATTTGGGGGGAGCTACAGAACCAGATGACTCAGACGAGTTCTCTGTAGGTCCATCACCACGTCGTCGTCACATTGATTTCACATTGTCATTCGATATGTTGTTAAAATTATATGGATTTGAGCCGCTTTAAGGAAAGTGTAGTGAGCTGTGTTGGAAAGGCTACTAACTAAATAGAACCAACCAAGGTTTATTGCACACAAAATGGTCCACATCAAATCTGTTATCGCAAGAATGGAGAGTGGCCCCACTCAGCAACTGATTAATCTGAAAACACTTGATTTGCCATTGTGGTTTATGGACCCTTCCCTCTACCCTCAGACACCGTGTATGGCACTAGATGGTGACATCAGTGCTGGTCAGCGCAGACTTCAGTTGGCCGGAGGGTTGCATTCATCCGGGCTTTCCATTGGCTGGAAACTTGCTGAGCTCGAGCCATTGGCTCTGGGCCTCTGTAGATCTGGACCACCACTGGCCCAGGGCTTTTATCAATCAAGGCCAATGAATTGCTGCAGGCCCTTTGGAACAGCGATCCAACGAACGTGCCCCGTGCTCACAATCTCAGTTTTATAGGCCGCGTTAGTAAAAATATGACATTTTATGTAACCAGACCACATCTTTTTATAGGCAGCATCATTAAAACAGAGCTTACATAAGGCCCTCCTCTGCTGGGCAGCTGATAAAGGCGGGACATTCGCCAAAATAAGGAAAAAAGAAATGCTACCCCGCTTCCCCCTCCACACACACTTAACACCCCACACCCCCAAACCGACACTCACTGGCTGCACCACACATGCACCATGGGAACCTGTTACCATGGTTACAGCTGGCAACAGCATCGCTAGGGCCCTGGCAACCCACCACCCACCACCACCACCACCATCGCTACTAGTTTGTTTTTCCTCCTTCACTCTGTCTTTATCTCCTCTTTCTTCCTTTTCTCTTTTTCTGCAATTTGCCTTCTGAAGCCCCTCCCAACCCCCCAACCCCAGCTCCCCCTGCTCCTTCTCAGCCTCTCTGAGGTGTTTTACTGTGGTGTAGATTTCAGGAGCTGTTTTCCCCTCAGTCTCATTGGACTCATTAGTGTCCTTTACCGAGGCTCCGTCTGTGCTAAGCGCACAGCAGAGCGGACACACACACACACACACACACAGGCCTGTGTGTCTTGGTGTGTGTGACGTATGTTTTCGAAACTGCAATTGTCTACCAGCGCGCAGGCAGGTGCGCGCCACTGTGTGTTTTGTGCGTGTGCACTCCTCATGCAGGGGGCCCGGGCAGCCAATAATTACAGGAGCTTCAGGCTGATGTTGCCTGTGTTTGATTACAGTGATCAAGGGCCAAGTTATGGAGACTAAAAGTGCCATCACCTAGTGTCAGCATGCTTGTGTGTGTTGCGTGAGTGTGGAGAGGCAGGACGGAGCGAGGGTTTTTAATGAGTTCACATTAAGTAGAGCAAACAAAATTGTCGAGAGTTAAATCACCCTTTCTGTCACTGACAAGATGTGTTGATTTGTTTTTGTAGACCTTTTTTATTTGGTCGTATTATTTTTTTTTATTTGTCCCTCATTCACACCGTCTGGGGGTAGAATTTCCAGTGTGTTTGTGATTTGTGTGTGTGTGTGTGCATAAGTGAGTGGTGGTGGTGAGCGAAACCATGTAGAAAAACAGGACGAAAGTAAAATATTTATGTCTGAAGTTCACATTAAGGGGGAGAGAAGTTAAACCAGCGGGAACTGAAATCCCCCCTTCATGTGAATTATGAGCATGTGAGAGCTGCCTCTGCACACTGAGTTTCACTAGGCCTAACGTAACTCATCTCCTCAAGCTAGGTTGGGAGCGACGAGTTTGTGACTTTTGCGCTGGGCTGAAGAAGGTGTTTATATCAACGCGCGCGAGGGCTCGGCGGCGGCAGGGAGACGGGCAGAGCCCGTTTAGTGAGTGTTATGTGTAAGGGTGGACCTTGATTGGCGGTCGTTTGTGAATGATGGTGCATAATGTAGTGCATCCCCTCCGATTGCAGTGACCGGCTCAATAAAACATGAGGCCTCCAGTCAGGTGATGAAATATTAAAAGTAGGCAGCGGGGATATGGGAGCTGTTTCTCCCGAGGGATTGCCTTGGACGCGGGGGTGTGTACATGCCTACCCGTGTGTGTGTGTGCGCATGATTAGGACACTTGTCCGGGTTAAACCGAAAACTGACATCAAAGTCCGTCGCTGGCTGAAGTGTGGAATGATGCGAAGTAGCATAAAGTAGGAAAAGTATCAGTTGTAGTGTCTTAATGGAACATGTTGGGCTTTCCTATAGAGTCTGCTACTATGAATGTGACCACTGTCGTGTCTTGGTGCAGTCACTAACACTGAATGAGCAGCTGGATTGAGACGATGCATCTTCCTCTCGCTATCTTGTCAAAGACGCCTCCTAAACGGCCGCAGATAGCACGAACAGGAGACATCTCGGCGTATTGTCGCATCGCTCCCCGTTTCCTTTTGTTGCTGTGCCAAAAAAAAAAATTTTAAATGCTTAAAAAAAAAAAAAAAAACCAGGAGGGCGAAATGCAAAGCGGGGGAACTCATTTGCCGTCGCAGTTGCATTGTCTGCCGCGCCGGTGAATGGAGAGGGGAAGCTGAAGAATGGTTTCTGTTCAGGGAGTTTTTCCACATTCCACTGCTTGTCAGAGCCGATACCTCGCTGCCTCTAATAGGGGCACAGGAGAGGACAGGCAGCATCTGCTGTCAAAAACCAAATTATCTTCTGTCAACAAAGCAGGAGGGAGAACCGGCGCCTCAGCCGGCCCTGTGGTCACCCGTAGATGTGCACAGATACTCATACATTTTAGGGTTTGTCCATTAGAGGTCACTTAAGGGAAGCTTTATTGACTTATGGCGATTTTGTGTTCAGACGCAGCTCAGTTGGAACCGATTGTTGCATTAGGAAGAATACATCATCAGCTGGTGTTGTGCCTGACAGTTTCGTGATGGAGGGGACAGTCTGGAGCTGTCGAGCCACAGAAGCTCCCCGTCTCCCGAGAGGGAAATTATGTCCTTGTGTAGGCGGAACAGAATCACCACAAGTCAACATATGGCACCTTGAATCAAATTAGCCTGGGAGCTGATACCACATTTCAACATGTTGCTCTGAGCTTAAACGAAGGAACGCCAACTGTAATAAACAGGTCAGTCATATAAGATCCGAGAGCTAAACGGAGCCACAGTTTAGCTACTGACCTGACAGCTTGTCTGGACTTTTCAGAAGATGCAGCCATCTGCGCAGTCCCAAGTACGGCGGTTATGTTGGATGACAATTATTCAAAACCACATGTGTTTGATTGTAGGAGTAACTGAATTAAAATTTAGATCTCAGTTCAAGTTTTTTGTGTGTGATTTGAATCATGTTGACCGAGCCCTGCTGAGGCCTCTCCAGTGCTCGGGACAGATCGGAATCATCCTGTAGTCACAAAGATAAGTTCGACCAACCCCAGCAGGTAAAAAACATTCATTGAACATATATTATGTGCAAGTACTGTGCTACTTATTAAGAATCTAAACCAAAAGTTACTTCTAACCAGCTATGGGCTGTTATGTAGCTCAGACATCTTACTTTCTCAGGTGTTTCTCATGCCGCACGGAAAGTCTTGAATTGGATGTGTGCTAGTATCTCACTTGTAGCTGTGAGATAAATATAGAGAGGCCAAAGTTCCGGGTATTTAGAAATATTGTGTATTTATATATTTCTGTCTGTCTAATTATCCATATATATGTGTGTGTGTGCATTTTGAAAGTATACTCCATTGTTTGTATCACATGATAAAAAATTTACCCTAACATCCAATTACCGTCAGAACAGAAAGTGTGTTACATGACCATGTGTTTTCTGAAGCACTTATTTAATAGAAATATCAGCATAGCACTGTACATTATAATTTCAGATACACACACACACACACACACACACCTTCTCATCTCCCTGGGCCGTACAGTTTGTTTTCACGAGTATCCAGCCCCTGGTCCGTCTCTATCTGTAAGTGCACGTGTCACTTCATTCCTGGGCTGCATCTATTTTTCATGGAGGTAAATTGCATGGCGCCGTTGTGTGTTGAACTCTGCCTCTGTAATCCACAGAGATGACCTCTAATAATGCAGGCCCTCCACCCCTCGAACACATCAACAGCTCTGAACCTCAACATCAACACCGCCTCCATCATTTCAAATATCTGTTGATTTCTACACTCGGTGCTCTTAGTTTTAGGTTTTTATTTTCCTCTCAGTTACATCTGGTTCCTGGTTTCTTTCCATTTCTCTCCCTTCTTCTTTCTTTTCCGTTGGGTTTCGTTCCCTTCCCATTTTTTGTTTCTTTTATTTTTAAATCTTTGTCTGTTGTTTTTCCATTTAGTTTCCCCTGCCTTCTTTTCCCCCCTATCTTTTGATTTTCCTGTACCTTTTCTTCCCTTTCCTTTCTACTTTCCCTTCCTGTCCGCTTACCTTTTTTCCCCCCTAAAACTATTCCCTTCCCTTTTTTTGTTTCTCTTTCAACTTCCTTCCATTTTCCTCCATTTCAGTTAAATTTCCATTTTCCTTTCTCTGGCACTCCCTCAGATTTGTGTTTCTCCCCAAACTGAATATTACACACACACACACACACACAGTACAGCCAGCTTTACCGTAGCATATTGTATCTACAGTATGTGTGTTACAGACGTTGTGGACTGTTTGATCTGATGGCTACTAAGGCTGAAGACAATAAACAGTTGCTTTGTTAGCCTGCGGCTCCATACAGCACCCTCACACTCCTTTACACTGTAGAGGAGGAACTGTCTGGCCTCAGGTGCATCATCCCATTACTCTGTGTGTGTGTGTGTGTGTGTTTGTGTTTGACTGTACTGTGTGTGTTCATCATTTTGAAGGCCAACAATGTGCTTGGAAAAGAAGTTGCTCAAAATGTGCCCGTTGTTGCGGAGCTGCTTCCCGTTTCAACTTTGATCCACACTCCCTGTTGTAGTTGTTTCTGGCCGCACTTTAGCATTGTGTTTAAATATCATACACAACAGTTTGGTTATATTCAACAAGTTACTACTTCACACGCAGTGGCACAGCTAATTGGAGCAACTGTGTCTCGGGAGTGTTGACACATCCCTACGACTCGACAGTGAAGCTACCATGAGTAAAATGTTACCATAAGCAATAGCTACAGTTGTTGAAGCTACAAAAATATGACCCAGATTGTTAAAACAAAAAAACAAACAAAAAAAGAACTTTTGTCAGGGGAAGCACGTCATGTGGGGAAGTGGATTATACAGTATTCAAAACCTTCTTAAGTCCATGTTTGAAATTAGGCTGCTCTGAGTGCTTCTCCTTGACGTAAAGAAAAAAAACCATCAAATTCTAGATGATGTGTATCACAAAAGTAAGCGCACAAGAACGTCACCGCCTGGACACAGCTGCTGCTTCTGGATTAAAATAGCCTCACATTGGTCAAAGGCTTATGGTATCTTGTCATTTCTATTTTATTAAGATGTATATGTAAAAGTGTGTACAGTATTAAAAATTGAACTGTAAAATACTACCTGTATGGCTGTCCCTAAAATGGAAACAACCAAGTGAAACTTTTTAAATACAGCACCTCATTATAATATGTTCAGGATGAAGCTAAACTCAAAGATGTCTTGTTTCAAGCGCATGCCCCTGGGTAAGAGTCAGCTAAATGCAAATGATATATAAATGGAAAAGTTGTGCAATATCACAAGAGACAGAAATGATGCAAATCAGCACCAGAAAAAGATAAATAAGGGCGGAAGAGAAGGGGGCAGTTAGATCGCTGCTCCGTCCAACAGATAATCAGGATTGGGAATGGGGATCTTTAATGGCTGTCAATTAAAAACTAATTAGGGGTTGTAAGCTCAGCTAGATTGGCTATCAGTCCATTTATCATCACACAGCTGTCTCAAATACACACACACACTCTCTCGCGGACAAACACACACATACACTCATTATCATAGAAACATTGTTCAATTTTTTTTTATTTCTTTTTCCCCCCAGTTCTGCCTCTGTTTCTGCCCTTCTAGCATTTGTGCACACGGAGAGCAGCGAACACACCCATGCACAAACTCACTTGCAGACTCGAGCGCGCGCACACACACACACACACACACACCAATGCAGACAGTAAATACATATGGAGCTCATTCAGCACCAAACCACCTGTAATAGACACATTCTCTCCTCAATCTCTTTCATTTACCAGGGCAGAATTGCCTCTGAATTGATGGCAAATAGTGGAATTTGACCCAAATGTATTTCTATAAATGGCTGTGAACAGATAGACAAATGAAAACACATGACCCGATGAAATTGCAGAAATTCAAATTCAGTGAACGACTTGTACCATGACAACCAATTAGCCACAAATGGATGCATATATCTCCAGGGGCAGCAGCGTGTACGCGGGGGTCTGGTGACCTTGCATCTCGGGCCCCGAATAATGTACTCAGACTCTTGTTGGTTCAAAACAGAAACCTTTCATTTACTCTTCAGTGTATAGAGGTTCAACCAGAAATTTCACGTCATCGGCCTTTAAAGGAGGGAGCCGGCATTTTAGGAAAAATAAGCTCATTTGCTTTTAGAGAGTGAGATGAGGGGAATAATATCGTGCCATGTCTGTGCATCATGTAAGGAGCTGGAGTGTGTTTTGCCTGGCTTAGCATAAATACTGGACCTGTCTCCAGTCAGCTAATGACTGAAAATGCCTACCAACGCCTCTGAAGCTCACTAATTAACACAGTGTAATTAATTTACAGAATTGTAAAAATGACTGCCTTTTTGGCAGAGAACAGTCGGGCTAAGTGACTCCGTGCAGCCCGATGTCCCAGTGAGGTTGCCAGGTTTGGTACCGTCACACCTGGACAGAGACCAAACTCTGTGCTCACCGACGGTATCTGGCAACCCGCGCTGTATCTGGAGATAGTGCACAAGGGTGCATTTCTCTTTATGCACGGGACCCAACGTAGGGCTGCCGCCTCAAAATCGATTTGGTCTTTAAATGACGGAGCCACGAGGCCCACTAGGATGGAAGTAGAGAGAGGTGATGAAAAACAGCTCGGCGCCGGATATCGTTCTTTTTCGGCCGCTCCGATACTTTCATCTCCGGTGTATGACTGACGGTGCTGTCAGCAGCCCGGCATGAGAGGCCGGGGCTAGGATTTCATAACTGAGATGTGACCAAGGCGCCTAATTTTACTTTCTCTGACTGCGTGGATGATGTTTTCAGACCCAAGATGATAAACAAAGAGACTAAAACGTGAGTTTTCAGGTATAACATCAGGGACAGCTTCAGTACGTGTTATTAGATGGTGGTCCTCTATGCTTGCCCTTCATTTTCAGTTTTTAAACCAAGTTAGACCAAACATATTCTGACTCCTGCTCTGTACTAAATGCACGGACATGAGATTGATATATTATCCAGAATTGCCAAACTCTCCCTGTGAAGCAAGCCTTTGTAACTTTGCTAAACAGCTGCCGCTTTGGCCACAAGTGCTACTGGCAAATGAATAACGGCAAATTGATTTTCCCACATTTTACAAGATTCTCTTGACTCAGTCCCTTTAATGACATCATCGGGTGAAATGAAGAAGCATAAAGTCAAAAACTTTCCGATAGCTAAGTTGGGCTGTGACGAACGCCAGTGTTTATAACCAAGGTTATCTGTACTTGACCTTCCATGTTGAGTGGTATTTGAGAACAAACTTGTCTGTTTGTGACGTACGGTGTGTTTACTTCTTGTTCGGCTCTTGTGAGAAAATGAAATTTTTGTCCGTGACATGCAAAAACACTGTGCAGCAGTCCCACAAGCAGAAAATACTCCTGAAGTCAGCAAACTGGCTCAGTGAAGTGAGTTACACAGAAGTATGTAGGTAAAGGTATCTAATATTAGCAAACATTAGCTACTGGTTGTACCCTTTAGTTTTAAATCAAATGATTTACTTTTAGCATGTTTTATTTTAAAGGGGCAACTGGCAGCTATGCGTTTTAGGAGACCCATATGGCTGTACTTGATACCAGTTTTAAATTTTGAAGACATCCCAGAATATGTGTGTTGTGTTTTCAGTGATGTAACATGTTGCTCATAATCCGCTTGGGGTGGAGGAGGTTAAGATGTTCAGCAACTGCCCCAGTCAAACTTTCTCTAAACAGAGCTGACCCACTTCTGTGTAGGAGTTCTGTGTTTAAGGGGCAAATTGGAAATAAATCACATTTTTTTGGAGGCTGTAAACATGGTTATATGGCTGAAAAAGCGTCGATCCTGAACTTAATTTCAACATTCTTTTTAATGTTGATCACTGTATTAGCTTCAAGGTACAGAAGACTATTGATGTGCTGCTCTGTCGACCCAAACTTTTCGCCACGTTGCCCTTAATGTTGCACCTCAATCAGCAGAGTCAAGGCAAGTGTTCGACTTTTGACAGCATCAGCTGCTTTGTGAACAGAAAATTGCTTTCATTCTAAAGTACACATGGTTGAGCCTTTATCAGAGACACATCTCACCCCAAAACATATTTTTGCTTCTTTCAAAATTGTGGACAAAGTGAAAACAGTTTCCACACTCCTCTAGCAGGGTTGAGGTCCACTGGTACCCTATCAAATCCAAATCCACGATCAGATTTTTTGGTAACTGAGTGCAAATTCGTTTGAATCCCTTAACAAATCTGGTCAAGTAGTTTTTTAGGGGGAAGGTTTTTCTGCGTTTGTTTTATTGCATTTATTTTGTACATTCGCCTTTACAAAGAACAGAGTGAGAGCAATAAGATAAGTTGTTTGATAAGAGAAGTTAGTCTCAATTAATTGGCATTCTACCAACTTGGAACCACATCCAAAATGGAAAGAATATCAGAATCCAACGCTTGTCTTCAGTTTGCCTGACAAGACAAAGATAAAAGCTTAAAAAAATAAAAGGAAAATGATGTTACAGTTCTGGACACCCTGATTGACTGACAAGAGCTTCTGGCTTTTGTTTTGCGTTGATCCATCATAAACATTCAGTGTTTCAGTGTCTGGGACACGGACTTTTTTTCGGTGTCACAATGCCAGATGGGTATCACATGAATCTCCTACATGCCACAGTACAGCCTCCGATGAAGACTGAACCCAACAGGCAGTACCCTGTGAAATGTATATGTATTTAACAAGACATTTAGTTCCAGATGAATTAAGTTTGTATTAACAAAACTGCCTTCTTATCACGGAAGGGTAATCTAAGACAATTTCCAAAGAGTTTAGAGAAATAAGTGAAATCTCATCCGTTTATTCAGAATACAAAGTAAGAGCACAATACTTGACTAAATTAGTTCTGATGTCAGTGATGGATCAGGACAACATGGCTGCTTATCATCTCAGTAAAGGAACAAGATAAGTAATCAGAGGCAATTAGCATTATCCCAAAAGTGAGAAAATTAGAACTTTTACCGCTTCTGAGTCTGTATGTTCTTTTTAATGACACTCGTAAACCTGCCAGGCTTTTTTAGGGGTTTGAAGAAATATATATAAACAAAAAGGAATGCACTCTTTGGAACTATTTTCAAAGGCTTTGCCCACAAGACTAAAATTGTGACCTAATTATATGAAATTCTACAAATAACATATACTTTGAGCTCCGTTTGACAGTGCATTATTTTGGCAGTTAGGGTGCGTGAAACCGATGTAGGCCACTGAACTGTTTTGTACTAACTGGAAATGATGCAACATTGCCTTAGAGGAAGCCAGCTGAGCTACAAAATTGGGACACTACTGCCAATTTCCAATTTGAATCTTCAAAATGTAGCAGATGAAAAATGCTTTTCCGAGGACTTAATAGTTTGTTTTTGTTTTCTGAGTTGTTGCCAAAATTGGCATCACTTTTTACAGTCATGAGTAGCTCCTACGTTTTAAGAAACATAGTTACACACACACTTTTGACTTAGCGAAAGATGAATCTGGATTGGTTCATACTCACTCTCCACTGCATATTTGTGCTCCCCATACTGCCACGCATATTTCCCATGCTGAGGGCATGGATTCCAGCGCACTTTTTGGTGGTGTGGCTGTTCACCAATTTGACTTCGTCATGACCACTGTTAATTCAATCACTAAGTTGCTGTCTATAAAATGTTCCTTCACTGCTCCACTTCTTGTTTTCATCAGAGCCAGATGAGCCAGTTTCAGGTCTAGTCAAATGTTCTCAGCTGCTGCAGGTCAAATCCATCTAGCTTTTCAATCCAGATCTAAAGGTACTGTCAAATTACATTTTCATTCAATGAATATTCCCTCTGTCTCCGATTCATTTGAAGTGAAGCTAATGACCGATGAATTTGAGTATGCATTTCCCGTTTCTATGCAGTCTCCCACCTGGTTTGGAGTTGGGCACCGGGACAGTCAGAGGTCGTACTTCACTTTCCTTTAAATCTGACCTCCAAATCTCAGGGTGCATGGTTGACAGTCCAGACCACTGTTTGAATCCTGCTCAGACACAAAAACTACGTGGTAGTAGTTTTTGTGTCTGAACCTATCCAAACTTGACATATAGCATTGACAGTTTAGAAGACAGTCATGAAAGTCAATGCTGTAGCAGTCATTTGTAACAATTTTGGAAGGCACTGACAAACAATCTCAGCCTAGGGCCAGATCAGACAACAGTCACGAAAAAGCAATGACAAATGTCTGATTTTGTTGTTTAGTTTTCAGGACTTTTTGATTATTTGTCAGATTTTGGGCAAAGTGTCCAATGCGCAACTCTTCAGATGTATGTGTTGTTGTTCAAGGCAGTGTTACTGACTTGCTCATTCAATGGCAGGGGAAACTGTGGGGCACCTTGCCCCCTCTAAATTGCTTATTTTCAATGATACCGCACTTTGTCATCTACCTTGTCAACGTTTGTCACTATGGGTTTGCGCATTCCTGTGTGTGTATGTGAGTGGTGTCTAGACAGGAGAAGCCTAATCTATTTTCCATGTTCCCATCCGGTCCTGTTGGAGCCTTTGAATGGCAGATAAACAGAGCAGGGCTAAGGCTGAGGCTTCATCAAGAGGATTAATTCTGCGAGTCTTATCTCCAGAGGAGCCCCTCTGCTTCCTCTTTCTCTTTCGCTTCCCCAAAGGCATCGAGGGCTCTCACCGTGCACTACAGAGTTCACTCCCAGTTCACACACTTTACTGTACAAGCCACTGCCATAAGCTCAAAATCACACAACGCACATTGTGATTCATGTGGTGTACGGTGGTTCCACGAGAGTTGACATTGCATGTGGATGTGGTCATACCGCAGATACAGATCCAATCCATTCACAAGTTTTTTTTTTCCAGAGTGGATTAGTGTCAGACGGAATAAACACAGAAAACGAATGCAACCATAATAATTATGAAAAAGACTGAAAATTGAGCAAATATGATGAAGTAAGACAAAAATCAAATACCAGTATTAAAATATCTCATGTCTGTCGATGATGTCTTTGTTATGCAGGGAGGCTGCCAGAGAGAGTGTGATTGTCACAGTGTGTCTAAGAGCACAATATTTCAATATGGAAGACAACTACAGATTAAATGTGCATTATAATCATTTTTATAAGACTGACGCTCAGCAATGTGGTGATAGAAATGAGGACAAAGAAGAACTTATTCAGCCATAGTTGTAGGGAAATGAGTCAAAGCAGTTGGTTTGTGGACAATTGTGGTTTGAGTTTAGGATGATGTATGCAGTGAATATTTGATTTATTAACTCTTTAAAATAAAGGCTCACCATTGAGCCTATATATTAGTTTAAGTCAGCCTTTTGCCTTTTAATGAAGCGAAAACCACATGCGTACACTGTGCATTTACATAAACTGATACCAATTGAGAGTTTTGATGGAATGCTGAATTTTGGTGTTGTTGATGATTAAGCAGGTGGTAGTTTTGTCTTAGTAATGTGTGTAATCAGTGGCAGAGTGGACTGGAGTGGATACACTGAGAGGAAAGGCACAGACAACTGTGATTTCCACAAACAGTCACCACAACCGAACAGTAATATCAGCTCTAGTTCCTTGTCTTTTTCTTCACTGTCATTGAGATTATCATCACCACCATCATCATCATCATGGTCATCATTATTCATTGTAATTGATAGTCAATAGGCGAGACCCAGCCCCTCCACGTCACAGACCATGGTACTCTGCCAGTAAATGGTGGATTGTTCAGTGCAGGTGGAGAGTGAGTTGCTGCTTCAAGAAGTATATTCAGGTCGCGTTCACAAGCGAGAGTAAGATGGAGCGCAGGATAGACAGGTGGACTGGTGCAACATAAGCAATAATGAGACTGGACTGTTGTGAAGAAGAGGAAGCTGTGCCTGAAGGCGAGATCTAGATGAGTCGATCTGTGCTCCAACTCTCATCTGTGGCTGTAAGCTTTGGATAATGACCGAAACAACGAAATTGTGGATATAAGCAACCAGCTTGGCCCACCTGACGAGAGAGGGTGAGACATCCTGTAGGAGCTCGGAGTAGAACCACTCCCACCACCTGAATGCCCCCATTTAGGGGTTTTCCAGGCATGTCCAACTAAGACAAAACCTAAAAATGGATGGATGGATAGAAGGAAAGCTGGATCAATAGCCTTAATCAGTCTTATTATTATCATCATTATAATCATTATCATCATGATTGTCGCCATTTGTGTACATTGTCTTAATCATAGTCCTCTTCTCGTCCTCTTCCAGACTTTTCTCTGATTTGTATTTTTTAAGCTTTCCTTTGTCTTCCCTTCTTTCTGCAAAAGGAGCCAATTGGTCACTTCTATGAAAACTGGAATGCAGCTTTGCGATCCCTTGATTGATCCATTGATAGAGGTCGGTCTAAATGAGCGGTTAGACCAGATTTCAACAGGGGAGATGTGAAAAGGCTGAAAGGTTGTGAGTGTAAATTACAACCGCAGAGGCTAGCTAGGCTAATGGCTAATGGCAGCAGTCCATAATTGATATTTCCTGAACGAAAGGTCAATCCCAACCTTTCTCTCAAAATGGCTACACATTGGAGAGCCTCAAGAGTCAAAGCTCAGTTAGACTGAACTGACATGAGACAGGATGGGGTCAATTTCCTGCCAGAATCAAATACACTTCGTTCCTCATAGAAATGAATGTAACATTAACATAGCAAGAACACAGACAGGAAGTGGGCCATATATCCTAACACTTTCTCGAATCAAAGCTGCTCGATGGGTAGACAAGTTCTTTAGTTTTTAAACACAACGCATTAAATCCCAGATATTGGCCAAGCCTTTTCTAACCTCTATCATTCAGTAGGTTGGGTGGGCTGTGTAAGTGTGTGTGTGTGTGTGTGTGTGTGTGTGTGTGTGGGGGTGTGTGGGTGTGAGCCTGTGTGTGTGCCTCGTAGCCGCGAGGCAGCAGCTGACGATAATCTCTCGGAGGGGTCGATGTCGTGGTTGTCGCAGCGATCTTCCTGGGGCTGATGTTGGCTGACGGCTGGTGTCACCATTGCTTTCCATCACTGGTCCTCTGATGGCTCTCATTTCATTTTGTGTGAGAGTATGTGTGTCTGAACGTGTTTCTACATATGTTGTGGAGTGGTTCGAATTGGTGTGTGTTTGAACTCCTGTCTCCAAATTTAAAATTACAGAAACCTAAGGAAGGTATCATTAATATTTTCTTCTATTTTCCTTTTATTTTGTATCTTATCTAACTTAGGGGATGTTGTCGTTTTCTTTTTTCTCCTAACAAGCCGTTAGTTTCAGCTGCAGGAGAATTTCTCCACGAGGATCGATAAACGTTCAATTTATCCTACATGTTTTTAATTATTTTTTAGGACACAAAGCTCAAGCAAACACTCCACACACCATGACCATCCACTCCAGTCGACATCGGCAGCCAGCTCTCTGAGTTCACACCACCAAGCGACAACAGCAGCGCTCATATTTACTTCTGCTCAGTGTAAAATAGCAGCTTGTCCAGCTTCTACAATGAATGAATGAATAATAAACAAGTTCATGAGTGCAATTTATTTTCTATGATGAGTTTTCTGATTAAATTAGACAAGTTTGTTTCGCTCTCAGCGGGTTCATCTGCTTGCTTGCTTGCTTGTGTGTGAATGTTTCTCTGTGTGTGTGTGTGTGTGTGTGTGTGTGTGTGTGTGTGTGTGTCTTTGTGTGTACATGCCTCCCCGCCTGCCGATTTGACTTGCCTGCAGATGGCAATGTGTTACATTTCTATAACAGTCTCTCTCTCTGTCAAGCACAAGGGCTGCTGCTTCTCCTGCTGCGGCTCGGGCTGCTATGCAACTCTGCTTAAAGTCGTCACTGCTGAATGGACTGAGGGAGGGAAAAATGAATACGTACTTTGCATTTCAATGACCCAACTTTTTTCTCATTCCCTAACGTCATTTTAACCCCTCTGAATCCTCGGGGTCAAGACAGAATGAAAGTGAAATTGAAAGAATATCTGCCACTTGTAACATATTGTGATAGCGCCTTGTTAAAAGCGACAAGCCATAATGCGAGGAAGAAGACTCAATAAACATCGCTGTCATCCTCTGCGGCTGACTTTCTCTCTCGCCTTAACTCAACCCGAGTTATGTCTCAAAGCTGAAAATTTGAGTCTAATTCCGAAGCTGTGAGTGTTATCCAGGTTGCCAGCGTCTACACTGATCTGCCATCTCTCAGCAGAGCTCGTGCGATGCTGCATTTTCTCTGCAGAGAGGGGAAGAAAGGCAGAGAGGTAGGAAAATGCTGATGGAGAGAGACAGAGACAGAGGGACCATATGGAGGTTCATGGTTTTAGATTTCTCCCACAAATGCTTTTCTCAAACTGACTCATGTTGTTTTCATACTCCTGACAGTAGTAAACAGCTGGTGTGTGTGTGTGTGTGTGTGTGTGTGTTTGGGGGGGGGGTAGGTAGTCTGGATTCCTTTCTGCGGCGGGCTCGTGTACGTGAGCATGGGCATTTCGCTCGGGCTTTGGGTACCTGTGCCCATGTGTATGCGTGCGCGAGCGTGGGTGTGTCAAATATGAATGCATTCCGCCGCTCTGTTTACAGGCTGTGCAGCGTGAGAAGTGTGTGTAAGAGCCAACGCTACACATACAGCAGCCATGTCCAATTGAAATAGATTGGAGCCATGGAGGCAGGTTAATTCTGGGTGTGTATGCAGTCCTGTTGTAATCTTCGTACTCCACCGTGCCTCGTCTGGTTTGTTTCTCTTACTTTTTCTACATAATGAGATTGATGGTTTGGCAGAAAATAGAATCACAAAATGAAAGAATGAGCATTTGTCTTCAGCTAGTTTTCCTTTTGGGGCGTTTTTTACAGGTTTTTATCCCCCTGCAACCCTGTCACTAAACCGAGTTCATCTAGTCTTAATTCTGTTGGTGTTGGCAGATAATAGCATTTGAACCAGACCTCAAATCTGTAGCCAGGCAAGTGGCCTTGTGAGGCTGTAATTCTTGTAACCCACCAGAACGCAAATGGTTTGACGGATGAAAAAATGGGGGGAGACAACTTGCCACGGCAAATGTTATTGTTGTTCCTGGGTTTATTCTGTCTACACTAGCTATTTCAGAATATCTTGCATTGCAACTCGTTTTTCTTATTTCATGTCTCCTCACTGCTGAATCCTCAAGTGACCCCTCAATTGATTAGGTCTAAACATTACAAAGGAAGTCTGAGTTCCAGTAATTTTGTTTAAGGGGGAGTAAGGAGGGTGGAATGAGGATTTTTTAATTTTTTTTTTTCGTTTCCTTTAACTGGACAGTTTTCTCCGGGGTGTCACACAACTCAGCCTCCTTTGGAAAAAGCTCATTTCAGGCTCCTGGAGAAGATCAATTGTCGGACCTCAGATTAAGGAGGAGCAATGTGGATGCTGTCCTGGTCAGGGATCAGTGGGTCAGCTCTTTTCTTACTGGGACAGTCATTTTCCCAACCACCGTGTATGTGTTTTGCGGTCTTGGACAATGCCTATGACCGTATCCCTCAGAGTGTCATATTCCTACAGTTATCTTGGAGGGGGGATTTACGCTTGTGCGTTAAGGGACTATGGCAGCTACACATTTATAGCCTCCACTGCCGTAGGCAACGCCCTAGCTAATGTGCTTTTCATCAAAAACGGAACTACACATCTGGGATATGGTGACTAGAAATGCCATGTGCAGTCCACAAGAACTGCAGTTGGTCAGCTTTGGCCTGATTGTGCTAGTGGAGACAGCAAGAATGAAGAAATTATTCAGGCGAAGAAAGTTTCATAGTCTTCTCCTTTGCGATAGTGTGAAAATTTGTCACGGCGGTTGTCTCCTATCCATTAACGAAGCGAGAACAACGTTCCCACCACAGCTCAATATCACAAATAAATGTAAACACAATTATAGTGGGAAAGATACATATAGCCTGATATGGCTGGATCCTGCATCCGTCTAGTGCTGCGGTGGCTTCAACAAGAGGCGAAACCTGATGCTGAACCGTAAATCAAAAACAGATGCTGCTGGTATCTACGACAGGACCGTTGTTAAGCTATTAACTCTCGTATAAATCAAGATTTTCTGCGGGAACCTGGGGACAGGAGCTATTGATGCAACGTCCGGGCTACCTCACTTAGCCCGCTGCAGCCAGGAGCTGGATCCATATGTGTGAATCTATGAATGGATGGACAAATTTGAGATTTGATGTTTGCTTTCAGGATCAGCCCCATATATCCGTTTTATAACGATTTCATGCAACCCTGGCTGCTGCTGAGAGATCTTCAGTTCCTCTGTTTACTGTTATTTAGCTCTGGCAGAATGCAGCAACACCCAGATTGAAATGCACTGCTGATGGGATTTGATGTTTTTTATCTTTCCCTTTGACCGACAGGCCGAAACTAAGCATCTCCCTTTGCTCTCTCTCTCTCGCCGTCCTTCCCTCTCTTCCCTTCTCTCCATCTCTCTACGTCTAGGAAGACAGACATTTCAGGAATAGAAACAGAAACGCGGTTCAAGTGGTGGGATACACACGGCTGATCTTTATTTGTAGTTTCATTTGAGGACATTCTGCAGCAACAGGTAATATCCTCTGGGACAGAAGGGGGAGTTTCTGGGTAGACACACAGAGAGGCAGACAAACTTTGTCCAACCACTCTCATATTTATTTGAAGTTTTGACTTAATTCTATTGAGCGTTAACCTTTGCCTTTGTTAGGTGTATGGCAGTGGACGACTTGGTCACACCTCAAAGGTGTGACCAACGCTGCAGTTACACAGTATGCGTCTTGAGTCCACCTCCTCAACAGGGACACCGCAGAGTGAACTCCACATTATCAATGCATCAGAAAAATCAAGTGGAAATATGCGAATAATGTAAAAACCTCATCATATGAACCATGAAAATCAAAACAGTGAAACATGGAACCATGACAACGAGCATAGAAAAATAAAAATTGTGAAATATATGTAAACAAAAGGCAAAAGTAACAAGAATATACAGATTGAGGTGCTACATGAATAAGGCTTTACTTAATATACAGTACACTGTAGAATACACATTGACTTTAATGCATATTCTCATTGTTATATTACAGGTTTATTATTGATCAAAAAGATTTGAATGGAAAGGCAGCGATGCAGTGGTCCTACAAACACACACACACACACACGACCCACACTTCCATTTGTCTGTTTGCTCAGCTAATGCTGTCAGCATTTGAGCTGCAAGTCCTTTTTTTATGAGTCGTGAGTGATTTAGCCCTGAGAAGCAGAGTGCTCTCTTAGTGGAGTCAGAGCCACTCAGGACTCAGTGGCAGACGAGAGGATGGGACATTCAAGTGTTGCCTGTAAACCTCGTACATCCAAACATTTCTCTGGTTTCATTTTGATTCTCGAAGCGAGAAGCTTTCTTCAAGAACTTCGAAAACCCCCTTGAACTCTAATGGACCACTGCAGGTTTTTGAAAAACCCTCGGTAACGACCAGCCCTCTGCACTTAAAGTGCAAACACTCAGCATGCGGATTCCACGCCGAAAAATTGCAGAATTAGGTTCTTCCCTCTGAATAATCCCTCCAAATTTTTTATTAAAATCGTGGAGGTAGTTTTTGAGAGATCCTGCTAAGGGACAGACAAAAAAACTGCACCGAAAACAGGACCTCCCTGGCGGAGGTAAAAAACAAATGAACAAATGTACATTTTCAGTGCCCACCCAGTGATATCCGTCGCACTCATCAATATATTGTCATCAGAAATTTTATTTTAAAAAGAAAAATCTGGATTTTTCCCTGTTTTTCATTCAACTGATGGACAATTCACACGGATGGAAGTTCAGCTTGTACGGACGAGATTTTGGACCCTAGAGCAGCAAGCCACTTCTTTCAGCAACAGTCAGCTTCCCTCCCTCACTGAAACAGGGCGACAGTATTTACCCATCAGCTAATTGCTCGGAGGTCAGGGGTGACGCACTCTAATGTCTCCACTGTGCCCTTTCTCTCCGACCTCATCTCATGGTCGTTCGGATAATGCTAGACGATCCCACTAGCATTAACTATACACACAAATATGCCCGTCTCTCCACACACACACACACACACTCAGAAAGATACGGGAAACAAATGCATGCAGGCAGGCAGTTACGTACAGACACACAAATGGCCGACTTACATTCTGTTGTGCGCCTGGCCAGCTCACGCCATATGAAACGTTCCCACGTACACCTTCACATACGCCCACGCACACTGCGCGCAGTGAACGCGTCCTCTTCATACATGCATGATAGGGAGATAAAGCTGAAAGGTCAGTTCCATTAAACGGTCACCTTTTAATGCCACAGTGCCTGGAAAGAGCAACTGCGACGTCCCCCTTCTTGGGCATCACATCCCGGTGTAATCACCCCGCAGCAGTCCATCCCACAGGCCCAAGAGCCTATACTCACTGGCAAAATTGTCCTTTCGCTTCTCAAAGGTCGACTGATGCAACTTTGTGCTGTTTATTAAATATTTGCTCCGCAGCCGTTTGACCTCTCAGAATTATCCCAGTTAACAAAAGGAGCAGCCTAGGTCTGTGTCCCAGTGGGGCGAAAAGATTTTACCCAAAGTTCCAGAAAATTGGCAAAAGAAAATGCTAATTTCTGCTCGTTTATTGATGTTCAGAAAGAAACTTCAAAACATTGTGCAAGAACTCCAAGAACACTGGCTGCTGTTGTCTAGTCCAGAGGCCGTTGTCACGGTTGCCCACCGTCGCTATGTCGATAAAGCCTATTTTAATACCATATCCTGGCAGCTCGTCTGTTGTTGTGGATGATTGGCTGGCCCCCTGAATGGCCCTGATTGGCTGATGTCAGACTGAATTTTCTGAAGCTAATCCCTCTCAAACACACAGACCGATACACGTTTTTTCAGACACACCCACACAGATTCACACAGACAGACACACTGGCATCGCACACAAAAAAACGCAAACACAGGTGTTTTCTCTGTATGCCCGCCACATTGTCTGAATGTTAATTACATGCAGAAGGCATCTGGGCCCGTCCATTGCTAATCCTCTTTTAATTATATGTGTCCTCACAATGACACAAGGTTTACAATGGTGATTACAGCCGTATTAGACATAGTGGAAAATAGGTAGGGGGACGTCAAGGGAAATGACAATCATCATAAAGCAAATAAGAGTGCTTGTTTGTCCATGCCATGAAGTAGCGGTGGTGATCGGGGTTTGTTTTGGTGTATATGAGTTGCCTTATCTGTGATTTCTTTCTTTCTTTCTTTCGTTTTTTTTTTTTGGTTTTTGTTATCTAATTTGCTAAAGCGTTGCAGGTGTCCTAGAGTTTACCCAGCGCTTTATCATATTTGCAGATTAGAGATTAGTACCTTTAGCATATCTGAGTCATTGTATTCATCGTAGTAAATGGTATCAGAGTGATTTAAAGAATGGGCGGATTTACTTTATTGGTTTCCCCAAACTGTATTAAAAACATATATTCCCAAACAGCACAACAAGCTGTTAACATAACATCTTACACGTTGTCACCTTGTAAAGTTCTTATGGGGAATGTCTTGCTTATGGCATTAGATCCATCAACATAAAAATATTGATTAGTGTAGCTCTAAATGTTAAGTATTGAAAGCAGTTTCTTCATGATTTGCTTTGCGGTGATCACCTAGCTTTGTGTTCACCACTGCCTCACTAGTCTTGTGTCCTCTATGCATTTCTGGCCTGCAGTTAGTTAAAAAAAAAAGCCCTGCACTCTCCTACCGTCCACCCACTCAGGGGCGCTGCAGTGTTCTGCTGGATTTCACAAGTGTGTCTCACACGTGCAGAAAAAAAAAAAAAAAAAGAAAGGAATTTCTGCAAAAATTCCTGTGTAGCTTTGTGTCCTGTAAATTATGGACTCGGGGCTGGCTCCGCTCAAGAACATACAGTCAAGTCTCTGCCAATGAGAGCCGCTTCAGGAATGTCCCCAGCGCTGGCAGGCCACTGCAGACCGAACATCTGCTGCTAGCCAAGTCCCAACCAGGACAATGCACAGAGTGTGAGCCGTGAGGAAATACCAAAGCATATAGCTACTCTGCTGGACTTCTGGGATAATAGGTGGCTTCAAAAGGCTGTAAAAACGACAGAACAACAGAGAGGTCCAACAGGCGCACACACCTCCGAGACATTTGTGTAGCGTGTTTGTAATGGCAAGCAGTAACGTGTGGATATTCGGGGACTAAAGGTTGTCCAAAGTGTAAGCGCAAGCCAGGAGGAAAAACTGTATGAACACACACGCACGGACATGCACACCTCCTTGGCTTTAAAGGGTCCTGAGGGAGCTCCTCTCAGTGTGTAGGGGGAAACATGAATAAAACTCCCATTTGACCCTCACTGCTATAAAGCCTGTCTTTGTTGGGCCTCACAGGACCCTCTTTATCCCTCCTCCATCCTCGGTTTCCCTCCTCTCCATCTCTCTTAGATGAAATCTTGCCCTTTTGTTTTCCCGTCCATCCTGTCATGGCAGGGCCTTCATGTAATATTCATGAGCTCCTGTGGGTTTTTTTTTCTCCGGGAGACGTACAGCGGACGGCAGAGCGGTGCCCTACATTGCAGCAGCGACCTCGGAACGCTAGCAGAGTTGACCTCCGACCTCTGGCAGTGCTGGTCAGCATCCTCAGCACCGTTCATTAATCACGTGGCCACAAGTGGCCTCAGAATAAAGGATTTGTAGGCAGAGGTGGGTTTCTATCGGGTGATACAGCATGTGG
This sequence comes from Xiphias gladius, assembly GCF_016859285.1. Classification (NCBI taxonomy): domain Eukaryota; kingdom Metazoa; phylum Chordata; class Actinopteri; order Istiophoriformes; family Xiphiidae; genus Xiphias; species Xiphias gladius. The sequence goes on along the minus strand of NC_053401.1, from coordinate 3,389,276 downwards.
CAGTCAGGGGACTGTTGTGTAGAGGGTGGAGCAGTGTGTGTCTTGTGTGTGTGTGTGTGTGTTCCAGTGTGTGTTAAAGCCTAGCCTCTGCAGCAGATTCCTGTGAAGATTGCCTCTAGCCTCTCTGTCTGTATTCCACTATAGGACAATGGTCTCCTTTAGTTTTGTGTTTGTAGCTGAAGTCTGGTGTGTGTGTGTGTGTGTGTGTGTGTGCGTCTGTCTTGGAGGAGGCTGCATGGCTGAACACTGACTCAGTCTATCTCCGCTGTCTCTCTTCTCACGCAGGGAAACAGTGCGATCACATGCCTCTCAAGAAACACACGCGCACACGCAGGGTGTCAAACGGGGGTTGCAGAGCGATATCACAGTCCGTCCTCTAATGAAAGTCACATGTCAGAAAGCCTGTTTTTTTCACCTCTGACATGATAACGCAGTAAGTTTCCGCCTCTAAAGGACCATACCAGTGTTCCCGCTGGTCTTAGCCCACTTACTGAAAAATCACATATACGTTTTTGCATTTAACTTTTCCTCCCATTGCAAGCGTCCATTAGTTTCGATTCATCTCCGCACGTTTCCCCTTCCTCCTTCCCCTCTCACTCTCTTCTCATCGCCCTGGCGCCCCCCCACCCCCGCCTCCAAGGCTCGATAACGCCCGTCTTCCTGCCGTTTCGCAACCAATCAGTCGGGCAAATGACGACCTGTGACTGTGACAGTACGATATGAAAATCTATTATCAGACTCTGGAAACTAAGATATGTAATTCCACACACTAAACATTACATCTGGCTTTGTTTTTGTCAAAGTTGCAAAGTCTTACAAGTTTTCCTTCACTTTATAAAGTTTTAAAATGTATTTATTTGAAAATTTCAAAAGTTTTACCTGATGACAGAAAATACATGCAGACCTGATGTGACGGATTAAAAAACTCAAGCAAGTTTCAACACGGACATTTGATGTTCATGCTGTATGGAAATTCATGGAAACCAGTCCCTACGTCCTAACTGTTGGGGGTTGGAAAAGAAAATCCACAAATCATAATTTGTACAAGATGCCCTTGAAAACGTACGCATGAAGTTTTTGTTACAGTGCTACAATATGGAAAGATTTTATGGTTTGGGGTTTTTAAATGGCCACAATGTAATATTTTGAGAGGATAAACGTTTTTCTCATTGAAGAGTTTGATGTGTGCGGACAGACACGTGTCATCTTCTGGGGCTTCTCAACTGATCAGACCTCAAAGTGTAGACCTTTTAGGTCCAGGTACACCAGCATCGCCGGCGTCAACAGGCCTTTGGCTTTCGCCAGAACAATATGAAAACCTCGGTAGCCCTTGTATTAAAGGACCCGTCAGCTCGGTCGATTCGAGAGTCATAGCAGGATCCGATCTTTTTGCTGGTACGGTAGTCCAACGTTCACGATTTGAGCCTTTTGCACAGTGGTGTGGAGTATACTTCTGTATCGACCGTTATTGATTATCAGAGCAGAGAGCTCTCTCGGTGTGCTGTGGGAGTTTTCTCTGTGCCTCTGGGGGCGTTTCATCACGCCGATTTTGGCCAAGTTCAACCTCAGTTCAGTATTTTGACAAAAAAAAAAAAAAAGTTCACATTAAAACTGGATTAAATACGGAGTTTGGGAACTATGCTAGGAAAAGACTGTATTTTGGTTCCTAATTTCAAAACACTGAACATTGTCTCAACATGATTTTTTTTGGAGCTGTGTAGGTGTATTTTCAGCCTCGGAGCAGGTCGTTGCATCAGCATCTATTCAATAAAAAAAATGTTTCCAGCGATTTTTTTTTTTTTTTTTTTGCTCAATAGCAGCGGTGTCAGTCTGTAAATCCTGTCATTCACCCCGCCTCAAGGAGCTGCCAGCCCCGCTAAAAGAATTTCATTAAAACGGGCTTCCCCGGAGATTTAGCATCAAATGACGGTCTAAACACTGTTTCTGAGGGTTTTCAAGCTTTTACAATGGTTACATTTAAATCAGACTGAATATTACTGGTCTGACCCTTTTAGAGGGCACATTTAAAATACACTTTTAAAATCGAATTTTTAGTTTTGGAAAAGTTGTAAATAAAACTTTATTTTACCTGACAGCAACACCAGCATTAAAATACACCCACACAGTTGTTATACACAAGCCAATAGACACACCAACTGTCTGTCACATTCGCAAGTTTTCCAGCACACAAACACAACACTCACTGTATACACTCCTTTTTTTTTTTTTTTTTTTTGCAGTTTTATTTTTTCAGAGACGTGCACAAATCTATAAGACACACACACTAGACGAACACACATTCTTCACCAGAATCAGCCTGGGGAAGGCGCCACCTCACCCCTGACCCTGTCAGAGCTCATCGCATGGGGCGACACCCTCCAGCTAAGAGCAGCTTGGAGGAGGAGGAGGAGGAGGAGGAGGAGGAGGAATGAAGGATGTTTACAGTGCTTGTGTATATCTGTATTGTGACTGTTGTGTCACTCTGTCTGTCTCCACCTATCTGTTTTCATTCTTCACCCCTCAGTATCAGCCAAACCTGAACGATTTAAATTCTATCTGGGCTCCGAAACATCTGTCACTGCCTTATCTGTGGATAATGGAAAGATTTAGCAGCATTCAGAATTTTATAGAGTCGACTCCCCTCCGCTTTACTCCATCGCCCCTTTTACTCCACTCCTCCATCTCCCATATATCATTCTCTCTCAACGCCCACACAAAATACATACCCCTCACATAGAGAAGCACACATTCATGAATACATGCATCAACATGCATACCATCCCCCTCTAAATCCCTTTCTCCCTCTTTTTCAGCCGTTCACACAGGAGTCTTTGCTCTCCAGAGATACAAGTGTTGGTTGGTTGGTGTTGCAACACCCTTCTCCAAGCCCCTCCACTCCCCTGGCTCCTGTCCTTCCTCTGCTTCCCCCTTCCCTCTCCTCCCTTCCCTTGTCTTCATCCCCTTCCTCCTCTTCGCTCTCTTCCCTTCAGTTGCTTGTGCCACCAGCTGGGCTTGGCTGGATCCCAGGCTGCCCTGGGTTCTGCTCGACTAGCTTTTCTGCTCTGGCTTGGCACCACCGGTCAATCATGCTGTGTGCTTGTTTGTGTGCGTGTGTGTGTGTGTGTGTGTGTGTGTGTGTGTGTGTGTGTGTGTGTGTGTGTGTGTGTGTGTGTGTGTGTGTGTGTGTGTGTGTGTGTGTGTGTGTGTGAGAGTGAGAGAGGCAAGACTATGTCTATGTACATTTGAATATACATATTCCACTACCGAGAAGTGAGTGTAGATTATAAAATGCTGTAATTATGCAATACATTGAATAGAAATAATTACCTGTGACCACTTCCATTTAAGTTAATGACTGTTATGCTACACTAATTCAGCAAGGGTGTGTATTTTTGTTCGGAAATGTTCTGACTGCTGAAACACACAGGAGGCTTGTGAGAACTGCAGAGCCGCTCCAACAGGTAATCACCTGCCTGGCAACATCTTTTTAAAGATTTATTATCATGCCCATGTGGTAAATTACATACAACACATGTATTTCTGATACACACACACACTCACACACAGTACCCACTCATCATTAAACCAAGCCGTTTATTGATTTATCACTTGCTTAACCATGAAAACAACAAACATTACAATGAAACTTAAGCAAAATCATGAAAAATTAACATAAACTCTAACTGGCTTGTACACAGACTAACGTCAGAGCCCAAACACACACACACACACTCAAAAATAAAAGCTTAAAAAGATGAGGTCTGCAGATGTGACGTGTTGTCACATCATCTCAGTGTTTTTAAATAGAGGTTCGTACAGGAATGCCAGATCTTGTACTAATACTGGGATTTCCTTTTGATATTCTAATAAGACCTTTCAAAGTGTTTTGAGAACTCAATCCATCATTGAGACAAATTTGGCTTTGGTTTAGATTTCCAGTGAATTGTAATGCGTTTAGCGGCTGTCGATAATGTTCATTCCTGTATGTTGACAGGTGACATGCTGCAGAAAATTCTTGAACTGAATTCGGTTCAATTCAATACAACTTCATTTATCCCTGCAAGGGCAATTGAAGGCAGCAGCTCACCCCCTAGGTGAACCCACACACACACACACACACACACACACATACACACAGTAATTAGGAGAAAAAGAAAGAACCTGTTGATCGCAAAGCTAAAAAGGACACACAATTTAAAGAAGGGATTCAAATCGTGATGTTGTCTTAATGCAGGAAACTTGGAGACATTTAAACCATCAAGACACACTTAAACTGTCCATTGAGACAAAGAGCAGAAAGACAAGGGAGCCTCAGAGAAACATTAACACCTTGAAACCATGAATCGATTAACCGAAAGCATTAGAGAACAATGGAACGCGCCAAGATTATAACGTCCATATCAGGTGTACAGGAGTTTGTGTGTTTAATTTCTGACATCAAGCGAAGCCAATATCTGCCCAGTATATTAACATATTCTGTACATATGTTAGTCCTACTCGTATGAGCATGGACGTTGGAGGCCTCACCAGAGTTTTCACCCTCTCACGCTGCTCTCCAGCCCCTCTCGCCTCTCTGCTATCCAGCCTCACTCGTCCCTGCCTGGAGAACCCTTAAACCCAGGTGAAGAGTACATTGTTTCCACCTGTCTCTCCTCCCACACACACTGACAGCACGCCGACCTGGGCAGCAGTTTGTTTACTCTGATAGAGCTCTGTTATTCGGCTCATTATTCTCACCTCCTCTCTGTCCTCTCTCCGTCGGACTCGGCACAGACATGACAATGATGGTTTTGTAAGAGTTCATGTGCAAATTAATGCTTGTTTCCAAAGCAAAAAGGTCTATCTGTGTGTGTGTGTGTGTGTGTGTGTGTGTGTGTGTGTGTGTGTGTGTGTGTGTGTGTGTGTGTGTGTGTGTGTGTGTGAGCTGCAGAAAGGATTCCATTTTTATGAAGCTGCTGTTGTTTGTCAAATGAGTGTGACGCTAATGGCTGGTTATACTGGACTGATATGGATTTTTGAAGGTCAGAACTCATGTTTTTGGATTTAATGCACAGAGAGAAGATATTTTACTGCCAATATTCAATTTTGTACAAACTACGAAGGAAATTTTCACAGTTTTTCCAACAAATTGATAATTTTGTTGAGGTGGAAAAACATGAGATACTCCAAAAGATATTACTGTAAGGAAAGATAATGCTAATCAGTCTATGACACTCTGAGAGCACATATCCCTACCAAGGCTGCACAATCCTCCTATTTTAGCAATAGAAAATGTTTAAATCAGTTTTCATGCATCTGCATCCTGAGCTGCGTCAACATATACACAGTCATAGACAGCCATGCTCAGTTGTTGGAGAACAACAAAATCAATTGGAGTATTAGGGCATCGGGAAGAATAAACACTGCAAAATTTCAAGCGAGTCCGTCAGATTTATAGCCATTGAAATAGATCACGTTTCTGTAGTGCCGGCTTCTGCCAAAGTGCTACCAAATTTTGACATGCGCCTATGCGCCATTTGCATGTGGTTTCAACTGCTCAATTGAAGAATTTTAGCAAATTTGTCAACTATGCCATGCCTACAAGGAATTGGAAGTTGTTGAACAATGGAGATTTAATAATGTCAGAACAAATAAATATCTTTTTCATGGTCACCAAAGGATTATATGTATGAAATTGGGTGAAGATTAGATGACATTTGCAGAAGAACTGGCAAAAGAAGTAACCGCTAGATAGAGTTGATTCTTCAAATTTGTCAACAATCTTCACTGGGAGAAGTCGACATAGTTTTTAAAGGCAGATGTGTTTAGAGGCAAGAAGTCCAGGAAGACAATTATTCCTCAGGGGCCCATGGCCTACCCTTCGAGCAAATTTCATTAAAATGTCTAGTAGTGTTTTATAGATTCTATTAAATAAAGTGGGTTGAGGTCAGGTAAAACTGGAAACCACAGTAGAAGGTACCTAAACAAAAAAAATCTATATTTTCTGGCAACAAAAGAGAAGACTTCATAACTGGCCATATATTGACACTATCTGCATCAAAAACAATACGTTCTTCGTTAGGCCGTGGCCTTCCCTTCCACCAAATTTCATTTAAATTTCTACAGTAGATTTTGGAAAAAAACTCCGGTCACTAACATACACATGTACGTAATACTTTCCTCATCAAAGCAATAAACGAGAATCATTTCCGTTTGAAGCTGTTTTCCATACACAGTCGGCGCATAACAACATGAATACTGACACATAAAAGGCTGAAAGAGGATCCGTGTATCAGTCAACTAATATGTCAGTCTGACAGTGTAACAGGCTTCCTGTTTCTGTGTGCGAGCGCTGTTGAGCAATAATCTTGTTGCTGGCTGCGGTTTTGGGTTTGATCCTTTGGTCTTGTGTAAGCCCCGGCCACTCTCTAAGCATCTGTTTCCTCTGGCCTGCGGGGTCAGCGGAGAGGCACACACACCAGCACGCTGTCACGCACGTGCAAACGGCATGTACACTCACGTTAAGGTGGACCTCCAGGTCTGACTTAAGTGTGCTACGAGTCTAAAGGGGGGCTGTATGTAAGGAGGGTGGGTGAAGATGAAGAGGAGGCGTCTGAAGAGGCATCTGGGCTGTTTTGAAATGCCAGTCAGCTTATGCATTATCATAACGTATTTGTGTTTGTGTGTGTGTCCGTGCATGTTTCTGATTATGTGTTGTACTTTTAAAATCCTGATCACAAGGATATGTTTATCCTCACTCTAACCTTTCTCCCTCTTCATTTTTCTTTCCAGCTCTCCCCCTTTCAGTCCTGCTCTAATGTCAGATGATTTATTTTCTCTAAATTTTTATGAAGAGCTCTCTCCCTTTTTCTTCATCAAGTCGTCCTTTCAAACATGGCTTTAAAACCACTAGTATGGGACTGATTAGCTGTGGGGAATAACGCGAAACAGACACATTCTCATCTGCCACAGAAACAACTGTGTTTACTAGGCTGGTTGCCTTTAAAAAAAAAAATGGAGTGTCCTTTTCTCTTTTTTGGGAGCCACCGAGGCTTTTCCGTCAGTGAGGCTAAAGCTGGGCTGTGGCTAACAAGGTGAACGGCCACAATGAAAGTTAGAGCAGTAGCAACAGTGAAGAAAAAGCAGAGTGAAAAAGTGGAGCGGAGCCAAATACCCATAGGGTTGCCATTTAAAAACAGAACATCTGTTGTTTTTACATGCTCGCACTATCTTAAGGAAAACAAATTAGAAGCAAAGCAGAGCTAACTTCCGGCTAGTTACTTTGCTGTGCTAAATTTGTCTTCTTAATGTTAACACATTGGTTTTAAAAAAGGTTAAAGAAAGACACAGACACGTATTAGAATATGAGCGATATTTTTAGAAGGAATTCTTAAGTTAACTAGTCAGTACTGTCTAACTCTAAATATCTGACACGATACAGCTAGCTAGTTGTATCGCTGCATGGCAGTGTCCTTATGTGGTTGGTCCTCCAGTTTGCCAGTCCACCGTGACCCGGTGCGAAATATCCAGACAACTACTGGGCAGATTACCTTGAAATTTGTTTCACACATTCAATATAAATCCCAATGACTTTGATCCAAGCACTCAGGCCGTCTGACACCGTAACTGAGGATTGTGGTCACCGGTGTGATCGATTTCTGAAAGATATCTGCTTTTTTTTGAGCCATGGTGTGGTTGTGTGGGGGGAGAAATTGAGTGCATGTACCAAATTAGCATTAAATAGGGAATAGTGACTTTGATGGATGGATGTTTCAATATTCATTTGCATCTTAGAGCTCATACAAACATGAGAGTCCCAGTCATATCTTCTACTCGTCATACGACAATGGAATATTAACAGTTTTGGAAACCGGTGCGTGAGGTAATTTCCATAACAGGAACGTAGGATAAGAACAGCTGATGTTAACAATGTACAGTATAGACTAGGGATGGGGGAATTATGGGTGTTCCTTATCCACAGAACTTGATTCATTTGACACTCAACCTGTAAAAACTTTCAAAGAGGGATGAGTCACGTAGTCATGAATGATCCGGTGCTTGACATCGAGTTTTATGGTATTTCTATTGTACAATGGTGTGTAAATTGTCTGTGTTTTGTGCTGTGCTTGTGTATGTATTTTATTGTTGAGTTTTTTGTATTCTGAAAGCGCATCTAGGGTCGTTTATGCTGAGCAACTTACAGCGCTTGGTTAAGGTCGGGTATAAACCGTGGTCCGGTTTGATACAGAAAAGGTTCACAGCGACTTGAGGCACAGCATGTCTATTTAGATTCAGTCCAAACCACCATCTTTCTCTAAGCTTAACCAAAGTGCTTTCGTTGCCTGTCCCTAACCACAGACAGGACTGTGGATGCGAAGACCAGTCTCTGGTGTTACAGTCTTGCTCTTCGTGTTACCGCCACCCACCCCAACCACCTCATGATGACTCTGCTGGCGCTTAACAAATGTAACACTTCATTCATTGGGGGGGGGGAGTTGCCTCTAAACATAATCCGGCCGCCAGCAACAGTCTACAAGTTTCCGTTTTGTTTTCTGAGATGACCTAAAATAGCTACCCTACCTCGGATAGACCCCTTTGGGTTTCCAATCCTCAGGCCGAAATTTTTACGTTTTTCTTCCACTAACGTTACGGATCTAAGGACAGCAAAGCAGTCTTTCCATTTTTGATAGTACAGGCTGTGTCTTGTTTTCTGTTCTGTAATAAGCATTTCAGACTCATGTGGCTTTTACTGCACAGTTGATAAATATCACATTGGCCGTCTATGCCGAAGACCTTAACCTGAACTGATTCTAATGTGACATTAGATTTCACACAAATGTGCACGAATGTGTTCATCATCATCATTACTATTATAATGCTTGGTTTTAGTGATGAATGTCCGTGTCTCGTAATTACTTTTTTGCAGAGCACGTTCAACACTGCCAAGAACGCTATTCCAGACTAAACACTTGGTAAAATATATTAAATATGGTCACAGCATTAGCACTCAGCTATTGGCAGGTTTAGCCTTTAGTTTTGCTTTCAGCCTTTTAGCAGCGCATATTAGTTGAATGTTAGTTGGAGGGTTGCTTCCTGGCCTGCACTCTGTAGTATCTGGACTTTGAACACATTGCCTCCTGTTCGAGGGGCCTGGGGTCTTTAACAGACAGCGGTGCGGCCATAAGTCACTTCTGTCAGACAAGAGGAAAATCAAAACCCTCTGTCACAGCAAGACAGTCGGCCTAGTAAAAAGGCTTCCGCTGCACACACACTCCGGCTTGCTGTTACACACATATCAGTGACCTAGAACAAGTTCTCCCCTCCTTATTTTTTTTTTTCTCATTCTCACTTGAGTGTGCGGATGCTTGCCTCGTGCATGCGACTGTCTGGCCGTGTATCTGGCCGCGTTGCGCGTACGTTCGCATTCGTCGACCGTGCGCGAGACGCGTGCGCTCGTGCGGCTTTTTTGGGGGGTTTCGTGTTGCCTCTCCTCCTCAAGTTCAGCGCTAATGAGGCAGGTGACAGTGTGGGTCTGAGCGACGGAACAGAGTGTCAGCAGGCCCACCGACTACAGGCTGGCTCTGCATGACAACATGGTGGGAAGCACACTGGTGAACAGAACAAAGGAGGGGAGGGAAGAAGGGACAATGGATGGAGAAATAAAGGGATTTGTATTGCCTTTAAAGGCTGCTGGAAATTGTGTTTGACCAGTCTGAGCCTCTGAAGGCCAGTATCAATAGTTTTAGACTGAGCGTGCCCCTGCTGGCATCTGACTTATTTACATCTGACTAATTTCTTGCCAAAGAAAATATTATAAAACTTGAAAAACTCAACCAAAAAAAAAAAAAAAACACTTTTGCTGTCCTTCACAAAACCTGAACTTTTTCCTGAGAAAAACTTTTGTGTTCCCCTTGTAAAGGTTTAAAACAAATCTCTCCTGAATAATTTAGATAGTTGGCCGTTTTCATGCAAAAGAAATACAGAAAATTAATTACAAGATACAGGATGGTATGGAGACCCAGAAGGGACATGACAATCATTTGGCCCTTTGAGAAACACCAGTGGTAGTGGCTCATAAAATTTTATTTTGAGCTAGTTCTTAAGCACAAAGAAGCGGCCAAAATAGGGATATGAGCAAAAGTATTTCATTTATGAAAAATTTTGTAAAAGCTTTCTAGGCGAAATTAAAAAGTTTCCTCTGGAGAATGCAAATGTTTTTTTTGAGGCAATGTAAAATTAGATCTTTATTGTGTAACAAAAACAATCTCTTCTCCAAAGTTGAGTTGCGTTACTAGCTTTTCTAGAAGCACTTTAAACCACGTTTAACGTTCTCCCACAGTAAAACTAATACACTTCCTTAATGTTCCTTCTAGGGCTCTTTAGGATGGAAAGGGCTCCGCAGCAGGATTTAGTTGATCTCTTAATGATTAAACTCTTCCCTAAAACATGTAAAAATTTTAAAGTATTTTGGTTTAGGGCAGACACTGCAAAAAAAAAAAAAAAAATCACTTTTGCTGTCCTTCACAAAACCTGAACTTTTTCCTGAGAAAAACTTTTGTGTTCCCCTTGTAAAGATTTAACACAAATCTCTCCTGAATAATTTAGATAGTTGGCCGTTTTCATGCAAAAGAAATACAGAAAATTAATTACAAGATACAGGATGGTATGGAGACCCAGAAGGGACATGACAATCATTTGGCCCTTTGAGAAACACCAGTGGTAGTGGCTCATAAAATTTTATTTTGAGCTAGTTCTTAAGCACAAAGAAGCGGCCAAAATAGGGATATGAGCAAAAGTATTTCATTTATGAAAAATTTCGTAAAAGCTTTCTAGGCGAAATTAAAAAGTTTCCTCTGGAGAATGCAAATGTTTTTTTTGAGGCAATGTAAAATTAGATCTTTATTGTGTAACAAAAACAATCTCTTCTCCAAAGTTGAGTTGCGTTACTAGCTTTTCTAGAAGCACTTTAAACCACGTTTAACGTTCTCCCACAGTAAAACTAATACACTTCCTTAATGTTCCTTCTAGGGCTCTTTAGGATGGAAAGGGCTCCGCAGCAGGATTTAGTTGATCTCTTAATGATTAAACTCTTCCCTAAAACATGTAAAAATTTTAAAGTATTTTGGTTTAGGGCAGACACTGCAAAAAAAAAAAAAAAGTCTGGGTCCAACTTCTTTATCTGCCCCTCTGTTATCTCTGAGAATTTACCTTGCTGAAGCTGGAAACAGCAAGTACAAATGAAAGAATGGAGGAATAAGTAGATGGATTGGCTGGATTTTGATACACTGGAATTGTACAGGAGGGATATTGATGATGTACGAGTCTTATCTGCAAACAGACAGGTTTTAGTGCTGGAATGTATTCTCACCAACACTGTATACACACACACACACACTTTATCCACAAGTCTCTCTGCTCACACTCTCTGTTGGGTACCATCATTATCCTCCTATCTATAAATATCAGACTCTCTTTTTTTTTTTTTTTTCTCCCCAGTTTCCTTCCTCCCTCCTCTCCCTCCATCTCTGTTTGCTCTTTTTCTGGGTCACCTGCTCGGCTCAGCCCTGACTGAGATATTCCAGCTGAGTTACATTCACAGTTTAGTGGAGAGAAGGGGGGGAGGACGCACACACAGAAACACAGACACACACACACACATACACACACTTTTGAGGCATAGTTCCAATGGATCCGATTCCATGCTGAATGGATTATCACACTCAGTAACAGCTGACATAAATATTTTCAAGATACATGCGCAGAATGCTACCTTTTCTTAAGATATTTTTAGCCACAATAGGGATGTATACCGGATTGACAACTATATGAGCGCACATAAATCCTTTTCTGGTGAGGATCAATCCACCGAGGTTTCCTGTCTCCCAAAGGCCTTCAGAATATTCTGAGAGAAAAGAGCATAAAAGTCAACAAATGTTGCCAATTTTACACCAGCAAATGGAAGACAGACTTGCTTTAACAGAGATGTTTTCTCAAAAGGGGTTGTTGTTCTCCCCCCCCCCCCCCACAGGCGAAGACATGCATGTAATGTCATTTCTCCATTGACATGGGTGTTGCGAGGATTAGCCACTGCATTCTTTGCTAATTATTACTTCCACTGGGTATTCATAGCACAGCATGGTATAAATGTGCTTGCTTCCAATGGCCTGGCCCTGAAGCAAACTGTGAGGAGTCCAACCCTCAAACAAGTTATTTGGACATCACAGGTGACGAGAGATAAATTGTGTGAGCCTCCTGCCTGACGTGGGAGTCGGTGTTGCTTGGAGCTTTGTTTCAGTCCTGCTTTTAATTGAATGTAACAGATGAGAATCCTTCTGTTTTCTGATCTGCTCTCCTTTGCCATGTTTACCATGCATATTAAAAGTGGTGGTTGGAAGGCTTTACTTTGAAAGTGTCACAACTTAGTGACATACTGCACTAACGAAAGGTAGCGGCCGCTAACTTTTTTTTTCCATAAAAATTGGTCTAAACTTCTATTTTTCGATGCTTTTATGTCGTAAAGGAATACACGAAAAACAGACAGCGCAGCTATAAGCAGTGCAGGTGACAGTTGCTGTACTTTGGACAAACCTGAAACCTTGAGCATGTGAGCCGTTGCCTGGGCCTTTCCCGTCCTATCAAAGAACACTTGGCGATGTGCTAGTGACACTGGTTCTGCTCACAGTTGCTCACATCATATTAGATCAGTCGATCCCAAACCTTTTCGGCTTGTGCACCCTCGAAGCCATGTCTCCTTGCAAACCCCGATGACAACAGTTGGGAGCAGTGCAACCAAAGAGTGATTCATGCTTTCTCTTGGACAAAGCACTGGACTCATATTTGGATTTGGTCGTCAGGTGCCAGACAATAGCTGCCTACGTCTTCCAAATATTTAAATATAGAGGACAAATTATGATTATGAGCAAAATGAACTTGGCAAATAAAGAGCTTCCTCTTCTATTCAGAGCAAATATAGAATTTGCACTCATTGTGCAACGATAAATAGAGAAATTATCTGTAAAAAGTTGGGTCTCTTCAAAATTTTTTACTAAGTTTGTTGGACACACGTTCAATTTGCTGTTGGTGCATAATGAAGTATTGGTTTTATTTCATTTTAAAGCAACTGAAAAACCAGGACAATCCAGTGAAAAGCTTTCACCTGGGACCGTTTCTGTCCCTCCAGAGGTGTGAAGTGAGAGGCTAGAAGGCCCTCTGATCACAAGATAAAGGCAGAACAACAGAATTAACACTTCAAACAACAAGGCATCGGTTTAAAAAAAAAAAAAAAAACTGAAAAAAACAGGAATACACACTTCATATCCGCCCAGGTCAGAGTAAACACAGCCCGTAGAGTCAGTGCCATTTTAATGGGGGATTAGCCTGGATGAAGCGAGAGATAGAGGGAGAGATGGAGGAGAGGAGAAGGACAAACATCCACATGCACTTGTAACGGTTGTGTGTGTGTGTGTGTGTGTGTGTGTGTGTGTGTGTGTGTGTGTGTGTGTGTGTGTGTGTGTGTGTGTGTGTGTGTGTGTGTGTGTGTGTGTGTGTGTGTGTGTGTGTGTGTGTGTGTGTTTACCCACTTGATTGCTTGTCTTTGGGATGCAGGCGGGGAGCAGTGGCAAGCAGATAGTAACATGCATCTACAGTATGTTGTCTATTTTTCTCCCTCTACTTCAAATCTAATAAGCACTGAATAAGAGGGCATGGCCACAAAGCGCCACCATCCACACTGGGTTTTTTTTGTAGCTGTTTTACGTAAATGCTCGGGTGTCCTTAGTACAGAAAGGGGCATATTTAAGAGATGAGTGGGATCTTTAAAAAGGCTATGAAGCAAACCAAAACCTTTGCTTTTAGCCATGCTAGCGGCGTTGCTCTGGGGATGGCAATGTCGGACTGTCGTTCAGTCCTCCACGTCGGTCCAGACGAAGATCTCCAAACAGCTACCGAATGGATAGTCGTGAAATTCTGTACAGTCAGTCATGGTCCATAGAGGATGAATCCTGCCGCCTTTGGTTATCCCCTGACTTTTCACCGAGCGGTACCATGAGGTTGACATTTTTGCTTGAGAGGTATAAATTTGCACTTAACACTGTATGATAAAGAGATATTCAAGCTCAGTCAAGTCACTGTCGCATGCTTTTCCATCTCGCCTTAAGGCTAGGCTGGGAACGCGCCCAACATTTGACAGTCTCTCAGTGACATACTGCACCTGTTACCCAGCTTTTTCATGGCACTTAATTATCCCATTGTTTATCATGACAGCCAGTGATCCTTCAGCTTCAGAAGGGCCTCTATACAGTACAAAGATAAGAGGTGGTCATAAAAAGAACAGAGGGGGAGATGTGTCTTCCAGCAGTGGGCCAGTAAATAGGTCAGGAAGTCGTGTGGAGATCCAGGTCTGGACTCAAACGCAGACAGTAGAGATTTATGACCGGGCAACGAGCCAACATTCAGAACCAGGGCCTGTTCACAACTCTCCACGTCCACAAGTCAGAGAAAAAACAGCCAGAGAAAAGAAGTCAATAAACAGCTACACAAGAGCAGGGAGGGAAAAGGTTGGGGGGGGGCAGGAAAAATTAAGATATATGTGGATTTGGGATGGATTCGATGGAGGCGGCGGATATATTTCAAAGTGAATGTTTGGCAGTTTAAAAGGAAAACAGTTTCCCTTTCAAACAGAAGATGAACATGGACAGGAAAAGATGAAAGGATAAAATGGCAGGCAGTGGGGAGGAAGAGAGAGCTGCTCAGGTATCTTAGCCCGGGGACACACGGGAAGACTTTAAAAATCCTAACAAATATCCAAAAAAAGAGTTGTAGCACATATCACCCTGCATGCTTCACAACCGTGTACTCATACTTGATCCTTATAAACATGACTAGCATCACTCTGACTTTTAAAACATAACTGATAGCAAGACCTCTGTTCTCACAGAATCTCAAGCAATCTATTCATATGCACATTTTTCAAAAGCATCCAACCTAAAACCCCATGTTTTAAAACAGCTACTGGAGCCGTACCTCGCAGTACCTGGCTGTTTTCTATCGGTGTATCTTCCTTATTTCCATGGATAGTTAGCCAAGCTATGACACGTTACAATATGTTACAGTGGCGTACTGTGTATTTCCAGTGCAACAACGATGGCTATTACAGCAGCAAAATTTCCAGCATGCTACAATATCAGTAGTACTCTTGTTCTTAATCAATCCACAAGCCCCAGTCCATAATATATATCATGTCAGTGACATATTTGGATACTAACTCAGAAATTCTAAATTCTATCCCCTTCATGTGTGTAAATATTTGGGATGCAGAGGTCAAGAATCATCCTCTGCCTGTACACAAGTGTATTTCAAACACTGAAGCAGACTAAAATCTTAATTTCAAAGACACAATGGAAGACAATGGATCTGATGTAACAAATTGCCCGTTACTCATGCTGGTTAAATTTGTATTTTGCCAAAAATAAGCAACGTTAACAAAACAGTACCTAAACTCAAAAGTCAATTAGAGCTTCAGAAGCTCAGTTTTGAATATTTTGTTTCCTTCACCTGGAGCTTACCGAATATATACACCACTGGAAAAAACAGTGCATTCCACTTGGCTGGGTTTTGAGCACCCCTGGAAATCAGGCTTTACCCAAAAACACCTGCTATTTATCGACCAAACAATTAAAGCCCATCTACGTTCCAATGGCTGAATAATTAACCAAGCACTTACTACCTGGTGGCAAACTAATAAGCTATTTGGATCGTTCACCTCTCCATCAACCATAATTTCACTTTAAAAGTAACAACAAATTTGAAATCAACTATAAGAAGAATTTTAGGTACACAACTATTTGGTCAGATTACACCACTTTAATTTCTAATCGAGTTAACAAAGGTATTTTAGGAAATGCAAGTAGACAGCATGTTTTGGTTCAGTACACATCTGTTTTTCCAATGCTTTTAAAAAACTGATCCAGGCCAGTAAATCTTCAGTTGATGTGATTTGTGAGAAGAAAAATTAGGCCTTCAGTTGCAGTTTATTTTTGCATCACTTTCTGTCATTCCACCAGAATAAAGTCTGTTTTGATTTTCCCTCATGGGTCCCTTAAGTCCGGATGATGCCAAATGAAGACTTATTAAAATTGTCCAATGAATAAGATACCTGTCAGTCCACGTGACTTCATATTTACAATTCTGGGTTCTTATGGGAAAGTCAGAGAGAACCATAAATTGACTATAAATTAAGTCAAAAATGGATCTTAATTTCCTTTGTTCTAGATTAAGGGAACCAAACTACAGCTGAAAACAAAGTATATGCTCTCTGACAACCATAATTCAAAGTATTTTCCCTTTCTGAGAGAAAAAAAGAAGATTAACAGTTGCACAGGAACAGGAAGGGGCAATTCGGGAAAAACAGAAACAAAGATATATTCAGATTTGGGATGGACTTAATGGAGGGATTGGATATATTTCAGACCAAATGTTTGGCAGTTCAGATGGAACACTTTTTCTTTCCAACAGAAGATTAAAATGGACAGGACATCAAGCCTCCAATCAGCACTTTCCTTCTAAAAATCTTGGTGGTATTAAGGAATAGGCCTAAATTGGCCCGATAATCTCCTTCATATATCATAACTGGAATGTACCCCTGCGACAGAGGGCTTTAAAAGTCAGTGAGGGCAGTGAAACCTCATATCTAAATGACAATAATTTATCATTGTGTTCCAAGATTGTGTGATATGGTTGAAAGTTCCAGAAAAACCAAATAAGACAACCTTGAGAGGATATTATTCTATCAACTGCTTTTTCCAAGCTCAAGAATGACCTGCTTAACTGCCAAGCTTAACTTTTAAGCCAATATGAACAAGCAGTCCTAGAAGTGGTCACAATAATGGAAACCTTGAACATCTATATTCCTTGACAACTGAGCTAACTTTTTTGTTTGTTTGTTTGTTCTTTGCTGATGAAGACAATGCGAAATTGCCCAAAGCTTTTGAACAAGTGGAACATGAGAGGAGATTTTATCAACTTCTGTTTCTAAGGTCAAGAATGAACAGTCAAGTTTGAAATATATCAACATTTTGCTCGTCTTGCGCTTTATTTGGTAGGACAAAGACACACCAGCAGTACTTTTTGCTACAAGTAACTGGTTATGGTTAGAGAAAGATCGTTGTTAAAAGAAACCAACATTGATTATTGATAATGGAATGCTCTGGTGTCAAAGTCAAAGGCTTTGTGCACCCAAACGTCCACCCAATCTCTTGTCCGTGGCGCTATAGCAATATGAAGCTGAGAGAGGACAGACATTATTCGCCACAAGACTTGCCAGAATGACACAGGTTGCTCGAAGCATTTCAACAAAGGACCAGTAACCAACCCTTGTCTTTCCAGAGGGCATGGACAAACAACGGATACTGTCTTTTAATTCGGACAACTTGTTGCATGTGTGTTTGGTGACGGGATGATCATAGCGTAGTTGGTGTGTGTGTGTGTGTGATCTGTATGTGTGTGGCGGCTGGGGGGGTGGGTGGGTTATGGCATCTTGTTACAGAGGTCCGCCACAGTGAGTCAAGTGGCAGTCAGGCCGGCCATCAGTGTTGAGAGCCTCTTTACTGTTGCCCACTTGTCAAACCGCCGCCTCCAATCACACTGATGCTGTCCTTAGCTTACTGATTCGGCCTAATCAGGAGTGTGTTTGCCTAATCAGGAGGGTTATTTTTTTCATTCTACTCTACTTCACTTGCCATTGTACTGCTGCTGCCTCTCTCGCTTTTGGTTTCTTCATTTACATTTTGACACAGCTCTGGTAACTTCTATAAGGATCTCAGTCAAGCTGTCTAGCTTCTGTCTTGCCGGTAAATGTCATGGTTTCCCCTTACAGTCAGGACCTCTAATAAAAAGTCGATCCTCTCTGCACTGATCACTCGTCACCTCTTCTTGACCTTTGTGTTGATCCATTTTAAGGATATTACAGCTTAATGGAAATAAGGAGATTAGAAAAATGGGATAGGGAGGTTTGGATGGGGGATTTTGATAAACATAAATAAAGAATATGATAATTTGAGCAGCGCATTTTTCATGTTTTGTGCGAGATATCGGAGGACGAAAGAACAGGAGACAGGCGGAATTGGGATGGCTTCAAACTCGCCCTGAATTAATCTCCAAATTGGCGAGATTTCAGCACTCTCAGCGAGCTTCGTCGGCAGATCCACACCATGTCACTTGCACTGAAAATCCTGGAGTCCATGATAAAGGCAAATGAAAAGAGGTAATATAAAAAATCAACATAATCATGTGCATAATCACAACGTTGGCACTATGCGCTCAGCTTGAGCTCATAACAGCGATATGAGATTGGAGTTTATTGCATTAATCATGTAAACGTTGCTCTTGTGATTAAAGCAGAACTGCTGTTTATTGCTTGTAATTGTATTCGGGTCGGGCTACGCTCCCAGGAATACCACACGCAGAATTAATATTTGATGAACTGACTCTGGATCAGGCGTGGGGGAGCCGGTTCCCCTTTTATGTTGATCTGGAACCCGCGGTATTGGAGCTGACCTCAGAGCAGCCCTCATTTCTTTTCCACAACACTTCACAGGAGCACATTTGAATATCCACGTCAAAATTGTTAGCTCGCAATATTCTTTTCATTTTTCCCTCTATTTTTATCAGCAAATCCAATATAGGGCATGAAAGCATGTGCATGCATAAAGAATACCAGCCATATGATTGCTCAACCGAGGGTGGGGGAAGGGAGAGGACTTAAAGTGCTGAGAAGGAACAAGTGAGCAATGGGGGGTAAAGAGACAGTGTCCTTTTTTTTGTTTTGTTTTTTTTTTTTTTTTTTTGTAAAAGCTCTTAAAAGCAGCACTTTTATCATGTGATGCTACCGGGCTTAAAATCACAGCGAGCGATCGAAAGACAGAGGAGAATCTGTCTTTGAAGGAGGAGACAGATTTACTCTTCACCTTCTTCTCATGACCTCACTTACCAAAACAGAGACAGGCCTGAACACGGAGCAACAGATTTTTTTTTATTTTTTTTTTTCCATTCTTGCTTCTCCTTTTCCCGTTTCTCGACTCCTCGTAAATGTCCGACTGTCTTTCTTGTTGATTCAAAGTGCAACATAATCCTACTTTTACTGTGTTGGAAATGCTATTGGAGGGTTTTTAGAAGCCTCCAACAGATCCCTTTAAATGTTTTCAGGATATAAGCTTCAAAAGGTTTGGAGCGATCACTGCAACTCAAGGCCCGTCTGAAACATCCGAGGTTCTCTCTCTCTCTCTCTCTCTCTCTTTCATGTGACGTCAGGTTTAGTCCACCCTGAAGGGGTGAAAAGCTTTGCTGAATAGATTTAAATGCTCGGTAGACACATGTAATGGCTTAAGGAAGACTTCCTCCAAACGCTCTGCCCCGTGCAAACATCATGGAAAATTTGACAAACCTTATGAAATCCATATTTTATAAATGAAGTCAGACAGAAACATGCCGGGGTCTCGCTGATGCACTCATATGTCACCGTGTTTGACTTTGTTAACACACACAACATGTGTGACGAGCAAAAACGAAAAATAAAAAAAATAAAAAAATGCCGTTTTTGCAATCTGTCATTGTAAGGAGTATTGACGGTTTGGTGATGTAATTATGCAGCACTCGCTGCACTCGAAAGCTGAGTTGGTGTTTTTTCTCTCCGTGGAGCTCTGACCTGGAGGGCCCTGACAGCTCGGCGCGCACACACACACACACACACACACACACACACACACACACACTCACACACACACACACGTCAAGCCTCCCTCTCGTTGCTCGCTGCCGTCACCTGACTGCTCCCGATAGAGTCAGACCACTGATACATGTAGTGGATGTATTCACGTGTTTCCCACATTATTCTCCGCGTGGCTCACTTTAGACGGACGTAATGCAGTTGGTTTCGTTTCACATCTCGTGTGATTGATCAATTATTCATCAGTTGTCTGTGAATACTCTTGTCTGTGATTTTCTTTTAATCAAATATTTAGTGACGATAAACAGTAAATATACATTTAGTAAATGCTTCGCAAACCTCATAAGGAAGTTATTGCATATGAGGAAATGTTTATTCAGAAGTGTTTATTTGTGAATTTGTAAACAACTATTCCTGCTTGTACAAACATCTATTACTTTAGAATAAATGTTTAATGAATGCTTTGTAACAATAATAATGTATAGTTATAATCAAATAGAATATCTTTGTAGTAGTTTAAACAGATTTATAAACATATTTAAACCAGCCTGTAAGATATATGTGCAAGTGAAATAAAGGTAATTCGACGCTTCAAAACACATGGTTGAAATGATAAACTTCAGGTGGTTTGTTTTCATTTGAAAGCTTTGGTTTTTCTAATCCTTATCCTCATTCCCCGTTCTCACCAAATGAAATGAACGCTAGTGTTTATGTAGCGTTCAGAAAGCCTCATTTAAAGGCAAAGTTAAATGTGAACGTGTTGCTCATAAATATTGATCAGTCATTGAAAGATATCCTCATCATTAATGTCTTAAATGCGCTGTGAGTACAACTGTTTTATGGGGTCCTGTTAAGCTTTAACGACCTATTCTGTACATCAGTTCTGGATGATTCATAGGAGGTTGAGACATTTAAAAACGCACAACACACACTGAAAACATGTCCGTGTATATTACAAAGCAATCCATCGTTTATATTGGAATTAGATGCTAAATAGGCATCTTAATATTACATAAAGAGCAACTGATGCCCTTGATTTTTATTAGACCGTAATGCAACATCTTCATCGGATCCAACACCCGTCTGAGCAGCTGTAATCATTTCCAACTCTTCTAGGTTTTAGTAGAAAGTCTGTCAGCGCACAGCTGTCAAAACAGATACATCATCAAGGCTATCAGAATATCTGTACCAGCATTCAAAAACCTTTATCCGTCCATTTCCTGATGCTATATAGTTATTTATCATAGTGTGTGTGTGTGTGTGTGTGTGTGTTTACATTACAAACTGCAGAAAGCACTTCAGAGAGGTGGAAGGAGGGAAGGAAGGATGCAGGGGAGGAGGGCTGTAGGGTTGGAAGCCGCTCAGAAGATTCCTCAACAATGAGAAACAGATGATCGTGTTCTTGCAGTTACACTGTCCGCTCGCACGTGTGAGTGTGTTTTCTCCAAACTTTATTGCTAACACATTTGGATGTCCGGGGCCGCGGTCCGCTGTGCTTTGGTAGAGCGACGACACGACGCGCAGTTGGTTTTCCTCCGTGCAGTCAGACTTGCCTTTCAGAGCCTCCCCTCCCTCCTTTCCTTCGTCCTGCCATCCATCCTCCCTTCTCCCTCCCTGCTTGGCCCCTGCAGCGGCTTTGCGCAGAGGTGAGTGTGTGTGGGATGGCATTGCTATGGGACTTACAGGGAGGCAACAGTTTTCTCCGGCCAGTAAAACCAGCTCGTGGTTGTCAGGAATGGTGCCGAATGTTATAAAACAATGTCTTGGCAGGCCGTTTTCTCTCCCACCCACTGCTTAGAAGCAAGAAGTCGTAGTCTTTACACCGCACATGCACGGATGATGACATCTCTGGCGCTTATTAACGCCGTTAGCTTAGTTAGGAGTTTGTTTTTAGCTCCAGTCGACAACCTCCTACTCCTCTACAAGCTTGCTGAAGTCTTATTTTTGTCATTTTTCGATTGGATCACTGAGAAAAAAAATGACTCAAGTCAAAGCCAAAGCCACGGCTTGTTGAACGTTCACCTCAGTCATCATTTTGAAAATAATTTTGATTGTGTGATAATAGCAGATGTAAAACAGCTGTGGGGAAAACTATCACAATTTCAATTGTTTGATTCTGTTTGTCGCTTAGATTTAGCCTGAAATGTGACTTGTTAGCACAAAGAGTCTCAAGCAAAACAAAGCACATGCTTTGGGTTGCTGCCAGTGGCACCTCACACGGTGAGATTATTGCACTCCTGGAATAATAAGAACCACATGATCCCCCGATGTGTGGAGAAGGCAAAGAGACCCACCGTAATATAATTCTACGTTATGTCGTATTTTATCATAAGAACTGCTAAAAATGGCCCAATGCGGCATTTTTTTCTGGCCCGGTTTGAGTCCTGTGGGATTCCGGGGCTTCTGTAGTCCAGTGTCTTGTCTTCTATATTTACTCAGTTGTTTGTGTGCGCCTTCCTGACGGTTTTGACTAACCATCACCAACCGTCTGTTTGTCGAAATAGTCATTATGTATCTGGCGTCTGGATTTTGTAAATGTCATTGTTTTTCCACTTGAATGAGAATATTCCTTAATTTGTTTACTTAACTTCTCCTCCTCCTCCTCCTCCTCCGTGTCTGACAATACGCATGTGGAGGCCAACAGTCCTCCGCAGCTCCCTAGGTCTGTGTCCCCCTTTCGCCATATTTGCGAAGTGGACGCCTGCTTTGGCGTGACCCAATCGCGTTTAGCCCAATCCCCCGAGTAACAAAACCTCGCCCACGCATTGTGTTTTACACAGAATCGCGTCACGTCACTGAAGATAAAGTCCCTCTAACTTCCGTTTCGCTGCGACTTTACAGTCTGCTCCCATCTTTACCTGTTAATACTTGTTCCTTTTTAACCGGAACACAGCTAGCGGGACAAATAGATTAACAATTCCGGCCACATTTATCCCTGAGTTATTCATTCGGTTTAATTTGTCAAGACTTTTCCAACCGAGAGAAACAATGGTCCGTCCACCGGTTTTATACTCTATGCTAGTTAAGTTTGCCTTTAAGGCAGCATGAACGAAAACATTGATTTAACTCCGTAAGAAAAGCCCCCACAAGTAAAGAATTGAATGAATAATCAGTGAATATATTTTTTATCAATTATTGTTAGGACGTGTCGAGCTGGCTGTTTTTGAGGTCAAGGAAAAAATCTTTGGCAGAAATAACTTGGTAGTTCTTTGATAAAGCTGTACTTGAGTCAGTAGTGAACATGTGGACACACTGACATGACAACCACTTCCACTTTTGACGGTAAGTAAACCTCAGGAAAACTTGCCTTTACATGAGGAGGAATTCCAGCTCTCTCTCTCTCTCTTTGTGTTTTTTGCACTCATCCTCACCCCCCCCACTCTCTGTCCTTCTCTCTGAGACACACACACACACACACACACACACACACACACACACACACACACAGCTGCATCAGACATCCATAAATATCACTCTGCCACTCTGCCCCAGAATGATGTATGAGCCTTTGACTTGTCAGTGTGCCATCTTGAACTAGAAAGACAATACAGACTCACACTCGCACACAATCATCTCTGACCCTCCGTCCCTCCCATAAGGTACACACACACACACACACACACACACACACACACACACCAACACACACACACGCACACACACCAAGGTAGACATGTTTCATCAAACCAGCAAACAACGCGCCGTCCTGCCCTCGGCCAGCCCTGCGGCAGCCTGGGAAATGGAGTGTGTTGGCTTGCAGTGACCTCTGCCCCGGCAGCAAGCTGAGAACTATGTCTGTGGACTGACACCTCCGACTGGGGAAGTGTGTGTGTTCGCGGAGCGTATGAAAGTAATAAAAGATACACACATGCTCAGACACGCACATAAACAGGTATTTTCGTAGTGTGGGTCTAGTGGCAGCCGGTGTAGAAAGAGATATATAAAAATATACTGGAAGAGAGACAGCTGCAGGTACACACATGCACACACACTGTACACAGAGGCAGGGCAGTTATTGGCGACCGGGACCCGGAGGCGAAGGTCCACAGATGGGGTTGGAAATTGTTTCCTCCTTGTGTTGAATCTGCAGGGCTTTAATTGGCTGCTGCTCCGTCTGACCTCTGACCTTTTAGCACAAATGACCACAGCACCTGAGAACAAGAGAGATTTCCCATCAGGTATTGTTTAGCAAAACGATTCCACGGGCTGATTTATGTTGTTGGATCAATGAGGAGGCCATAGGGGGGAAAAATACTTTCACAGCCACTGACATATTGGGATTTGTCTGGTATTTTGCAGCCATATTTATTGTTTTATTCCCTTTCATAAATGCTGTATGTGCAGTCTCATTGGCAGGATAAGAATGGAATTTGACGAAAATATATGGCACTGATATCAGCCCTTTTATTAACATGAGAAATGCTCCCGGCACTGCGGTCTGGCCCTGACAAGGCAATAAAATAAATTCAAAAAATAAAATAGAATATATATATGTAATATATGATATATATATCATATATATATATATAATAGCACAATATTACTCTACATTAAAACACATATAGTCACTAAACACTGCCAGATACAGCCCATGTTCTAAGTTTAGGTGGTGATATTATAGGAATATTTTACAGGGCAACGCTGGCAGTGCTGCTCTATGGCAGTGTTGGTCACTCAGTCACTCTACCGCTTTTGCCCAGACTGAAGTATCTCAGCCCCAGTCGGATGGAGTGTCATGAGATTTTGTACACGCGTCGGTTTCCCCCAGGGGACGAATCCTACCGAGCCTGGCGATACCCCAGCTTTTCCTCCAGCGGTACTCTCAGGTCAAAACTCGTTTTGTCCAGCACTTAAAAATGACTCCTATCAGCCCTCAGCCGTGTTTGATTTTCAGTGCTAAAGAGCAGATGTTGGCTCGCTAGCACGCTAAACTAAGATGGTGACACTGGCAAACGCTGCGCCTCCGTCACATCAGCCCGTTAGCTTTGTCGTTGTGAGCATGTTAGCGCGCCGACGTTAGCATTCAGCTCCAAGCCCCGTTGCCCCGCACAGCCTCACCGAGCCGCATGGCTGTGGACTGGCGCTCCATACACTGCCCGCATTCTTATGCAGTCCTGTTCAATCGTAGAACACATCCCCTTCTACTTCGATGACAAAGACATATAGCAATCAATAAAAAATATCATGCTTTGGCTAATTGTAATTTGTATGCATACGGAAATGGAACAGTTTAAATAAGCCACTTAAGGAAACAAACCACCACTATGACTGGTTCTGTTCATATCGTTGCTGTTTCTTTTAGCCACTACCTCTGTAACATACTGTTGAATGTGATGAAATGTTGTATAAGACCAAAAAAAAGAACATACATTTAAATATAAATTAAAATGTACACAGCAAAGTACAGAGCAGAACTGCCTCAAATACAACATCCTTATTCCATGAAATTATGCATGCTGCAGCAAAGCATGACCAAACTCTCAAATACATACAGCTCAATATACTATAACACAATATATTAGAAATATCTTTGTCCTGTTGCTTTTTCAATACTGCCAGGGATACGTTTCTGCAGGTAACCTTATGCTTTCCTGAATTTTGGCATGAAAACAGTGACATTTAAAAATACGGAATATTGGCTCAATGTGTCCTGCTACTGGCAGCTCTGTTCTAAAAATACTGACATTGGTATCTGCATTGAAAAACCCATGTCAAAGCCTGGTTTAGACCCTGTGTGACTGGTAGCGCTATTTTATTCATGATATGAGTGAATCAGTGTGGTGCATAATGCTTTTTAAGCTATTCACACAGAGAAAAGAGATGGAGAGGAAATTGGGTGAACTGCATGAAACAGAGACGCTGAGATAGAGAAGGGGTGACAAAGAGTGGGAGAGGGAGCCAATGAAAGACACAGGAGGAAATGAGAGAGAGAGAGAGAGAGAATAAATTTACTGGATTTAAGCAGGAAGCAATGAAGCCACCTCTCTCCAGTAGAGCACCAAAGAGGAAGTGAGAGCGAGGGCACTTCCTGTTAAAGGGTTAAAGTGCCCACCCCTCTCATAACCCGCTGCAAATAAAAACACGACACGAACCGAACACGACGTTGAGTGGAGAAAAACAACATGAGCCTGGAGATGAAGCAACACTCTCAGTACGGTTACTGATCATGTTTCTGTGTCGTTCGGAAAGTAAGTAGACATAGCTACTGTCAAAGCAGGAACTTTCAAACTTTCTTGCTGTGACAGCTGGTGGAAGAAGTGACAGACTAATAGAAAAAAATCACCTCCCGCACGCATGTTTTTTCTGTTTTTTTTTTTCTTTTTTCTTTCGAAAACCGCTCATTCTCATAGATTTTTATCCAGCAAATTTGCCATTCTCGTGACATGTAAAAATGAGTGGACAAAAGCTGCGTCGACAGCATATGCCGGCCTTTTTAAAGGACATTTAAATCTATACGACAAGGAATCATGAGCAGAATCACAGCTCAATTTGCGTTGCCATGAGCATTAGTCATAGATACAGTTGTTTTAGGTGGTTAGCAAATGCCAAACCCGATCACTAGACAATAAATCCCTAAAGAACCACTTTAAAAACCCTGTAATATCCCATTAGCCTTACATAAAACACTTAGAAATAAGATTTAGTTGATAAACAATAAGTAATTATAGGGTGTAAAATGACTAAATTAGGTCGTCAAAAATCTACAGTGAAGCCCTACAATGTGGCTCAGTGTTGGTCAGATTCAGGCTGTTTATTGGTAAGGTGGCATTTCCTCTGTTCCGGCAAATGAAGGGAAATTTAAGTTGTTAAATGAAGAGATTCAAGGGACTGAACGGAGCCAGCAGGGCTGGGTTAGAGGCAACCGGCTTTATAGCAAACATGGATTTAATTTTGAGGAAGTGTGGTAATAACAATGCCATTAGAGAGACAGAGGTTGTCAGTGTTAACAATGGTGCCAAATTGTTCCAGGTAATTTCACCCACTCAGATCAATGTTAACTACAGAATGATGAACTGATGTTTAACAAGAGTCTACAGCCGTAGCAGCTCTATCAGGCTGTACTTTTCCAAAACAATTTTGTCCTAGGATATCATCTCAATAACTACTAAAATAAGATCGAAGTCTTCCACTAGTTTTATGAAGACATTCTTAAATGCAGTCTTAGTCTGATATGGAAAAAGCACATAAAATGTAAATTTATTTAAAGAACGATAAATATTCTGTTTCTCTACTGTCCGCTACAATAAATATACGGTTTGTTTACTGGTGCGAACAGTCTTCTGTTCACAAGTGTGGAGCACAGGCGGGGTTTCCCTCGTCTTTACCGCCGCTTATTTTGACAACGTTGTTGATAAAAATTTGCATAGTGGAAACACAGATGCTGCCTAAGAGTGAGCGCTAAATGTCAGAGGCTTTATTCCTGAGTAACCGCAATGAAAAGCATTTTTGTATCATTTTGAGCTCTGTCTGTCTCTGGTGCATCTGTATAGAGTTTAAGGGGCTTTCTGTTTTTTCCGTACCTAAATAAAAATGTACTTTATATTTTCTGTCAAGATATATAGTTTTATGTATATATATATATATATATATGTGTGTGTGTGTGTGTGTGTGTATTTTTGATGTACTGTATTTACCGTGGGCGGCACGCTGGTGCAGTGGTTAACACTGTCTCCTCACAAGCAAGAAGGTTCTGGGTCGAAACCCCAGTTTGGTTCGGTCGCGGTTTCCTCCGGGTGCTCCGGCTTCCCCCAACGGCCCAGAGACGTGCAGGTTAGATCTACTGGCCCGTCGGTGTCAAGGTGAGCTCTCTATGTTTCAGCCCTGTGATAGACCGGCGACCTGTGTCCCGCCTCTCGCCCAACGTCAGGTGGGACAGGCTCCAGGGCCCGCGCGACCCTCATGGGTATAGCTAATGGCTGGAGGGATGTCTTTACCGTGTGGATATACGGAATAGCCACATACTGTGTATCACCAATGTCGGAAATGCAGAAGTAGGAACCTGATTAAAACAGTCTCTTTTCTTTCAACCACAACTCTCGAAGCGACTTCTTCTCTAATTTTTGTGATGAAATTTCAGCTGATGCGACCCTCTTCACAAAATGGCCTCCAACGTTTCATTGCCATTTACCGTCGCTAGCCTGCCTTCCCCTTCCACTCCCGCGATCTCATCTCAGTTTACTCACAGTTGGTCCTCGCCGTTCCCTCCAGCCAAATTCACCCGCTCGCCCTTTGGCCCCTGCTCTCCCCTCCATAACCTGCCTCCTGCCCCTCTCAGGTGATGATTACCTATCGATCACCAGTTCACACAATCGTTTGGTCGATGCTCTAATTGCGTTTTCTCTCTGTGTGGGCTACACACGGAGGGGATCGATCACCGGCTAATGAGAGATGTGGGGCGGGGAAGGTAGAAGCAAAAAGCGTGCTGTGTAGGAGCTCTAACCCTCCTCCTCCTCTATTAAATGGTCTCGTTGCTATCATTCCTGCATCACAGCTTCATTATAGCCCACACAGTATTGACCTTAAGTCAGACCTATCAATAGCCACACTCGCACACATGCGAGGATTTATGTGGACGGACCATGCTGCTTTGTTGTGAAAAAGTTGATGAACCTTTGAAGCGAGCCACAACTACATTTCAAATCCGACTACAATCTCCATTTTCCATCCCTTTTTGTGGCCAAAAAGTTTTCCTTACTACTTTTTATTGTTATTTATTGTTGAAGGTTGGAAAACAAAGGTCTTCGGAGATCTGTAAGGAATGCTCCTTAAACCTTAAAGCATCTGAGTGGGCAGATCACTGTATGTTTTTGATCGACATCAGGGGCATAGAGACACATTGTTGACACATTCATGCTGGTAGCTATAGCTTGCAGGCCTGTTAGCAGTGGTATTGTTGTTTGGATTTTTTTTTTTTGTTCGGTAGCTCGTTCATCAAGCCCCGGTGCAGGAAAAGGTATACGTGCATCCCCGTTTGTGGAAAAGGAGGAGACATTGGCTGTAAAGATAATGTAGATGGCGGTTCACACTGGCGGCATGTGGCAGGCTCCAATACGCTCAACTACTCTACTTTTAACAAAAAATGATTCGATGGGCTGTACGCAAACAAAAATTCGGTTCACATAGACAAAGAACCGAGGGGGTCGCTGCGGTCACGAAACTAGCAAATATAAAATGTAAAAAATGTAAATGTAAAACAAAGTTCCCTCTTGGTTACTGTTTTTGTTTTTTATTATTCCTTAACACAGGCAGAAAATAAGAGTTTCACTGTCCTTTTCCGGCTGAAAGTTTCAGGTCGGCTGCAGGTGTGCCCTGTTGAACCTGTAGCCGCACCCCCAGCAGTGACGTCACCGTGTACCGACA
The DNA here is from genome assembly GCF_016859285.1 of Xiphias gladius. Taxonomy (NCBI): domain Eukaryota; kingdom Metazoa; phylum Chordata; class Actinopteri; order Istiophoriformes; family Xiphiidae; genus Xiphias; species Xiphias gladius. The sequence goes on along the minus strand of NC_053401.1, from coordinate 3,360,217 downwards.
CTCCCTGGTGTACACCCCTGCATCACCGCAGCGGGGCAGAGGAGCTAAACCACCGGAAGTCAGGCAAAAACAAGATTTTCAGCAGCTGTAGTTTGCCTGCTATATAAACACGTGTGATTCGAGGAGGAAATGTGTATGCCGCAGCAGAAAAAAAACATAAAACTTCAGCCGGACTTTAAGGGATGGGATTGGATTTTTTTTTTAAATATACTTTAATCGTAATAGTTACATGTCATATGTACTGTGTGTTAAAAGAGTTTTTGGTCGCTTTAATCACTCCTCCTGTCCCTTCCTAACACAACTCTGCAGTAATAAATGGGTGGGGGGGGGCAAAAATTTATGGTCCTGGGCAACAAAAAGACATTCTTGAGTTCAGCAGTACAAAGCTTTAGCAGTTTTGAGTTCCTCAAAAGGGTGTAGTTTTTCTTCAACCTGGCAGTTGTGTGTGTGTGTGTGTGTGTGTGTGTGCAACTTGAGTTGCCAGTTTCATGTCCTGGCAACAGACCGGCACACAACTACAACAACGTATCCCTCCGCCACAGCTCACCAGAAAGACATTGTTTGGGAAAACACAAAGGGGGGATTTTGTACTAAATAGACTCAATTGGAAGGTATCCATATGATTTGGCTAACTGAGACTGCTGGGCCCCTCATAGTAGGTTCAGAAATGGATCATTTCACAGCCATTATAGAGAAGAGAAATGATTACAGCGACCGCTAACGCTTTCAACGTCCAGTACATTTGGCATTTGAGTTTGTTTTTTTGTTTGTTTTTACAAAACTCACTTCACTTTAAAGTGAATTATTAGGATGGTTATCTGTGTTTTTATGGACCTCTCTATATTTTTATGTTACACGAAGCTCGCAACCACAGTGACGAAACCAGCACTTTCGTAGTCTCATCTGTCTCTGCCTCATCCTGTCGTTCTCCCCCCCCCCCTTCACTTTCTCTACCTCTCTTCCTCTCTGGACGCTGCTTTCAGCAAGCGAGTGGGCTGCATATTGATTTTTACTGTTGAACTTGCGTGGCTTTCCCTCTCTCTCCCGCTCTCCCTTTCGCCCCCACAGACACAAACTGACGGAGAAGTTGATTAGGAGCAGCTCTAAATATATCCTCCTCCTCCTCCTCCTCCTCCTCCACCTCTTCCTCTTCTTCTTCTTCCTCTTCCTCTCTTCCCTCTCCCGCTCGCTCCCTCACCCACTCGCTCTCCCGCACCGGTTCAATCGCTCATTCTCCGCATTTTCTCTGGCCCAATTCGCCTGGACGCTGCTTTTTCCAAGCGCTTTCTCATCCCTTCTCCATTTCCTTTCCACTTGCTCTGAGCATATCATTTGTCAAACCCCCGCCCACCCAAAAAAAAAAAAAAAAGAGAGAGAGAGAGAGACAGAGACACCGGCAGTATTGCCATGTTTGGCTGAAAATCATGATATTTTGACAAATTCAGGAATGAAAGGTAAAATGTTCCTGGCGATGTCCATTTTCTGAATCTTTGGGGAATAAACGTGAACTTTTATTTGCAGTGGGTGGGTTTAGATCCGAGCCAATGGGAAACATCACACACTTGCATACATACCAACACACACACACGCGTACTGCTCTTACGTATATGGAGCCTTCGGGCCAACTTTCCGCTGTGTCTTTTCTGCTTGACTCACCTGCGCCTCACGTGAATGAACCCCCCGCACACTGGCGTATCAAGGCCAGAGGTACGTGCAAGGAAACCCGTGCAGGATGTAAACGGTGCACATGTGGAACATGCATAAGGTTTATTCTCAGCAGCTTTCACTGAAAGAATTACTGTAAAAGTGTCATACCGGAGCATAAACACTAGAAAGGGAGACTTTTCACAGCCTGGCAACCTGGTTCCTATTAATTTGTTGTATTGATGATTAAAAAGCCATTAGTTGCAACTTCTTAACCCTTGATAAATGATACCTTATTAGAGAGTGGTACCAGTTTTTCATGTAATTACAGCCACTTGCAAATTATTCTGATGGCCTACCTTTTTGTTTTTACAGAGACGTGTCAATCCCAGCAAAAATTGGTGCAATCTATGTGTTGCCTTTCAGCTCCTTCATCTCAGTTTCCCCGGATCGGATCAAGGTGCAGCGCACCTTTCTTCCAAAGCGTCATTTTTTTTTTTTTTACATTGGCATCAATTCGGAGTCGCGTTCGTGTCCGACCTTTTGAATGTAAGTCCAATATTGATTCTCCTTGTAGCTCTTATTTGCTCTCCACCAGCTCCTGAGAAAGATATCTCCATCTTTAAATCAGATTCACCTGGTGGTTGCTAACTATGTGTGTCTGCTTGTCTGGTTCCGGGCAGGTCGCACGAAGTAGGTCTTAGGAGCTTTTTTCATTGAAAACAGCTGCCTGCTGCTGGGCCATAAAATCAAAGCATTTAATCCCTTTTTTTTTTTTGCGCGTGTGTGTGTGTATATTGTATATGCTACAAATGGTGACTTTAAAAAGAGAGAACCCCAACACGTACGGTACATTGAAAGGGAATAGAAACATGCAAAAACAAAACAGAAGAACTCCCTGTGTGCGCGCTTCGGAGCGCAGCGGACTTCCTGGTGTAGATGAAGATTAGCTGAGATGGTTTTAGAGATATGCAGGCCCCAGATGGGAGAGGGAGCCGCTCCGCCTGTTCTGCATCCATGTCGGCCGTCCTGGAAGTAAACACGGCACACGGATGCCTCTTGCAATTAAGCGGCACACCGACTGTGGCGTGGGACGCACAAACAAACAAGCTCACTGGGCCGCTCTCCTGGTGCGCGCCACGTGTGCGCCACGTTGCGCCCCCCCCCCCTGATTTAAATCTCATTTGCCTTCTCCCGGTCTTACTGAAGGCTAAGGCTGATGTGGAGCCGAAGCAGCCAACCGCTCCACTCATTCTTTGAAGGGGGGGGGGGGGACTTTCTCATGAACGGAGCATTTTTCAGACAATGAGCATGTGGGCATATGGCTTTAGGCATATTTGACAGGATCATATGTTACACAGAAAAGAAAATTCTGTCGTTTATGAAATAATCCCCCTATACTTATTTTATCCACATCCTCTCCTCTGCTTATTTTTTCTTTTCCTCTCATCTCCAAGCCCCCCCCCCCCCTTAAATGGATTGAGGTAAAATGGGAATCTGTATTCAGTGGGTGGTTTTAAGATACACTGACTTTGTTTAGATTTGAAATACACATCACATATGCATGATGACATAAACCTCAAGGCTTGTCCTCAGAGCTGACTGATTCTCTCAAATAAAGAAGCTGGGGGAAATACAAGGTGTTTATCATGCTGATATCGTTTCGGCTCCGTCTGTGTGCATGCGGTGTATGATGGGAACATACGTGCAAATGTGTGTACCTGAGTGTGTGCCTTTGCATATGTACCGGCGAAGAGTCCGAGGGCTTTTAATCCTTTTGCTGAATAATGAGATCGGTGGGTTCAAACAGGCAGTGACAGTGCAGGGTGTGTGTTCACACGGAGGCAGCCGACTGTAATCATTTGCATAACCCAGATCACGGAGCTACATGAGTGTGAATCCTGGCTTGTACCAGGCGCTTTTGCACCTTTACTCCCGCTTTTCCTGACTCGCCACGCTGCATCTGTTTGCCCCTTTTTTTTCCGTCTCGCGGCGCAGATTCATGGGTGAACGTTTGCTTCTAACTTACATCTTCCTGTAATCCTATCTACCTAAAGAACCAGTGTTTACTTTACTCATATATGTTGTGTCGTTAAGCTGCTGTACGTGCAGCACGGTGATACTTTCATTATACCACGGCAACTGAGAATCTTCGATTCTGATTGGATGGCATGTGGCAGACGTGGTGTTTTGTCAAGCTGGACTACATGTTGCAGTGCCAGCGGCGGGAATTCGAAAGCACAGGAATATATTGCGATTAAAAACTGAGATAAAACAATAGTTATATAATTCAATTAATGTCTGGTTTTGAATTTGATGATTAGAAGCCAGAGCTGGGTGTGTTTCATGTTCTTGCTGAGCTGGTTATGAACACGCAGCGGAGGAACATTATTCCAAGGGAAATAATGTAATCTGATTATAACCCACAGCCCAGAGTCACTGGAGAACATTCAACATCAAGGGCTGCATTTATATTGGAGTTAAATTCAAAAGGGGGTACCTGCGAGAGACGAATTGAATGGGAACGGCCAAAGGTCAAGTAGCGGAGCCTGAGAAATGCTGACTTTTGGTCCTTCGTATGGGAATAAAATGCCGACCCAGTGGCGTCTTTGGGTCGACCCTCCCTGCCTGATAAAACGAACCACAACCTTCAAACTCCTAAGTTTTCCACTTCTGCTAGGCTGAGGCACGTCTACATGACGCGTCCATTGACCTTAACGTATAAAATTAGTGAAGTGCCCCTTTAGATTCAGACAGACTATATATTTCCGGGCACAAATAATTAGGCGCAATTACACGTAGTTGGTTAGGTTTTGGAAAAGATCGGGGTCTGGGTTCAAATGAGTTCTACCTCAAGGATACAGGACCTTCGTCCTCATGGTTACGATAACGAAAAAACAACAACATCCACCCCGACCTCCTCCTTATGTGGATGTTGTTGCTCTTTATACTACGTCACCTAACCTCCTCCTTTACTACGGCCGCTAGAGGTCGCCTGACAATAGAACACAACTATTGGCCGTAATAAGCTGCTTGTGGGGCCTTTTTTTTTCTTTACTGGAGCACGGTCTCCAATCAAGCTACATCAATGCACAGACCACATTAGAGTAGCTCTTCCAAACGCTCGGTTTCCAATGGCAGTCGATGCTAATTAATGCTTCCCTTTGCCACCGACTTGGAAATGGACCGAAAACTAGAGGGCGTAGTTGGCAGAGGCACCTCCCAATGAAACCCAAAGTTAAAACAGAAGGGAATCGAGAAAAAGAACGAATTAAGACATCGCATCGCTCGACAGCTGGGTCAACACGCACCTCAGCGCTAAAGAGAAACCACTTGTAAAGTCGATCATTAAAACCTTCCAGTCCGTCGTCTCACCGCCCTGTTCTCAGACGCAGACAGGTTTATATACTCCGAGACGTCAGGCTTGCCAACGTGATTATTATGCAGAAATTAGAGCTGTGCAGAGGAGAGCTAAACTCTGTTTGATCCCTCTGATGCGCGTGCGTTTGCGCGAGGGCTCGTGTCTATACGAGCGCAAGAGACAGAAATAGAGACAGAGGAAGAGGGAGCGAGAGATGCTGTCAACTCTCTCCGTCCTCGTCCTCCTCCTCCTCCTCCTCAGTGAAGCAGATGTCCAATTGAGTCTATTTAAAGCCGGTGCAGTATGGCTGCTGAAGCTGAGAGCGCCGGGTTGTAGCTCTGAATTACTGTTACGTCTTCCCTACAGTGCGCCCAACCTGGGGTTCAAATCCTCGGTTCTTTGCTTCCGCGCGATCCGGCGATCCCACCCTGCGGAATGTCAGCCGGCAGTGACCTGCGGAAAAATCTCGCAACCCCCAGATTTTTCAGAAACGTTTTAACTCGAAGAAGAATCAGAAAAAGGCTGAGTTATGCCTTATTATTGAAAGGGCATATGTTCTGGCAAGCTGTCTAAAATTAAACCGCGGCAGTTTCCTGTCAAACTGACCGCGAATCTCGGAGCGCATGCGCTATGACTAATGTCATAACCGAGAAAATAACAAACCACAGGTGCTGTGACTCCAATGGCGTTGGCAGAGACTTTTATTCCCACTCTCTTCTGTTGTCCCAGACAATTATCTGAAACAGACACAGTCTGACACTTCTTTCTTCTCACCCCTCCATCGGGGCTCATCTGTTTTTTTTTTTTTTTTTTTTTTCCCAATGAGCAAATAGATGGGAGCTCAGAATAGGTGGGACTTGGCCGCGGTCTAGTCATTCTTCGCCAGGGATGACGCATCTGCTGCCATGTTGAGGGGAGAGGAGTAGAAAAAGAGAAAAAAAAAAAAAAAAAACTGTTATCAACAGGATGTGGTGGTGTCAGACAGGAAGTCAGCGCTGACAGGGGTTTTGCAGAGAGCAAGATGCTCTGCAGGGCTGTGATGACGCCTCACACTTAGTAACTGCAACACGCTCCACCGAACAGTTGTGCTCGAAAGATGTAAAATATCCGACAAGACATTGCAGCTTCCTCAGGTTCTTTCCGATCAGCTTTAGCTGGATAATGAAACATTGGATAGTTTTGCTTTTAGGCTTAACTTCATTTTTAATCTGCAATTCATCCAATGATGATTTTTAGCGTTCATTTACTGAGTAATTGCAGATAAATGTTGAAAGGTTAGACCCTGGCACTTACTCTGTTCACGTATGAACTCTTTTCCCTTTTCTGAGCCATTTGTTCCTCGAACCGAACCAGCTTTTCAAAATAAGTGTAAATTTCGCACAACAGACAAAACAGAGAGGGAGAGAGAAAAAAAAAATCTCTCTTCGAAGGAGCTTAAGACTGAAACAAAACAAGACGTCGGGATGGATCATTTTTGAAGTGTGCAAATGTTACAGTGTGCCAGCCCTTAAAAATGTGTGTAGACTCGACCCCCAGGATATTTAAAAAAGAAGACGGGTAAATGAGTTGCTTAGGTGGGGTTTACCCTCCTCTACTGTACATCTCTGCATTTCCATCAGCAGCCTTCCCATGAAAGAGGGACCGGAGGAAGCTCGGAGACGCGTCTGCAGAGCGCAGGCTTTGTACAGGAGGGGGCGGAGGGAGAGAGAGAGAGAGAGAGAGAGAGAGAGAGAGAGAGAGCTGTGACAGCGCTCATCACCCACTGAACAACCAGGACGGGTTGCATCCGAGCAATCGCTGTCATTCGCAGACGGAGTTTACAGCCTTTGCGCCGCTTTTTCTTTCGATCTTTTTCTGCCGCACCCCCTCCCTCTCCCGGCGCTGCCCAGCCAGTCGACCATGGTTTCTATAATTTCAGACCTGGACCCCCTGAAAAGCTGGAACGTGTTAAGGTAAGCGCCCGGTCAGTTTCTCCACAGCCTCGCCATTGTGAACGGGTTGATATTAGAGAGGGGGATAGAGACAGAAGTGCGCTGTTCTGGAGAAAATCAGGGTGGGACGCGGCGCAGGCAGGAGGTCGCCGCCTTCTGATCTCTGGTTTTGGCGCCGCGGTGCGTAATTACGCAGAGTTTGCGCCGTTTGTCAGCGATCTGCGCCGAACACGGCGCTCTTTCTACTTTCTGAGCTCCTCTCCCTCTTGTCCTCCGCTCTGTCGTGAGTCTGACGCATGCAAGCTGCTCTGTGTCCGCGTACATCTCGTTAACCCCCGACGCTGTCCCGCACGGCGTTTCATCACCACCGTCATCTCCAAACTTTGTCCATTCCAGCGTAGAAGTAAGAATAACAATCATTTATCACCATCACCCCACCCCAGCCCCCTCCGACCCCCCCACCCTACACGCACGCACGCGCACACACACACACACACTTTCACCCCCCCCCCCCCTGCTGACTTGGTCCCTCCAAATGTTGAAGAGCCTCACGCTGCCAGAAAAAGTACACCCCTCCAGGAATTTATCTTGAAACATTTACTCGTGGCTGATTGCCTGCAACAGAGCGCTTTTAGAGAACATTAAATTTTATCTCCCGAGCTGCAAAACATGTTTTCAGCGCCGCTCCAGCAACACAGCCATTTATTTCTTGGCGTGAGGAGGCGGTCCTGATACAGATTTGATTCACCGAGCCTCCCCTGAGGTCAAAGGTGAAACTTTGCTCGCTCACCTAGTCTTGAGTGAGCGCTCTCTCTTTTTTGTCTAACAGCCATTGGACTCGTAGGAAGGACACGGGGCTCTATCTCGGACCCGCAAATCACTATGAATACATTCACTGTCATTAAGCATCTCAGCAGAAAAGCCTATGAATTTAAAAGCTTGAATTTAAAAGGCCTTGTCCCTGAATATTTCAGCTATTTGATAAATAAGTCATTACTCCCTCAACAGACTGGGCGGCAGCAGCGGGGACTATCACAAATTCTATTTTAGAAACGGAGAGAGGAGACAGAAACCTCAAGACCCTCAAATTATTCCTTTAATGCTGCCTCTCCCCTCTTTTATCATTTTCATCCCTCCGCTGCCCTCCATCCCACCATCATTATCCGCAAATCCAAAATAGAAAATGAGCGGAGTAATGCAGAGCAGGCATATTTCAGTGAACTGCTGATGGACAAAGGGAGGGGGGGTGTGCTAAATGATGTCATTTCCAAACAGGCAGTGATGACCATCCAGACTGAGAAACAGGACATGCAGCTGACGACCCCCCCCCCACTAACACACACACACACACACACACACTCATAAATAGCTACAGTAGAGAGTCTCTCTCATCCTCTCCTCGCGGTCTATTTGCTTAACGGGGACAGATCTCCTGGTAGCGGGGGGAAAGAAAAAAAAAATGTCACTTTTGGCTAATTTTAGCACAGATAACAAGAGTCGACATATTGGCCTCGCAGCAGCCGCGTTGGCCCGACAGGGTCAAAGGTCAAAGGTCAAAACTGAGGCTCTAAGTTTCAAATCTCTAAGTATAATGGGAACTTTTGCACAGGGGATCCAAAGAGAGTTGAAATTTTGGCGTCGCTTCTCTGGGGCAGACAGAGTCGGGTCCGTCGTTAGGAGAGAAGGAAGCAAACGAGGAGTGAGAGAAGGAAGTAAGGAAGGAGAGACAGAGGAGTATTTACCTCCCCCCTGTCTCTCTCATCTTCTCTTTATTAAACCTTTGTTCTTCCAGATTAGAGGCAGGAGCAGCTGTCCCTCTCCAAAGACGGCGCATCTTAATAAAGACGAGCTTACCGTCGGCCCGTCGCTCACACTCTCTTGGGGTCGCACAGACACACACACGCACGCTTTAACGAACTCGCTCCCTCACTCCTTAACACACACACACGCACGCACAGACAAATGAGCACTCACGCCCACGAATGCACTTCTCGATCCTCTATGATAATGAAGCACCTCGGCGGCGTTCTCTGCGTCGTTTTTCCCCCCTAATGAGACTCACCTCCGTCACGCTCAGACACACACTTGTTATTGTCGAACACCAGACGCAGCCGAACAAAGGCAAGCCCAAACAAACACAAACACTTGATTCAGTGAGGTATCGTTTTGTTAGAATTTGAACACACGACAGCGCAGCTGGACCCCGAATTTTCGACACGGTGGTTGAACAACAGCGACAACTGTGCGATGCGGTAGAATTGCAGCCCCGGAACATTGACTTCTGCCGTTGAAAACAAGCAAGCGTGCAATCGCGACGATTTCAGAGCAAGGAAACTTTAAAGCAAACGGCGGATGCAGATTAAAGATGAGACCTCGCTGCTTTAACACAGTTGGGCAGCGTGATATACATATTAGCACAATTAGCTGATTAACGCAGCTCTGTGGAATTCGATTTAGTTTAAATGCAGTAAGGAGTTAAAGCAAGTATTATCTGATCAGCAGCGGGGTGTATCTTCTCTTCTGCAGTTACTATAGCTGCTATTTTAGTCTGTTTCAATCTACACAAACACACACATACAGAGACACACGCTTATTTCCTGAGAGAGCGCAGATGGATGGATGGATGGATGTTAGAAATCTGTCCGTGCCTCTTACGATGCACGTTACATATCTGAAGTGCATTTCAGTTATTCCATAATGAGAAACAGCATGCATATTAATTCAATCTGATTACATCCAGCTACCACACACACACACACACACACACACGCGCACGGCAAAGGCGAGGTGTGCTCTGTATTCAATTAGGGAGGGGAGAGAGGAGAGCTCAGGTTTTTATTCTATTACCATCTGGTTTGCAGATTCAAAGACAGGAAGTTAAAGATAAAAATTCGTTGAGAAATCCGACAAACTGGATGTAAAGTTGGGAAATAGGTGAAAATTCCCAGCGCTAATGAAGATGAGCGCTCACGTTCAATGTCAGACGTGAAAAAAAAAAACCCCTTCAAAAAAAGAAAAGCTAAAAAAAAGGAAAAAAAAAATCTCATCAGGGTCCACGTTCACCATCGTCCAATCATACGAATCCTCGCCCCTACGTGAGCGTACCATCCTGCAGCTCGGAGAAAAGCAGGAGGGAAAAAGAGAGGGAGGAGTGAGGAGGTCGACAGCGAAAGGGGGCTTGACCTTTGACCTCGCAGTGTTGGTTTTAATTAATCTACTTAAAGAGTTTGTCCGCTTGCATTAAGTGTCGCTTTATATCCCGGCGGACCGGGAGGAGAGGCACAAATCCTTCTGCCTAATTACCAAGACCACTGTTTGAATCTTTAAATCCCCTTTGATAGTGTGTGTGTGTGAGTGTGGCGTGAGAGTGTGTGTGGTGCTTTATCTATGAGCCAGACCTTTTCTCCAGTCAGGATTACACTGGTTTTAACCAAAGGGTTAGAGTGAGAACATTTCGTAAAAGCAGCTACTGATATCTTCGGGCCGGAGCTGCCGATAGTTAGAGTTTTATCTTTCAAGTTGAGCATTTTCATGGTCAGAAACTGACACGTTTTCAGTGTTTACCTCAGAATTTCTTCCCTTTCATGATGGATAAAGCTCCAAAACAGCATGTTAGACTGTCACGGGACACCGAAGCCATTATATAAAATGAGGCAGGCGCCATTTCAAACAACAGCTAATTTGCTAATGTTTGAATTTGAATCAAAATCTACAAATAACCGGATAAATCCTTCCAACGCCAGATAAACTCTTCCGTCTTCCTGTCTATCTTTCCATCTCGGTGTTTGCCGGCTTTTTCCATCGAGCTGAGAACGGTCTCCGACCTCTCTGCCCTGATTTGCTCCGTGAACGATGATGATCGCGGGCGGAATTTCAACGCATGCCAACGATGACGCTGTTTCAGTCACGTGATGTCCCGACGAGCTAATTTCAGGGCTTTCTTCTGGGTTTTTCTTTTTTTTGATGGAGATCAGCTCAGAGGAAGCACCTTGGATGGTTTAGATCAATATTGCGTTGTTTTTTTTTTTTTTTTTTTCAGTCGCCCTCAAGAGCAGAGCATTGGTACTTTAAGCGCATCGGAGGTCGGCGTTGGAGCACGTGTCGTTTGAATTAGGGCAAAAGATAGAAGTTGGAGTCAGGAGCTGGTTTCAGATAAAGAACGTGGACTGTAAATTCACCTCGGCCAAGTTTGCTCACGTTTTTATGTGCAGAATAAAGTTTAATCAAATTTGGGATATAGAATCCACAGTGTGTTTGCTAAGTAGAGTTAGTTATGTTAGGATTATAGCTGCAGTCTGGAATTTTCTTTCCCCCAAGTGACGCACCCCCGCTGACTGGAGCTCAATTTTTAACCACCACATCGCCTTAAACGATTTGATACAAGAAAAAAAGCCAGGTGAGGCGTTTAAAATGAAAGTGACGGCATCGGCGGCGAGGGGGGCGTCTGGGTGCGGCGGGGTGGACTCAGGATTCACTCTCCGCTTCCCACAGCTGTCAATCAAGGCTTTGTAGCGACGGAGAACAATACGGCATTCAGCATCTGAGTGACGGAGGCGGACGGGGCGGGCGGAAGGAGAAGGAGAGGGGAGGGCTGAATTCCTCCGAACCCCCTGGAATCAGCAAGAGATAATTACACAGTTGAGGCGAGAGTGCGTCACAAAACACAAAAGAGATGGAGGAAAGATGACAGAGAGGAGCTGGAAAAGCTACAGAGGGGCAGGAAAGACTACAAATTACAGGAGAGAAGGAGAAGAGAGGGAAAGAGCGCCATGAAGCCGAGACTCTTCTGGGTGTCTGTTGTTGAGCAGACAGTGTTTTATTAAAAGATGGATATTATTCGGTCAGTGTCACCTCTGATATGATAGTTACATTCTCCACGTGTCGTTATCAACCTGGGACTTACAGCGACGTACCGAGGTACTTTTTACTGCCTTACTTTTCTGCGGCGGCGCGCCGTCAGGACAAGCGAGGCAAGCAGCGCCTGACCGGGTTAAAGCTAAAAATAGGCATCAATTAGAAGGACGCCGGCGAAAGGCAGCGATAGCTCTCTCCCTACCGCTCAGAACAGCGCTCTCTCCCATGAAGCATCTGATACTGCCGGTTGGCATCCATCTTGTCATTTACTGCCCTCTTGTGGCGGCAGTAGGACATTGTGTCCGGAGGCTAGGTTGACTACCAGCCGCCGCATCCGTCATTTCTGTCATCTCCGTGGGCGTGGCCATGCCCCGTTGACAAAGACTGGGGCTTGTCAAGCGGGGGGGGGGGCAGCATTCCTCGGACCTTCTGCGCAGGCGCATTGCGGGTCATCCTGGG